>NC_057419.1:84843539-85068406 GCF_019320065.1 Cervus canadensis
AGTATACTCAGAGTTATATTTTACCACTTCATTAAAAATGTAGAAGCTTTACAACCATACAGGTTCCTTTTACTCTCTCCCATTAAACTTTTCATTACAATTGTCATATGGGCTAAATCCATATAAATTGATTTCAGTAAGCATGCATAAAAGAAAATAGAATTTTATATTTACCTGTATATTCACTATTTTTCTTGCTCTTCCTTCATTCCTAAAAATACTCTCTACTGGTCTTCAGACAAGCCTTTTATTATCATGAAACATAATCTTTAAAAATCTGGTGCACTGGGATGACCTTGAGAGATGGGATGGGGAGGGAGGTGGGAGGAAGGGTCAGGATGGGGAACACATGTACACCCATGGCTGATTCATGTGAATGTATGGCAAAACTACCACAGTATTGCAAAGTAATTAGCCTCCAATTAAAATTAAAAAAATAAAAAAATAAATTAAAAAATCTATCCTTCTGACAGATTTAATAACTTCAAGTTTGTATCATTTCCTTTTAGCTGAAAGTCTTATTTTATCATTTTTAAAGAGCAGGTCTACCAGCAATGGCTTCTCTGACTTTTCTTTTTTTCTGATAATACCTTTGCTTATCCTTTATCCTGAAAGAGATTTTCCATGTTACATAAAATTTTGGATTAGTAGTTATTTTCTTTCACCCCTTTAAGATGCTGCCCTATTGTCTTATGGTTTCCATGATTTTCAATGAAAAATCAGTGGTAATTTAAATAATTGTTCCCCTGATTGTAATGCATTGTTTTACTCTAGTTGTTTTCAAGTGCTTATTCTAGTCTGTTGTTTTTAGTAGTTTGATTATGATGTGCCTGGGCATTGTTGTCTTTTGATTTATTTTGATTAAAGTTCTGCAGAGCTTCTTGAATTTGTAATTTTATGTCTTTCATCAAATGTGGAAGTTTTTGGCCCTCATTTTTTAAAATATATTTTTTTCTGCATTTATCTTTTTCTCATCTTCTTTTCAGACTCCAATGGCATATATTTTAGAACCTTTGAGACTGTCCCATTGTTGCAAGAAATTTTATTTATCCTTTTATAATTTTTTTTTCTCTCTGTTCTTCAGAATGGATGATTTCCATTGATTTATCTTCAAGTCTATTGACTCTTCTGTCATCTCAATTCTATCATTGATCACATTAAATGAATTGTTTGTTGTTTATTTTAGATATTTCATTTTGTGTCCTATAATTTTCTTTCTATTTATTTATTTATTTATTTTTATTAGTTGGAGGCTAATTACTTCACAACATTTCAGTGGGTTTTGTCATACATTGATATGAATCAGCCATAGAGTTACACGTATTCCCCATCCCGAACCCCCCTCCCACCTCTCTCTCCACCCGATTCCTCTGGGTCTTCCCAGTGCACCAGGCCCGAGCACTTGTCTCATGCATCCAACCTGGGGTGGTGATCTGTTTCACCATAGATAACATACATGCTGTTCTTTCGAAACATCCCACCCTCACCTTCAGCCGTTAAAAAGAATTCATTTGAATCAGTTCTAATGAGATGGATGAAACTTGAGCCCATTATACAGAGTGAAGTAAGCCAGAAAGATAAAGAACATTACAGCATACTAACACATATATATGGAATTTAGAAAGATGGTAAAGATAACCCTATATGCAAAACAGAAAAAGAGACACAGAAGTACAGAACAGGCTTTTGTCCTATAATTTTCATTTGGATATTTTTATAGCTTCTACTTCTATGAAAGAAATAGAAATTCTACCTTTTCATTTATGTCATGGATACTCTATAGTTTCATTAACTGCTTTAAAATCTTTGATAATTCCAGTACCTACATCATCTCAGTATTGGCATCTCCCCTCTCACCCCCTAAGTCTTTAGAATTGGCCATATTTTCTGAAGTCTTTTTAATGTCAAATTTTATGTGATAGAGATTTTGGGTCTTACTTCAATTGTCTGAATAATGTTGATTTTTCATTTGTTTATTTAGCAGAAATTTGTTGACTCTTAGTTTGTTAAAAAAAAAAAAAAAAGAAATCACAATTTTGAAAGGCATTGCTATGATGTTTTGGTTACTCCAGTACAGTATGCCTCAAGAGTTAGTTGAGGCCTAGGTTGTAGTTTGCAGAGGTACTTCTTTTTATTGTGCTTTACTTTATTTTGTTTCAGAGATACTGATTTTCTTTTAACACAAATTGATGGTTTGTGGCAACCCTGCATCAAGCAAGTCCATTGGCACTACTTTTTCAATATCATTTGCTCACTTTGTATCTCTATGTCACATTTTGTGTTTTGTAATATTTTAAAGTTTTTCATTATTATTATATTTTTAATGGTGATCTGTGATCAGTGATCTCTGACGTTATTGGTGAATTTCAGTTGGTGCTTATGTCTATGAGCACAGAAGGAGGTTTTTGGCTTGAAACTTTGACTTTTGAGAAGGTGATGCTGACCAACTGGTACAGGCATCAGGGAGGAGGTGGTGTGAGTTGACTGCTTCTTTAAGTGTTGACATAACTGCAAGCTAGTTTCAGCAGTGTCTCCTAGGACAAACTGTCTTTATCAGCATGAATATAGGCTAGGATAGTTCCTAAAGGCCCACTCCAGTACTCTTGCCTGGAAAATCCCATGGATGGAGGAGCCTGGTGGGCTACAGTCCATGGGGTCGCGAAGAGTCGGACTCGACATAGCGACTTCACTTTCACTTTTCACTTTTATGCATTGGAGAAGGAAATGACAACCCACTCCAGTGTTCTTGCCTGGAGAATCCCAGGGGTGGGGTCACACAGAGTTGGACACGACTGAAGTGACTTAGCAGTAGCAGCAGTTCCTAAAGGAGGATCTTGAGCAGGTAAGTGGCATGATCTCATGTTTGATTTAGGATGATCACTGATTACTTTTTGGAGAACAGACTGCATGATACTAGAGCAAAAACAAACAGGTTAGTTATAAAGCATTACAATAATTCAGGTGAATTATTATTTATACCAGGATAGTAGCAGTATATGTGGAGGACAGTGATCAGATTGTAGGTGTATTTCAAAGATAAAGCCAACAAAATTTCCTAAAATGTGAGATATGCAATTTTAAGAATAATGGAGGAATCAATGGTAGTCCAATTTTTTAATCTAAGGAAATACAAACTTAAGTTTATATTTTTTAAAACTGAAATGCTAAAGAGTGTGGAAGAAGTAAGTTTGGGGTTAAAGGAAATTTCCAAGGGAGGGAGGGGCATACTGGTTTCTTTCACATTCAGATTAAGATGTTAAGTAAGTTCTTAGATACACCAGGTTGGATTTTAGGCAATTTGCCTTGGCTTGGAATCTTTAGAGTATATAGATAGAATTTAAAGCCATGAAGATAGATGACATCACCTAAGGAGTAAGTGTAGATGGAGAAGAGAAAAGTTCTGAGAACTTGTTCCAGGGACATTCCAACTTTTAGAGGTGGAAAGGCTGAGAAGAAGTCAACAAAGTAGACTGAGAAAGAGCAGTATGATATAAGAGAAAAATTGAGTCAGTGGGAGACACCAAGCCATGGGAACAATATCAAACATAAATCAAGAAAATGAGATCTGTCAAGTAAAATTAGATCTGAGAATTAACTATTTGATTTTAGTACCATGAAAGTTACTCATACCTTGGTAAGAAAATTTTCAGAGTAGTATTGAAAGTGAAGTCTGGATCAAGTGGGTTCCAAGACAGATGAGAGGAGAGACATTGGATATAACTGACATAGACAATTATTTTGAAGAGTTTGCTAAAAGAAAAGCAGATAAATTGTATGAGTTCAAGGAAAACATTTTCAAAGAACAGAAATCTAGAGTGTATTTTGACAAAAGATTATGGTTTTATTAATATGTTGATTATTTCAGCTGTTGCATATATTTTTCTATTGTTATCAGTAAGTTATTAAATAATTAGTAGATACCTATTGACCACAAAGTATAATGGAATTGACCAAAATATTCTATTCTTAGTAAACAGAGCATAAATAATATTTATAGAGCTAGAAGGACATTTCAACAGTTCTAGACTTCAGGCATTGCTGTAAGCAATTTGAGACATTAGTGTCCTGTCTTCAAAAGGTGATGCAAGTTAGAGAAAAAGAGCAACCTAAAATGACTAAAAAGTGTATTCTCATCAGTTTTGTGAATATTGTATTAACAGGTTGGCCCACATTATTTTGAGATTACATATTTAGGACTGACATCTACTTCAAAATAATGAAAAATTTGCATCAAACTATATTCTGTGAAAGTACACAGAAATGCTGAAAACTATTATAAAAAATAATATAAAGGATCAATTTTAATAATATCATGCATAATATCAATGCTTACATATTGTTACATAAGTTATGTTATTTTAGGAAATTATTAACCATCATATGTCTATATTTATGAAGTTGAAAATGTTGAAATAACTAAAACAGTATATTGCTTATCTTTAGTATACTCTTTTAAAATAGTATTTTATCTTATAACTTAAGGTGAAAATATTAGAGATATAATGTAATTTTATTTGGAAGGGACTCTTTAGATGATCTGGTCCAAGTTTATGTATTTATAAATGTAGACATTTAAATACAGTGTATATAATGACTCACCCAAAATAATAGATCTAATTGTGACAAAGTTTGCTATCTGATGATTTTCAGTACTCTTGCCACTTTATTTTTCAGAATCATATAAGAGAAGAATATTAAACATATTAAGAAAATGTATTTTCTTCATTCCTTTCTCTTCCTATTCGCTACCTGACTTTCTCTTTTTCTTCTCTCCCTACTCCCTTTTAACTTTTTGCTTCTTCTTCTCCTTTAAGAAAGGAAGACTTACATGTTAATTAAATGGAGAAGGTTAAAAGAGAAGAATTACCCTAGTACTTTCCCCTATAATTCCTTCTTTACACATACAGACACACACCTAAAGCTGTTTGGAAGACATAAAGAACTCGAATGTTTTTAATTCTTTGTACTTTAAAAAAAAACAATCTCTAGTCTTTCAGAGAACAAACTAGCCCATATATCCTGGGACAGAAAGAGATAACAGTAACCCTAGAGATTTATTTCATGAACTTCAAATCAATCATGTTTTGAGGTTTCTCTTTTCTCTGGACTATTAACAAATATACCTAAAATTTACTGGTTTAAGAGTACAGACACTCATGGTATTGAATTTCACTCTTCATAGTTATTTCTTTTGAAATTTGCAAATGACTTACTATCTCATATCTTCAGTTTATTAATCTAGAAAATGATAATTATGCTTAGTTTATAATTCCATTACTAGTTTTAAACTGTATGCATGATGCAGTATAAATACTCATGTTATTTTTATTATTATCAATGTTATTATCATAAACAGCTCTCCTCAAATGGGAAGGACCTTTGTGAAAACTCATGAACACATTCATAGTCACGGTTTCAAAGAAGAGACATAGTAGAACCTGTGAACTATTATGGAGTTGGTCTACTTAAAATTCAATTAGTGACATCATAAATAAGTGAAGGCATAAAAAATACATAATATAAAGTATTAAATTTGCTTTAAGATTTTGGCATATGTCTATATACCATCCTAAGAAATCCAATCCTTTTAATAATTGTAATCAAATAAAGCTTGTTATTAGGGTGTTTGTTCTATTGAATGGGTTTGAGAGTGATATGGAGAATTTTATTTATGAGCCTCAGATGATCAATTACTGATGTCCTTGTGATTTCTTATACACGTATACAAATGGTACAGCAAGATTTCTTGCAGTGCTTCCTTCTGTGCTGTAATAAAACTCTTGCAGAACATGTGTGTGCACCATAAAGGAAAAGGCAATGATTTTTCTCTGGGAACTGATAGCCATTATTAGCATGAACTGAATTGTGCATCTGTGTTCATAATGGGCTGAATGATGAGGTGGTGGATTGCTTTGTACATATTCCTGTGCGTTCCCTTCTGTTTGCTTTGCTGTTTGTTTTCTCATCCAGCCCACCCAGGTGAGTGACGTTTTCCTTCATGACTTTATTATCTAGAGATAATGGAGGAAGGCAGGAGCATGTGTAAGCAAATGTATTGGTTGTCATAGGCTCCCTTTTCTGGTGCCCCTTTTGATTTCCTTTTCTGCCTTTGACATTTTAGGTAAAGCCCTCCTATAACATATCATGATACAGCCCCTCCCACCTACCCAAATAGAACAGGTGGTTGAATGCTTCACACATCATGGCCTTTATTCATCTATATTTATAAAAATGCCTTGTCTTTTTTTTTAGCTCTCATACATTTACTTATTTATCTGTTTCAGTGATCATGCTGGTACTGTTGTGCCATTTGAAAATTTAGCCTTTTAGCTTCTTTGATGGCATAATTAACATGAACTAAATAAATCCAGCTTGTGCCACAGCTGTCAAGGCACCTGGGTATTCATAGTTTCACCCTCTCTTCTGAGGCGGGAGAGCTTTCATAACACATATGGCAGGGTGAATCTGGAGCAGATGGACTCATATGATCTGGCTTTCAATAAGGCAAGAGGGGATAACACTGCATAAAGCCCAGTCACAAATCTATCAAAGATACTGCATTGACTATATCCTGCACCAGACAATGTCTGTGTCCAGCTGAATGCATTCTAGATGTCTCAATGCTGAGCTTTTTGGTGCTGAATTTTAAAATAAAAAAAGCTTAGCTTCTACAGAAAATAGTAAATGATTTTCTTCTTAGTAGCCAGTGACTTGAACTAGCCTTTTGCATTTATTCAGGAGAAGATAACAAAGAATGCTAAGTGGCTTTCCCTTTTCACCTCTGTGACAACAACTACCTTGACCAATGGAAAATAAAATAGTATCTGAAAAGAAACTCCCAGGGGCATAGGAAGCAAAATAAATCCTGTAAGTGACAACTAGAATATAAAAAAGAAACAGCTCAAGAAGTCTCTCAAACCCAGGAAGGCACAGAGACCCTCCTACAGAATCATTCTGCCCAGAAAGCACAGGTGGCAGCTAGCAGCCTGATGATGAAAGTCATAGATAACTCTATTGTCTGTTAATAGTATCTGCCATACACACCCTTCAGGAGTTAAATATGCCATGGAAAGTCAATGTCAGGGAGTTAGTGAAATTTTAAAAGAATAATCCACACATAGTTAAGGAAAAACTGAGATAGATCGAGTTTTTACATGCTTTTATATACAAGCCCTTGTTTGTAGTATTCTGTACCTCATGGGGGAAGAGAGATCCATGATTTTCAGAGAGCATGTAGTGCTAGTCGTGTCTCACTTTGTGATCCCATGAACTGTAGGAATGCCAGGCTCCTCTGTCCATGGGATTCTCCAGGCAAGAAAACTGGATTGGGTTGCCATTCTCTTTTCCAGAAAATCTTCCCCACCTAGAGATCAAACCCAGGTCTCCTGCATTCCAGGAAGATTCTTTACCGTTTGAGCTCCAGGGAAGACCTCAGAAAGCATGAGTGAGTGGTAATGCACCTCTAGGGGATAGAGATCATGATAACTGATGAGCTTTTTCAAATTACACCTCCTCAATACCCAGATTCTCTGAATCTCCTAGAGGTGTGTGCGTGCTCAGTCACTTTAGTCGTGTCCCACTCTTTGCAACCCTATGGACTATAGCCCAACAGGCTCCTCTGTCCATGGGATTCTCCAAGCATGAATACTGAAATGGGTTGCCATTCCCTCCTTCAGGGGATCTTCCCAACCCAGGGATCAAACCCACCTCTCCTGTGGCTCCTGAATTGCAGGTGGATTCTTTACCCCTGAGCCAATAGATAAGGCCCCTAGAGGTAAATAGCCTTGTGAGAGTGACTGCCTGGTGAGCTTCAATGACAAATAATATCACACTCAAGTTTGTCAATGTGGAAGAAAAGTAACTGATGGCTTTTCTTCTTCCATAATAAAGTTTTCTTATTAACTTCCAGTACATTGTTAAGCAAGAGAAAGGATCTTTCAGTTTTAGCCATTTCTACCTGTACAGAGGCACAAATTATGCTTCATATGGCAATATGAGACTTACCATCTGCCTTAATGTCTTCAGAGAACAGTTATCAATTACTTCTTTCCAGGGTTAAAATTAATAGACTTGAGCTCAATGTACTGTGACGATATTTAGAATTTTATCCGTTGTGAAAATATCCTCTAAGTGACATCTTACCAAATATTAGGCCTTCTTGGGGAAATTCACAATTTGTGACAGTTCATCCTAAAATGAATACTTTTCCATTTTGAACTTTTGTGTTCTATTTTTATTTGAGGTTGGAAATAAGGCTGAATAAGATTCAGAATAAAAATATTAAATGTGAAAAATAGCTGTTAAGAATTAATTTTCCATGGCAATCAATTGCATGTTTATTCAGTAGTTTGGCAAAGTTGTTTGACTAGACTTTTTGTTTCCAGTGTCAACTGAGCAGTTTGTCCATTTTACTTTAGAGTGCTCATTTTTTGTGATAATAATTTCAACATTTTTTCACTAATTATGTTCGAGGAAGGGCTTTCCTGGTGGCTCAGAGAGTAAAGAATCTGCCTGAAATGCAGGAGACCTGAGTTCGATCTCTGGGTTGGCAAGATGCCCTGGAGAAAGGAACGGCTACCCACTACAGTATTCTTGCCTAGAGAATCTCCATGGACAGAGGAGCCTGGAGGGCTCCAGTCCATGGGATCGCGAAGAGTCAGGCAAGACCAAGTGACTTTTATTTTATTTATTTTTTTTATTATTTGTCCAAGGAAGAGGTAACTTGCTCATAGTGAAGTTGCTCAGTCGTGTCCGACTCTTTGCGACCCCGTGGACCGCAGCCTACCAGGCTCCTCCATCCATGGGATTTTCCAGGCAAGAGTACTGGAGTGGGTTGCCATTTCCTTCTCCAGAGGATCTTCCCGACCCAGCGATCGAACCTGGGTCTCCCACATTGTAGGCAGACGCCTTACCGTCTGAGCCACCAGGGCTCATATACTAGCTTAATTTCAAGGAGTGTGGTCCTCTCAGTGGCTGTTTTGTCTTGGCTATGTGGTTGAATTTTCAACATATCTTCTCTAAAAAACAATTTGCAACCTCCATTGCCATCAATCTTAAATCCATATTCATTAATTATGTTAGAAAATATATCTAAAAATCAGAGGAAAAAACGTGTTATTTTTGTTGTGGAAGACTGGTTTAAAATATTTCTTAGAAACAGTCTGAAAGTACAACCTATTGTAATTGTAGTTTGTCATATGTTGTTAATTGTCCTTAGTCAAAGGCAGCACTATACATAGTACATAAAACAAGTCAGGTTTACAACTCTGTTTGCATCCATCTGTAATGCATGATAGCATATGTTTTCTAGTACTGACTATTAAGATAATATATCTTTGTATTATTAAAAACCTCAACTTTGAAATTTCTTCACTGATAAATTAAGGCTTAAGAATTAAAAGCTAAAGTGAATTCCATTGTCCTTAGCCTTCTTCTGATTTTACAGAATGTAGATTAACCTGCAGAAAATGCTCTTTCTTTTATGTTTCAAAGATAAAGATGTAAACATTCTGGCATCATCTTATATAATAATACTGTTTTTTGGAAATAAAATGAAAAGTATAGGATTTCTAACACTCCCCCTCAAAATGTAACTGAAAACTAACTTTTCCCCATTTTTCTTTCATACCTATACTTCTAAGTCTCCACACTTGTGAAGAAAATGCTTTGTTGATGTTTTGTGTAATAGAATTAATACATTTCTAAAATTTGTCTGTACACAGGCACTTTCCACCAAAGATATCAAACCTTTAGATAACTGTACTTTAAAGGGACATTTTTGCTCCCTAGATGACAATACTGTCATTGAATTAGCACTATTATTAAAGGGAAACATTTAGGATTTGGCAGAATTTCATCAAATGAAAGACTTACAAGAGAACTCATTCTCCATTTTTGGCAGGCTTACTGACACCTTTAAAAGGTAAGGGGAAAAACCTAGTTACAAGTAGCCAAAATATTTGTAAACTCACAGAATTTAAAGACATATATTTTAGCAGGTGAGGGATAATAAGCAGGAAGCATTATTATCTAGCTATTGTTATCTATCATGTGTGATGTATTTATTAATTCAAGCATCAGCCATCTTAATCACATTATCTTTAAGTTGTGTGAGAACAAATCCTGTCTGCCTATATCTGTTTCAGCCTGAAAAATCACCAACTTACAATATAGATTCAGCCTGGTCACTTGGGAAGATGCATGTTGCTTATGAATTAACTATCTCACTCTGTATCACCTTTATAGAAATTAATTAGGTTATGTCTAGAAATCCATCTGTTTCACTCCTCTGAAAATTAGATAAGGTTAGAATCTCAAATAATTTTTTTTAAAATTTTCCTTCAAAGAAACACTATAAAGAAAATAATACTTCTAACTCTTCAATTAAATTTGCATTACCCTAGTAATTAACTAGATTTATTTTACATATTTTTATATAAATTAAAAATGTTTTGAAAAATTTTATTAACATTTGATTGGCCCAGAAATGTACCACTTAACAAATATGAATAAAAGCATGAATAATCATATAATCATTTAGGTAAAATTCCATATCTTTTATACAAGTGTTGGTAAAACTTTGTAGTGAATCTTTTGGGTGAATATCTACCCAGAAATAAAATAAATTTGAAAGGTAAATGTAAGTTTGGAAAGTCAAATACTGATGAAGAAGGAGAAATAACTTTACTTGAAACAAATATATAACTGACCTTAAAAACAGAGATATAAATATGGCTATAAATAATTTGCTGATTGATCATGTGTGCCATCCATTTTTTCTTTAAACTTAGCATCTGCTCATTAATTAACTTCACTGGCTTTGCTAATTATATCATTTGCTGTGACAATGTACTATTATTGCCTTTGAGGCTTTTATAGAAACAGAAGCCATTTCTCACATGGAATGATCCACAGTTTTAAATGGAAACAGAAATCCTGCAACAGGTGCACAATTTTTCTTAGGCAGTATGTAATATAGATAATTTGGTACACATGCAATGTTCCTGTAAGAAAGCAATTGTAACCTATAATTAGTCTGAAAGAACTCAAAGGTTGAAAATGATGCTGGGTATAAGCCTTGATAAAATACAGCTTGCAGAAAGATGGACGAGAAAAGTAAATAAAATTATAGATAATAGGTTGATACCAAGGGAATATTTCATGCAAAGATGGGCACAATAAAGGACAGAAATGGTACAGGCTTAACAGAAACAGAAGTTATTAAGAAGAGATGGCAAGAATACACAGAAGAACTATACAAAAAATATCTTCATGACCCTGATAACCACGATGGTGTGATCACCCACCTACAGCCAAACATTCTGGAATGTGAAGTGAAGTGGGCCTTAGTAAGCATCACTAAGAACAAAGCTAGTGGAGATGATGGAATTCCAGTTGAGCTAATTCAAATTCTAAAAGATGATGTTGTTGAAGTGTTGCACTCAATATGCTAGCAAATTTGGAAAACGCACCAATGGCCACAGGACTGGAAAAGGTCAGTTTTCATTCCAATCTCAAATAAAGACAATGACAAAGAATGTTCAAACTACTGCACAATTGCATTCATCTCACATGCTAGCAAAGTAACGTTCAATCTGCTCCAAGCCAGGCTTCAACAGTACGTGAATTGTGAACTTCCAGATGTTCAAGCTGGATTTAGAAAAGGCAGAGGAACGAAAGATCAAATCACCAACATCTGGTGGATGACTGAAAAATCAAGAGATTTCCAGAAAAAATATCTACTTCTGCTTGACTGACTTTGCCAAAGCCTTTGACTGTGTGGATCATGACAAACTGTGGGAAATTCCTGAAGAGATGGGAATACCAGACTACCTGAACTGCCTCCTGAGAAATCTGTATGCAGGTCAAGAAGAAACAGTTAGAACTGGACATGGAACAACAGAGTGGTTCCTAATCGGGAAAGGAGTATGTCAAGACTGTATACTATCACTCTGCTTATTTAACTTATATGCAGAGTACATCGTGCGAAATGCCAGGCTGGATGAAGCACAAGCTGGAATAAAAATTTCTGGGAGAAATATCAATAACCTCAGATATGCAGAAGACACCACTCTTATGGCAGAAAGTGAAGAAGAAATAAAGAGCCTCTTATTGAAAGTGAAAGAGGAGGGCGAAAAAGATGGCTTAAAACTCAACATTCAGAAAACTAAGATTATGGAATCTGGTCCCAACACTTCATGCCAAATAGATGGGGACACAATGGAAACAGTGACAGACTTTATTTTGGGGTGCTCCAAAATCACCTCAAATGGTGACTGCAGCCATGATGTTAAAAGATGCTTGCTCCTTGGAAGAAAACTTATGACCAATCTAGACAGCATATTAAAAAGCAGAGACATTACTTTGCCAACAAAGTCCATCTAATCAAAGCTATTCAGACTATACTACAAGGCTACAATCATTAAAACAGTATGGTGCTGGCACAAAGACAGAAATGACAATCAATGGAACAAAATAGAAAGCCCAGAGATAAATTCACACACCTATGGACACCTTATCTTTGACAAAGGAGGCAAAAATATACAATGGAAAAAAGACAATCTCTTTAACAAGTGGTGCTGGGAATACTAGTCAAGCACTTTTAAAAGAATGGAACTGGAACACTTTCTAACAACATACACAAAAATAAACTCAAAATGGATTAAAGATCTAAACATAACAGCAGAAACTATAAAACTCCTAGAGGAAAACATAGGCAAAACACTCTCTGACATAAATCACAGCAGGATCCTCTATGACCCACCTCCCAGAGTAATGGAAATTAAAGCAAAAAGAAACAAATGGGACCTAATAAAACTTAAAAACTTTTGCACAATGAAGGAAACTCTAAGCAAGGTGAAAAGATAGCATTCAGAATGGGAGAAAATACTAGCAAATGAAGCCACTGACAAAGAATTAATCTCAAAAATATACAAGCAGCTCATGCAGCTCAATTCCAGAAAAATAAATGACCCAATTGAAAAATGGGCCAAAGACCTAAACAGACATTTCTCCAAAGGAGACATACAGATGGCTAACAAACACAAGAAAAGGTGCTCAACATCAGTCATGATCAGAGAAATGCAAATCAAAACCACAGTGAGGTACCATCTCATGCTGATCAGAATGGCTGCAATCTAAAAGTCTATGAACAATAAATGCTCGAGAGGGTGTGGAGAAAAGGGAACCCTCTTACACTGTTGGTGGGAATGCAAACTAATAAAGCCACTGTGGAGAACAGTGTGGAGATTCCTCAAAAAAACTGGAAATAGAACTACCATATGACCCAGTGATCCCACTGCTGGGCATACACACTAAGGAAACCAGAACTGAAAGAGACACATGTACCCCAATGTTCATCGCAGCACTATTCACAATAGCTAGTACATGGAAGCAACCTTGATGTCCATCAGCAGATGAGTGGATAAGAAAGTTGTTCCATATACACAATGGAATATTACTCAGCTATCAAAAAGAATGAATTTGTATCAGTTCTAATGAGGTGGATGAAACTGGAGCCTGTTATACAGAATGAAATAAGTCAGAAAAAAAACCCACTAATACAGTATATTAATGCATATATATGGAATTTAGAAAGATGGTAATGATGGCCCTATATGCAAGACAGCAAAAGAGACACAAATGTAAATAACAGACTGTTGGACTCTGTGGGAGAAGGCGAGGGTGGGATGATTTGAGAGAATAGCATTGAAACATGTATATTGTCATATGTGAAATAGATCGCAAGTCCAGGATTGATGCATGAGACAGGGTGCTCAGGGCTGGTGGACTGGGATGACGCTGAGGGATGGGATGGGGAGGGAGATGCGAGGGGGGTTCAGGATAGGGAACACATGTACACTCATGGGTGATTCATGTGAATATATGACAAATACCACCACAATAATATAAAGTAATTAGCCTCTGATTAAAATAAAGAAAGAAAGAAAGAAAAAGAAAACGAAAAGGTATGGTGTTTCCAGTACTCATGTATAGATGTGAGAGTGGACTACAAAGAAAGCTGAGCACTGAAGAACTGATGCTTTTGAACTGTGGTGTTGGAGAAGACTCTTGAGAGTCTCTTGGACTGTGAGGAGATCCAACCAGTCCATCCTAAAGGAACTCAATCCTGAATATTCATTGGAAGGACTGAAGCTGAAGCTGAAACTCCAATATTTGGCCACCTGAAGTGAAGAATTGACTCATTTGAAAAGACCCTGTTGCTGGAATGATTGAAGGCCGGAGGATAAGGGGACGACAGAGGATGAAATGGTTGGATGGTGTCACTGCTTGGTGGACATGAGTTTGAGTAAGCTCCGAGAGTTGGTGATGGACAGGGAAGCCTGGCCTGCTGCAGTCCATGGGGTTGCAAAGAGTCGGACATAACTGAGCGACTGAACTGAACTGAACAGGTTGAATGGGCGTATGATTAGGAGTACTGGAAACAATAAGGGAAGCATTGCTGATTAATGGAAGATAAGACTGAACGGAAAGTTGAGTTCCGCCTAAAATGCAGACTGCGTGGTTTGAACATAATCTGATAGGTAGTAAGATAGACATAAGCAAACAGTGATATTTTAGAATCTATAATAATTTAGTCCTATAAGGAAATTTAGAGATCATATATTGCTTCACATTATTCAAACAACTTATTTCACATACCATCCTTTCCATAATGCTATTCTAATCACAAAACTAGTTAATTCATAACCTGAAGGATTCTTTACATTGTGTTAAAAATTGTATGTGTACATCCTTTAGGAAACATGGCACACATAATAATAATAATAATAATAATAATAATAATAATAATAAGCTACCTGTGTGCTGTTGCTTTTACTCAGTGCAATATTAGTTAAGGGAATTGATGATTTTGACATATTTCATTTAAAAAAGTGATTTATGGATCAAACGTTCATTGAGGGAAATCTGGTGCACTTGAGCATATATGCGATCATGGAGAGTAGATATATGTGGAATCTTTTTATTTTGTATTTTTTGTTAACAAAACACACAGGAGAAACCCGGTCTTTCAACGAATATCAGAATGTGCATAAATATATAACTCAGATTTGATTTGGACTAACTAAGTGCCATTGTGTATTAATGGCATTTGCACAATTAAGCTGAGGTTATTAACTGTCATAAAATGAAGAAGGAAAGAAGAGTGTCTCTAGGATCACATGTCTGAAGGAAATAGCACAGAGTGGGCTGCAATAATAAAAATAATTTAGCTCTTGTGTTGTCCTAGCAATCACCTTGGATTGTGACACTTTATAGTATATTGAAATGAGAACAGAGCTTAAAAGGACAGTGCGTGACTTAAATCTGGAAGAATATAGACAGCCTACAACTGAATCAGAGACACAGGATCTTCCTCCATATATTTAAAAAATGCAGCTTTTTTTATTGACTGTTGATCAAATCACTTAGTGCTAAAACCATTATCATTTAGAAGGAAATATTAATATTTACAAGAGGATGGGTTTAAGGATGAAAAGCTTGCTAAAAGAGTCTTCTATCTACATTTAAAGACACATGCCACTTAAGTAATCATTGCTGGAAGCATTTTAAACAGACATTTTGCAAACTTCTTGAAAGTGTAAGTTTAGGTGTGTAAAAATATATCAGCATAGAAATTTCATATCTCTCTTCCCTTTACTTCTACCCTTTCTTACTCCTTCTTTGCATATACTTATGCATCCAGTTCAGTTCAGTTCAGTCGCTCAGTCGTGTCTGTCTCTTTGTGATCCCATGGACTGCAGCATGCCAGGTTTCCCTGTCCATAATCAACTCCCAGAGCTTGCTCAAACTCATTTGCATTGAGTCAGTGACGCTATAAAACCTTCTCGCCCTCTGTCGTCCCCTTCTCCTCCTGCCTTCAGCTTTTCCCAGCATCATGGTCTTTTCCAGTGAGTCGGTTCTTCACATCAGGTGGCCAAAGTACTGGAGTTTCAGCTTCGATATCGGTCCTTCCAATGAATATTCAGGACTGATTTCTTTAGCATTGACTGGTTGGATCTCCTTGCAGTCCAAGGGAGTCTTTTTTTTTTAAATTAATTTATTTTTTCAGTGGGTTTTGTCATACATTGACATGAATCAGCAATAGATTTACACGTATTCCCCATCCCGATCCCCCCTCCCACCTCCCTCTCCACCGATTCCGCCCTTATACGAGGAAGTAAGACGGAAGAGTAAAGAACATTACAGCATACTAACACATGTATATGGATTTAGAAAGATGGTAACGAACTATATCAAAGGGAGTCGTAAGAGGACTTTAAACACAGTTCAAAAGCAATCAATTCTTCAGCACTCGCTTTCATTTCATAGCCACTCTCCTATCTATACACGATTACTGGAACAAGCCATGTTTGACTGGCAGCATATGTTGGAGAAGTAAGTCTCTGCTTTTTAATATGCTGTGTAAGTCGCAATAGCTTTCTTGAAGGAACAAGATCTTTTATTGGTTACAGGTCACATTGCAGTTGATTCTGGAGCCCAAAACTAAAGTCTTCATTTTGTCCCACTACGGATGGGTGATAGGTCCAGAGTGTCATGAATCTGTTTTTGACTTGGAGGTTTTTTTTTTTTTTTTTTTTTTAATTACTTATTCATTTACTTTACATATTGTATTGGTTTTGCCATACATTGACTTGAATCCGCCATGAGTGTACATGTATTCCCCATCCTGAACGCCCCTCCCACCTCCCTCCCCATCCCACCCCTCTGGGTCATCTCATTACACTAGCCCTGAGCACCCTGTATCATGCATCAAACCTGGACTGGTGATTCATTTCACATATGATATTTTAATATTTCAATGCCATTCTCCCATATCATTCCACCCTCTCCCTTTCCCACAGAGTCCAAAAGATGGTTCAATACATCTGTGTCTCTTTTGTTGTTCCGCATACAGGGTTATCGTTACCTTCTTTCTAAATTCCATATATATGCGTTAGTATACTGTATTGGTGTTTTTTTTTTTTTTTTTTTTCTGGCTTACTTCACTGTATATAATAGGCTCCATCCTCCTCATTAGAACTAATTCAAATCTAGTCATTTTTAATGGCTGAGTAGTATTCCATTGTGATGTGCCACAGCTTTCTTATCCATTCGTCTGCCGATGGGCATCTAGGTTGCTTCCATGTCCTGGCTATTATGAACAGTGCTGTGATGAACATTGGGGTACACGTGTCTCTTTCACTTCTGGTATCCTTGGTGTGTTTGCCCAGCAGTGGGATTGCTGGGTCATATGGCAGTTCTATTTCCAGTTTTTTTGAGGAATCTCCACACTGTTCTCCATAGTGGCTGTACTAGTTTGCATTCCCACCAACAGTATAACAGGGTTCCCTTTTCTCCACACCCTCTGCAGCATTTATTGTTTGTAGACTTTTGGATAGCATGAAATGGCAGCTCATTGTGGTTTTGATTTGCATTTCTCTGATAATGAGTGATGTTGAGCATCTTTTCATGTGTTTGTTAGCCATTTGTATGTCTCTTTTTGAGAACTGTCTGTTTAGCTCTTTAGCCCACTTTTTGATTGGGTCTTTTATTTTTCTGGAATTGATCTGCAGGAGTTATTCGTATATTTCTGAGATTGATTCTTTGTCCATTGCTTCATTTGCTATTATTTTCTCCTGTTCTGAAGGCTGTCTTTTCACCTTGCTTAGAGTTTCCTTTGTTGTGCAGAAGCTTTTAATTTTAATTAGGTCCCATTTGTTTCTTTTTGCTTTTATTTCCAATATTCTGGGAGGTGGGTCATAGAGGATCTTGCTGTGGTTTATGTCGGAGAATATTTTGCCTATGTTTTCCTCTAGGAGTTTAATAACTTTTGGTCTTACATTTAGATCTTTAATCCATTTTGAGTTTATTTTTGTGTATGGTGTTAGAAAGTGTTCTACTTTCATTCTTTTATGAGTTGTTGACCAGTTTTCCCAGCACCACTTGTTAAAGAGATTGTCTTTCTCCATTGTATATTCTTGCCTCCTTTGTCAAAGATAAGGTGCCCATACGGGCATGGATTTATCTCTGGTATTTTATTCTGTTCCGTTGATCTATATTCCTGTCTTTGTGCCAATACCATACTGTCTTGATGACTGTGGCTTTGTAGTAGAGCCTGAAGTCAGGCAGGTTGATCCCTCCAGTCCCATTCTTCTTTACCAAGATTGCTTTGGCTATTAGAAGTTTTTAGTATTTCCATACAAATTGTGAAGTTATTTGTTCTAGTTCTCTGAAAGACACCGTTGGTAGCTTGATAGGGATTGCATTGAATCTATAGATTGCTTTCTGTAGTATACTCATTTTCACTATATTGATTCTTCTTATCCATGAACATGGTATATTTCTCCATCTATTTGTGTCCTCTTTGATTTTTTTCATGAGTGTTTAATAGTTTTCTATATATAGGTCTTTTGTTTGTTTAGGTAGACATATTCCTAAGTATTTTATTCTTTTCGTTGCAATGGTAAAAGGAATTGTTTCCTTAATTTCTCTTTATGTTTTCTCATTGTAAGTGTATAGGGATGCAAGGGATTTCTCTGTATTAATTTTATATCCTGAAACTTTACTATATTCATTGATTAGCCCTAGTAATTTTCTGGTGGAGTCTTTAGGGGTTTCTATGTAGAGAATCATGTCATCTGCAAACAGTGAAAATTTTACTTCTTTTCCAATCTGGATTCCCTTTATTTCTTTTTCTGTTCTGATTGCTGTGGCCAAAACTCCCAAAACTATGTTGAATAGTAGTGGTGAGAGTGGGCACCCTTGTCTTGTTCCTGACTTTAGGGGAAACGCTTTCAAATTTTCACCATTGAGGATAATGTTTGCTGAGGGTTTGTCATACATAGCTTTTATTATGTTGAGGTATGTTCCTTCTATTCCTGCTTTCTGGAGGCTTTTTTATCATAAATGGATGTTCAATTTTGTCAAAGACTTTCTCTGCATCTATTGAGATAATCATATAATTTTTATTTTTCAAGTTGTTAATATGGTGCATTACATTGATTGATTTGTGGATATTGAAGAATCCTTGCATCCCTGGGATAAAGCCCACTTGGTCATGATGTATGATCTTTTTAGTATGTTGTTGGATTCTGTTTGCTAGAATTTTGTTAAGGATTTTTGCATCTATGTTCATCAGTGATATTGGCCTGTAGTTTTCTTTTTTTGTGGCATCTTTGTCAGGTTTTGGTATTAGGGTGATGGTGGCCTCATAGAATGAGTTTGGAAGTTTACCTTCATCTGCAATTTTCTGGAAGAGTTTGAGTAGGATAGGTGTTAGCTCTTCTCTAAATTTTTGGTAGAATTCAGCTGGGAAGCTGTCTGGTCTTAGGGTTTTGTTTGTTGGAAGATTCCTGATTACAGTTTCAATTTCCATTCTTGTGATTGGTCTGTTAAGATTTTCTATTTCTTCCTGGTTCAATTTTGGAAAGTTATACTTACCTAAGAATTTGTCCATCTCTTCCAAGTTGTCCATTTTACTTGCATTAGTTGCTGATAATAGTCTCGTATGATCCTTTGTATTTCTGTGTTGTCTGTTGTGATCTTTCCATTTTCATTTCTAATTTTGTTGATTTGATTTTTCTCCCTTTGTTTCTTGATCAATCTGGCTAATGGTTTGTCAATTTTATTTATTTTGTCAAAGAACCAGCTTTTGGTTTGTAGATTTTTGCTATGGTCTCTTTTGTTTATTTTGCATTTATCTCTGCCCTAATTTTTAAGATTTCCTTCCTTCTACTAACCCTGGTGTTCATAATTTCTTCCTTTTCAAGTTGCTTTAGGTGTAGAGTTAGGTTATTTATTTGACTTTTTTCTTGTTTCTTGAGTTAAGCCTGTATTTCTATGAGCCTTCCTTTTAGTGCTGCTTTTACAGTGTCCCATAGGTTTTGGGTTGTTGTGTTTTCATTTTCATTCATTTCTATGCATATTTTGATGTCTTTTTTTTTTTATTTCTTCTGTGATTTGTTGGTTATTCAGCAGTGTGTAGTTCAGCCTCCATATATTGGGATTTTTAATAGTTTTTCTCCTGTAATTGACATCTAATCTTACTGCATTGTGGTCAGAAGTGATGCTTGGAATGATTTCAATTTTTTGAATTTACCAAGGCTAGATTTATGGCCCAGGATATGATCTCTCCTGGAGAAGGTCCTTATGCCTTTGAGAAAAAGGTGAAATTCATTGCTTTAGAGTGAAATGTCCTATAGATATCAATTAGGTCTAACTGGTCTATTGTATCATTTAAGGTTTGTGTTTCCTTGTTAATTTTCTATTTAATTGATCTATCCATTGTGTGTGAGTGGGGTATTAAAGTCTCCCACTATTATTGCATTATTGTTAACTTCCCATTTCATGCTTGTTAGTATTTGTCTTACATATTGTGGTGCTTCTATGTTGGGTGCATATATATTATGATTGTTATATCTTCTTCTTGGATTGATCCTTTGGTCATTATATAGTGTCCATCTTTGTCTCTTTTTGCAGCCTTTGTTTTAAAGTTATTTTATCTGATATGAGTATTGCTAGTCCTGCTTTCTTTTGTTCTCTATTTGAATGGAATATCTTTTTTCCAGCCCTTCACTTTTAGTCTCTTTGTGTCCCTTGTTTAGAGGTGGGTCTCTTGTAGACAACAGATATAGGGGTCTTGTTTTTGTATCCATTCAGTCAGTCTTTGTCTTCTGGTTGGGGCATTCAACCCATTTACATTTAAGGTAATTATTGATAAGTAAAATTCCATTGCCGTTTACTTTGTTGTTTTGGGTTGAAATTTATATACCTTTTCTGTTTCCTGTCTAGAGATGATCCTTTAGTATTTGTTGAAGGGCTGATTTGGTGGTGCTGAATTCTCTCAGCTTTTGCTTGTCTGTAAAGCTTTTTATTTCTCCTTCATATTTGAATGAGATCATTGCTGGGTACAGTAATCTGGACTGTAGGTTATTTATTTATTTTTTAAATCACTTTAAGAATGTCCTGCCATTCCCTTCTGGCCTGAAGAGTTTCTATTGTAAGATCAGCTGTTATCCTTATGGGAATCCCCTTGTATGTTATTTGTTGTTTTTCGCTTGCTGCTTTTAATATTTGTTCTTTGTGTTTGATCTTTGTTAATTTGATAAATATGTGTCTTGTGGTGTTTCACCTTAAGTTTATCCTTTTTGGGACTCTCTGGGTTTCTTGGACTTGGGTGATTATTTCCTTCCCCATTTAGGGAAGTTTTCAACTATTATCTGCTCAAATATTTTCTCATGGTGTTTCTTTTTGTCTTCTTCTTCTGGGACTCCTATGATTCGAATGTTGTGGTGTTTAACCTTGTCCCCTCCCCCCCCCCAAAAAAAACATTGTCCTAGATGTCTCTGAAGTTGTCCTCATTTCTTTTAATTTGTTTTTTTTTTTTCTTTTTTCCAGTCGGTTTCATTTATTTCTACCTTTCTATCTTCTACCTCATGTATCCTACCTTCTGCCTCCATTATTCTACTGTTGGTTCCCTCCAGAGTGTTTTTTATCTCATTTATTGCATTATTCATTATATATTGACTCTTTTTTATTTCTTCTAGGTCCTTGTTAAACCTTTCTTGCATCTTCTCGATCCTTGTCTTCAGGCTATTTATCTGTAACTCCAATTTGATTTCAAGATTTTGGATCATTTTCACTATCTTTATTCGGAATTCTTTATCAGGTAGATTCCCTATCTATTCCTGTTTTGTTTAGTTTGATGGGCATTTTTCCTGTTCCTTTACCTGCTGGGTATTTCTCTGCCTTTTCATCTTGTTTATATTACTGTGTTTGTGGTGGCCTTTCTGTGTTCTAGCAGTTGGTGGTTCGTCTTTATTGTGGAGGTTCCTCCCTTTGGGTAGAGTTGGACGGGTGTCTTGTCAAGGTTTTCTGGTTAGGGAAGCTTGTGTTGGTTTTCTGGTGGGTGGAGCTGTATTTCTTCTCTCTGGAGTGCAATGAAGTGTACAGTAATAAGTTTTGAGATGCCAGTGGCTTTGCTGTGACTTTGGTCAGCCTGTATATTGAGGCTCAGGGTTATGTTCCTGTGTTGCTGGAGAATTTGCATGGTATGTCTTGCTCTGGTGCTTGTTGGCCTTTGGGTGGTCCTTGGTTTCAGTGTAGGTATGGAGACATTTGACGAGCTCCTATCAATTAGTGTTCCCTGGATTCAGGAGTTCTCTGGTGTTCTCGGGATTTGGACTTAAGCCTCCTGCCTCTGGTTTTCAGTCTTAATCTTACAGTAGCCTCAAGACTTCTCCATCTATACAGCACCCATGATAAAACATTTAGGTTAATGATGAAAAGTTTCTCCACAGTGAGGGATACCTGGACAGGTACACAGAGCTATATGGAGAAGAGAAGAGGGAGGAGGGAGACAGAGGTGACCAGGAGGAGGAGAGGGGGAATCAAAAAGGGAGACAGTAAGCTAGCCAGTAATCACTTCCCTATGTGCTCTCCACAGTCTGGATCCCTCAGAGATATCATGGAGTTACACAGAGAAGAGAAGAGGGAGGAAGGAGACAGAGGTGGCCTGGAGGATAAAAGGGGGAATCAAAAGGAGAGAGACAGATCCAGCTAGTAATCAGTTCCCTAAGTGTCCTCCACAGCCCGGAACACACAAAGAGATTAACCGAGTTGGGTAGAGAAGAAAAGGGGGAGGGAGGAGATAGAGGCAACCTGGTGGAGAAAAAGGAGAGTCAAAATGGGGAGAGAGCCATCAGGCCAGTGATCTCGCTCCCAAGGAAAAATGGGTACTGAAGATTGGGTTCTTAAAGGTACAAAGTTGATAACAAATAGCAAAAAGCAAAGATTAAAAATCTTGAGTAGAGTTTAGATTCTCAAAAGTACAATATTAAAAAAAAAAGCAAACAAAAAAAAAAACAAAAAACAAAACAACAAAAACAAAAACACAAAGGCACAGAAATTATATATATATGAAGTTTGCTTTAAAAATAGGGTCTTTTTTTTTTTTTTTTTGCAAGGTAATAGTAGGTTACAAAAATGAAAATTAAATGAGTAATGGGGACTTAAAAATAACCAAAAAATATTATTTTATTTATTTTATTTTTTTAAATAAAAAAATGATAATAGTAAAAATATATCTAAGGCTTTCTCTGGAGCTGTTGTGGACAGTATGGGGTCATTTCATTTTCAGATAGTTCCTTGATCTGGCTTGTACTTCTCAAGGTCTATAGGTCCCTTCCTATGTAGACAGTGCTAACTACCAGGTTTTAATCTATTGCACCTGTCACTTCCAAAGTGGTTCCCTCTGTTTATTTTAGCTTCTTCTGTTTGCTGGTCTCTTCAGTGTCTAATTTCTGCCCTGACACAAGGGGTGAGGTGGTGATCACTTTTTTTTTTTTTTTTAAGCTTGCTTGTTCAGTTGTGCTTTTGGGAGGGAGGAACACTGCAAACAAATATCACTGGCGTGTGTTCACAGTGATTCAGCCACACTGGGTTTGCCCCTGCTTATGGCGTGTGTGCTTTCTCAGTCTACACTGCTCAGATTCTAGGTTGCTCTGCTGGGAACTGTCTGATGTGCGCTCTGGTTTGCATGCATTTCCCAGGTCTAAGCCGCTCAGGTTCAGGTTCTCGGGTACTCCGTAAAGGCACAGACTTGGTTGGGCCTGCATTTTGCGCCTTTTCTAGGTCTGAGAAGCTCAGGTGACCAGGTCCTTGGCACACGTAGTTGCCCCCAGTTGAAGGCTGTGACTTATCCCCTCCCCCGTCCCAGCCGCTCGGTTTTCTAGGTGCACAATGTGTGCACCTTCTTCTGGAAAGCTAATCTCTGGCTGCGACCCTCCCAGTGGATGTCGACTGTCCAGAACTCCAAAAAGTCTCAGTTAGCAATGAAGTCTGCTTGCAGTTTGGTATAAGATGCCTCTCTGGGGCCGTGATTGCCCCCTTCAAGCTCTGGCTGCCCTCGCCTGCTTGCCTCTGGTGAGGGATGGGCCGGTCTGCAGCCAGCTAGCTCTGCTCAGTCTTTTGTTCTGTGAGTGTGCCTGGCGGTGGTTAGGGCTTTTTGTGGGATTGCAGGATAGCTATCCCACAGTCTGGGTTGCTATCTCAAGCTAGTTCTTTCAGATTGCCCTCAGGGCATTCAGGCTCGGTCCTTATCCTAAGCAATGTCGCCTACTCCTCCCTGTCCCTCCCCGCTTGCTACTGGGGGATGAAAGCATCTGGACTGTTGAACCGCTGGGAGTTGCTGTTAGGCACATAATCTGTGGGTTTTAATTTTTTTTTTTTTCCCTCCTGGTTATTTTGCCCTCTGAGATTCTAAGGCTCATCACAGACCCGCCAGAGAGAGTGTTTCCTGGTGTTTGGAAACTTCTCTCTTTTTTAAGATTCCCTTCCCAGGACAGATTTCCATCCCTACCTCTTTTGCCTCTCGTTTTATCTTTTATATTTTGTCCTACCTCATTTTGAAGACAATGGGCTGCTTTTCTGGGTGCCCGATGTTCTCCACCAGGATTCAGAAGTTGTTCTGTGGAATTTGCTCCATGCTCAAATGTTCTTTTGATAAATTTGTGGAGGGGAAAGTGGTCTCCCTGTCCTATCCCCGCCATCTGAATGTTGAGTTTTAAATCAACATTTTCACTCTCCTCTTTCACTTTCAATAAGAGGCGCTTCATTTCTTCTTCACTTTCTGCCATAAGGTTTGTGTCATCTGTATATCTGAAGTTATTGAGGTTTCTCCCAGAAATTTTGTTTCTAGCTTGTGCTTCATCCAGCCCAGCATTTCACATGATGTACTCTGCATATAAGTTAAATAAGCGGGATGACAATATACAGCCTTGAGGTACCTTTCCCGATTTGGAACCATTCTGTTGTTCCAAGTTCAGTTCTAACTGTTGTTTGTTGACCTGCATAAACATTTCTCAGGAGGAAGGTAATGTAGTCTGGTATTTCCATCTCATGGAGAATTTTCCAGTTTGTTGTAATCCACAAGGTAAAAGGTTTTAGCATAGTCAATAAAGCAGAAGTAGATGTTTTTCTGGAACTCTTGCTTTTTTGATGATCCAACAGATGCTGGCAATTTGGTTTCTGGTTCCTCTGCCTTTTCTAAATCCAGCTTGAACATCTGGAAGTTCTTCGTGCACAAAACTTGAAGTCTGGTTGAAGTCTGGCTTGGAGAATTTTGAGCATTACTTTGCTAGCATGAGAGATGAGCACAGTTGTGTGGTAGTTTGAACATTCTTTGACATTGCCTTTCTTTGGGATTGGAATGAAACCTGACCTTTTGCAGTCGTGTGGCCACTGCTGAGTTTTCCAAATTTGCTGGCATATTGAGTGCAACACGTTCACAGTATCATAAGTTGGAACTTGAAATAGTTCAGCTAGATTCCATCATCTCAACTAGATTTGTTCATAGTGATGATTCCTAAGGCCCACCTGACTTTGGACTCCAGGATGTCTGGCTCTAGTTGAGTGATCACACCTTTGGGGTTATCTGGGTCAAGGATTTATATATATATAGTATTATATATACTATATATATATATATTTATATATAAATAGTATTATATAATACTATATATATATTTATATATAAATTTTATATAATTTTATATAAAATTATATATATAGTATTATATATATACTATATATATATATATAAATCCTTGACCCAGATAACCCCAAATGTGTTATAATACTATATATATAGTATTATATAGTATATACATAGTATATATAGTATATATATATATATAGTATATATTATATTATATAGTATATATATAGTATATAGTATAATATATATATATTTATATATATAGTATAAATATAAATATAGTATAAATAGAATATATATATATATACTCTCTCTATATATATATAGTATATATATATAGTTCTTCTGTGCATTCTTGCCACCTCTTCTTAATATCTTCTGTTTCTGTTAGGTCCATACCATTTCTGTCCTTCACTGTGCCCATTTTGCATGAAATGTTCCCTTGGTATCTCTAATTTTCTTGAAGAGATCTCCAGTTTTTCCCATTGTATTGTTTTCCTCTATTTCTTTGCATTGATCATTGAGGAAGGCTTTTTTTTATCTCTCCTTACTATTCATTGGAACTCTGCATTCAAATGGGTATATCTTTCCTTTTCTCCTTTGCCTTTAGCTTCTCTTCTTTTTTCAGCTATTTATAGGGCTCCTCCAACAAACATCTTGCCTTTTTGTATTTCTTTTACTTGGGGATGATCTTGATTGCTCCCGCATTTACAATGTCATGAACCTCCATTCACTGTTCTTCATGCACTCTGTCTGTCAGATCTAATCTGATAAATCTATTTGACACTTCCACTATAGAATCATAAGTGATTTGATTTAGGTCATACCTGAATGGTCTAGTGATTTTCCCTCCTTTCTTCAATTTAAGTCTTAACTTGGCAATAAGCAGTTCATGATCTGAGCCACAGTTGGCTCCCAGCCTTGTTTGTGCTAACTGTATAGAGCTTCTCACTATTTGGCTGCAAAGAGTGTAATCAATCTGATTTCGGTTTTGGCCATCTGGTGATGTCCATGTGTAGAGTCTTCTCTTGTGTTGTTGGAAGAGGGTGTTGCTATGACCAGTGTGTTTTCTTGGCAAAATCTGTTAGCCTTTGTCCTGCTTTATTTTGTACTCCAAAGCCAAATTTGCCTTTTACTCCATATTATCTCTTGATTTCCTATTTTTGCATTCCAGTCTCCTATGACTAGTGGGGGTGATATAATTCCAGTTAGTAGAGGTGATGTTCCAAGTTGAGCTACTTCAAACCCTAAAAGATGATGCTGTGAACGTGCTGCTCTCAATATGCCAGCAAAATTGGAAAAGTCAGCAATGGCTCCAGGACTGGAAAAGTTCAGTTTTCTTTCCAATCCCAAAGAAAGGCAATGTCAAAGAATGCTCAAACTACTGCACAATTGTGCTTATCTCACAGGCTAGTAAAGTAACGCTCAAAATTCTCCAAGCCAGAGTTCAGCAATATGTGAACCATGAACTTCCAGATGTTAAAGCTGGTTTTAGAGAAGGTGGAGGAAACAGAGATCAAATTGTCAACATTTGCTGGATCATCGAAAAAGCACGAGAGTTACAGAAAAAAAAATCTATTTCTGCCTTATTGACTATGCCAAAGCTTTTGACTGTGTAGATCACAATAAACTGTGGAAACTTCTGAAAGAGTTGGGTATACCAGACCACCTGATCTGCCTCTTGAGAAGTCTATATGCAGATCAGGAAGCAACAGTTAGAACTGGACATGGAACAACAGACTGGTTTCAAATTGGGAAAGTAGTATGTCAAGGCTGTAAGTTGTTACCCTGCTTATTTAACTTATATGCAGAGTACATCATGAGAAACACTGGGCTGGATGAAGTACAAGCTGGAATCAAGATTGTCAGGAGAAATATCAATAAATCAGATATGCAGATGACACCAACCTTATGGCAGAAAGCAAATATGAACTACAGAGCCTCTTGATGAAAGTGAAAGAGGAAAGTGAAAAAGTTGGCTTAAAACTCAACATTCAGAAAACTAAGATCATGACATTCAGTCCCACTACTTCATGGCAAATAGATGGGGAAACAGGGACACACTTTATTTTTTGGGCTCCAAAATCACTGCAGGTGGTGACTGCAGCCATGAAATTAAAAGATGCTTATGCTTTGGCAGAGACATTAACTTTGCCAACAAAGGTTCGCTTAGTCAAGGCTATGGGTTTTCCCGTTGTCATGTATGGATGTGAGAGTTGGACTGTAAAGAAAGCTGAGTGCCAAAGAATTTATGCTTTTGAACTGTGGTGTTGAAGAAGACTCTTGAGAGTCCCTTGGACTGCAGGGAGATCCAACCAGCCTATCCTAAAGGAGATCAGTCCCGAGTGTTCATTGGAAGGACTGATGTTGAAGCTGAAACTCCAATACTTTGACCACCTCTTGTGAAGATCTGACTCATTTGAAAAGTCTCTGATGCTGGGAAAGACTGAGGGCTGGAGGAGTAGGGGATAACAGAGGATGATATAGTTGGAGGGCATCACTGACTCAATGGACATGGAAGGGTAACCTCTGGGAGTTGGTGATGGACACGGAGGCCTGGCATTCCTGTTCATGGGGTCACAAAAAGTTGGACACAACTGAGCGACTGAACTGAAATGAACCCCTATGATGAAAAGGGCATTTTTGGGGGGTTTTCCTTCTAGAAGGTCTTCTATGTCTTCAAAGAACCATTCAACTTCAGCTTCTTTAGCATTACTGTTTGGGGCATAGGCTTGGATTACTGTAACATTGATTCTTTGCCTTTGAAATGAAAAGAGATCATTCTGTCATTTTTGAGATTGTACACAAAAACTGCATTCTGGACTCTCATTGACTATGAGAGCAACTCCATTTCTTCTCAGGTCTTCTTGCCCACAGTAGTATATATAATAGTCATTTGAGTTAAAATCACCCATCCCAGTCCATTTTAGTTCACTGATTCTTAAAATTCAATGTTCACTCTTGCCTTCTCTTGTTTTACCACTTTAAATTTACCTTGATTCATGGACCTAATATTTCAGATTCCTATGCAATATTGCTCTTTACAGCATTGGACCTTGCTTCCATCACCAGTCGCATCCACAACTGGGCATTGTTTTTGCTTTGCTTCTGTTTTGTCATTCTTTCTGGAGTTATCTCCCCACTCTTCTCCAATAGTATATTGGGCACCTACCGATCTGGGGAGTTACTCTTTCAGAGCCGTATCTTTTTGCTTTTTCATACTGTTCATGGGTTTCTCAAGGCAAGAATACTGAAGTCGTTTGTCATTCCCTTCTCTAGTGGACCACATTTTCCCAGAACTCTCCACCATGACCTATCCGTTCTGGGTGACCCTACACGGCATGGCTCATAGTTTAATTAAGTTAGACAGGGCACTGTTCCACATGATCAGTTTGATTAGTTTTCTGTGATTGTGGTTTTCATTCTGTCTGGCCTCTGTCCAATAAGGATAAGAGACTTATGGAAGCTTCCTAATGGGAGAGTCTCTCCCATCATTTTCATCAAGAGGCTCTTTATTTTATTTTTTCATTTATTATCATTATTTTTATTTTGTGACTTTTATAATCCATCTGTTATACTACTTTTACTTATTTTTTTCATTTATTTTTATTAGTTGGATGCTAATTACTTTACAATATTGTAGTGGGTTTTGTCATACATTGACATGAATCAGCCATGGATTTACATGTATTCCCCATTCAGATCCCCCCTCCCACTTCCCTCTCTACCCCATCCCTCTGGGTCTTCCCAGTGCACCAGGCCCGAGCACTTGTCTCATGCATCCAACCTGGGCTGGTGATCTGTTTCACCATAGACTATATACATGTTTCAATCCTGTTCTCTCAAAACATCCCACCCTCGCCTTCTCCCACAGAGTCCAAAAGTCTGTTCTGTACATCTGTGTCTCTTTTTCTGTTTTGCATATAGGGTACTGGCACAAAGACAGAAATATAGATCAATGGAACAGAATAGAAAGCCCAGAGATAAATCCACGAACCTATGGACACCTTATCTTTGACAAAGGAGGCAAGGATATACAATGGAAAAAAGACAACCTCTAACAAGAGGCTCTTTAGTTCTTCGTCTCTTTCTGCCATAGAGGTAGTGTCATCTGCGTATCTAAGGTTATTGATATTTCTCCTGGCAGTCTTGATTCCAGCTTTTGCTTCATCCAGCCTGGCATTTCACATGCAGTACTCTGCATATAAGTTAAATAAGCAGGCTGACAATATACAGCCTTTATATACACCATTCCTGATTTGGAAGTAGTCTGTTGTTCCATATTCAGTTCTAACTGTTGATTCTTGATGTGCACACAGATTTCTCAGGAGGCAGGTAAGGTGGTCTGGTATTCCCATCTCTTTCAGAATTTTCCAGAGTTTTTTTGTGATCCACAGAGTCAAAGGCTTTGGCATAGTCAATAAAGCTGAAGTAGATTTTTTTTTTTTTTCCCTGAAACTCTCTTGCTTTTTCGATGATCCAATAGGTTTTGGCAATTTGTTCTCTGATTCCTCTGGCTTTTCGAAATCCAGCTTAAACATATGGATATTGTCAGTTCATGTACTGTTGAAGCCTGGCTGGAGAATTTTGACCATTACTTTTCTAATGGTTGATATGAGTGCAATTGTGCTGTAGTCTGAACATCTTTTGTCATTGCCTTTCTTTGTGATTGGAATGAAACTGATGTTTTCCAGTCCTGTAGCCACTGCTGAGTTTTCCAAATTTTCTGGCATATTGAGAGCATCACTTTCACAGCATCATCTTTTAGGATTTGAAATAACTTAGCTGGAATTCCATTGCCTCTGCTAGCTTTGTTCCTGATGATGCTTCCTAAGGCCCACTTGACTTTGCACTCCAGGTCGTGTGGCTCTAGGTGAGTGATCACACCATAGTGGTTACTTGGTCCATTACGATCTTTTGTGTATAGTTCTGTGTATTTTTTCCACCTCTTCTTAATATCTTCTGCTTCTGTTAGGTCCGTATCTTTTCTGATCTTTACTGTGCCTATCTTTGCACGAAATTTTCCCTTGGTAACTCTAATTTTCTTGAATAGATCTCTAGTCTTTCCCATTCTATTGTTTTCCTCTATTTCTTTGCATTGATCACTGAGGAAGGCTTTCTTATCTCTCCTTGCTATTCTTTGGAACTCTGCATTCAAATGGGTATATCTTCCGTTTTCTCCTTTGCCTTTAGCTTATGTATTAGAAATATTTTTTTTTCATTTATTTTTATTAGTTGGAGGCTAATTACTTTACAATATTGTAGTGGTTTTTGCCATACATTGACATGAATCAGCCATGGATTTACATGTGTTTCCCATCCTGAACGGCCCACCCACCTCCTTCCCCATCCCATCCCTCTGGGTCATCACAGTGCACCAGCCCTGAGCACTTGTCTCATGCATCCAACCTGGACTGGCGATCTGTTTCACACTAGCAAAATGATTTCAAAGAGATAACTATACTCACAACCTTTGGAAGACTAAAGACTTCTTATTTCAACAAGCAGAAGAGGATTGTAAATTTTAGGTTTTAAAAATATAGGGTATAAAATATTACATTTAAAATTATTTCTAATTGATAATTATACTTATTTTAGAGCTGTGATAGCTAGTTTTTAAATTTAATTTTGTTCACTTTTATTATGATGTGGTAATTTTTCCTTTACATTCTCAAGTACCATCTCAATTTTAAAACTATTAAGTAATGTTCAATGTTAACTATTCTTTTATAAACTATACTTCCATTGGTCTTATAAGTTGTGAGATTTCATATATTTAAGTACCAGGAATTGCTTAAAAATTCTACAAATACAAATTAATGGCAACATAGATATCAACAGTTCATAGCAAATGAGATTGAGATTTAGTGTTAAGAAGTATCAATGAAAGAGTTGTTTGAAAGTCACTTTGTAAAGTGGAAAACATGCATCCTAAAGGAATCAATTTTATAGTTAATAAATTCATTAACTAGCATATTGGAGAACTTGAAGATGAAAGGTGCCATATTCAGATCTTGGATATAGTTACTCAAAGTGCTTATCATTTAGGTTAACCTTAATCTAAAGACTATTCAGGAAAACTTAGCTTCAGAAAAAAATTGAACTTAGATCTAATGGGATTAAGGGTAATTTTTATTTGTTTAGTTTTTTGTGCACAACATAAGGTATAGAAGCTAAGGTAATTTTCTGATTCACTAGTCATGTGTTATTAATCTATTTTTATTTATTGTGTGATAAAATGAATGATTTTTTAGGTAAAATGATTTAAATATCATCAAATTTCAGTACAGATTTTAATGATGTCTAAAGGTAAATTTGCAACAAAGTAGGATCACATATTTGGGTTGAGTTAGGAAAATATAAATCTTATAAGTAACAGTCTATCTGAGACAAAAGAACTTTGATATCATTCCTTTACCACTGAGAGACTGTTAGGATTTCGGGCACCATGAACTATGAGGCTTGTTTGAAAACAACAAAAAAAGTATTCAGAGTAGAGAAAAAAAAAAAAAAATCATGGTAAGAAAACATAACCCATGAGAAAAGTATAAAGGAATTGTGGGAAGGAAAGGTTGAAAAGTAATTTTAAAGTTGTTTTCAAGTATTTTAAGTATTTAGTAAAAGTAGAGTATTTGAAGATCGAGAGTTCTTTTTTTTTCACTAAGTATGGAAATGATTTGAATTAAATTTAGAGATTGTACTAGCGCTAAGGAATTGTTTCTTTAGCGTAATATAACCATTGTATATAGTCTCTGAGAAATTATGAAGTCATCTCTCTTGAGAATAATTAACAGTAACACAGATAACTAAAATTCAGTTGGAATGAGGTAGCAGACTGGGTTAGGAAATTTTCCATTTTTTCCCTACTCTTTGATTCCTTGATAATCCCAAAAGATTAAAACATGCTATGAAATGCCTTTGGCTTCAATGTGGTTTCTTAATTTAATCTTATACTATTTGTTTTTGTCATGGCTCAACATTTCTCTAAAGCCTGATCAGATTTTAAATTATATATACTTATTTAACAGCACCTAAATTTTTAATCTTAGAAAGTCATTTTCAATGGGTCATGAAGCAGAATTAACAAAATAAAAAACAATAATATTTTTTACTTCCTGAATGTCACCTCATATTTGACTCTAGATCAATTTTAGCCTCTGTTTTCTGATGTAGTGTACAAATATTTTTTTTCCAAATTAAATAAACACAAAAGAGAGCACTGCAAACTAGAATATGACATAAAATTGTCCTGAATTGATCATATGCAGTTTCCACTATCTTTTAAAATGAGAACTGAAGAGAATGAATCCATAGAGAAAACAAACTGCGTGATAGGGATCAGGGTTTGACCATTCCAAATTTAAGAATTTTGAAAGGAAAATCTTGTGCACAGTTTATATAAATAATGGAATAGTTAAATCATTTTCAGTAATTTCTTATAGCCTGAATGTTATTGTTCATTAGCTGGCAAAAGCATTACATTTTAAAATATATAGCAATTCGGGGGGGGCAGTCCTAAGATGGTGGAGGAATAGGATGGGGAGACCACTTTCTCCTCCACAAATTCATTGAAACATCATTTGAACACAGCAAATTCCACAAAACAACTTTTGAACTCTGACAGAGAACACCAGGCACTGAGAAAAGCAGCCCACTGTCTTTGAAAGGAGGCAGGACAGAATATAAAAGATAAAAAGGGAGACAAAAGAGTTAGGGATGGAGACCGGTCCCTGGGAGGAAGTCATGAAAGAGGAGAAGTTTCCAAACAACAGGAAACTCCCTCACCAGCAGTTCTGTGGGGAGTTTTGGAATCTCAGAGGGCAACATAACCAGAAGGAAAAAATAAATAAATAAAATCCACAGATTACGTGCCTAACTGCAACTCCCATCAGGGAAGTAGCTCAGATGCTTGTGTCCACCACGAGCAAGTGGGAGCAGAACAGGGAGGCAGGGGCTGCACTGCTTAGGGTAAGGGCTGGGACTGAATGCCCTGAGGACAATCTGAGGGAGCTAACATGAGAGAGCAACACAAACCGTGGGATAGCTAGAGGAAAAAAAAAAGAGAGAGAGAGAGAGACAGAGAGAGAGCTTTCCCATGAAAAACTCTAACTTAAGGCACTGCCAGGCCCGTTCAGAGAACAAAGGACTGAGCCAATACCAGAGGAGAGCTAACTGACTGCAGACCAGCCCACCACCCACTGGAGACAGAGGCAGGTGGGCAATAGCCAGAGCTGGAGGGAGAGGGGCAATTTTGGCCCTCGAGATGGCATCCTCCACCAAACTGTGAACAGGCCCCCAGTTGCTAACCAAGTCTTCCCAGCATCCTGGATGGTTAACATCCATGAGGAGGGTCGCAGCCAGAGATCAGCTCCCCAGAGGAGACACACCACACACCTGAAACTGCACTCCTGCTGTGCACCAAGGAAACCTAGCAGCTGGGATGGGGGAGGTGATAAGATACACCACTCCATCTGGGGAGAGTGCATTCAGCAAGCACCTGGTCACCTGAGCTGCTCGGACCTGGGAAGGGCACAAAATGCAGGCCCAACTGATTCTGTGCCTTTGTGGAGTACCCGAGAACCTGAACCTGAGTGGCTTAGACCTGGGGAATGCATGCAAGCCAGGGCCCACTTTAGACAGTTCTCCTGCACAGCAACCTGGAGCCTGAGCAGTGTAGAAGAGGAAAGCACACACGCCGTGAGCGGGAGCAAACCCAGTGTGGCCCAGACACTGCAAGCACTCCTCACACACAGCAGTGATATTTGTTTGCAGTATTCCTCCCTCCTCACAGCACAATTGAACAAGTGAACCTAAATAAATGAACACCTCTGCCCCCTTGTGTCAGGGTGGAAATTAGACGCTGAAGAGACTTGCGAACAGAAGAAGCCAAAATAAACAGAGGGAACCACTTTGGAAGTGACAGGTGCAACAGACTAAAGCCCTGTAGTTAGCACGAAATACATTGGAAGGGGCCTATAGAACTCGAGAAGAAGTACAAGCTGGAACAAGGAACTATCTGAAACTGAACTGACACCACACTGCCCTCAACAGCTCCAGAGAAACTCCTAGTTATATTTTACTATTATCAATTTTAAATTTAAAAAATCTTTAAGTCCTTTAGTACTGCTTTAATGCTAATTTTTATAACCTACTATAAACTTAGGGGGAAAAAGACCCTATTATTAAAGCAAATTTCATATATATATATATATATATATATATATATATATATATATATATATATATATATATATATGTAATTTTTGTGATTTTGTTTTGTTTTTTTGACATTGTATTTTTGAGAGGCTAACCTCTATTCTAGATTTTTAATCTTTTCTTTGTGGTATTTGTTATCAAATTTGTACCTTTAAGAATCCAATCTTCAGTACCTATTTTTACTTAGAAGTGTGATTACTGGCTTGATTGTCCTCTCCCCCTTTTGACTCTCTTTTTTCTTCTCCAGGTCACCTCTATCTCATCCCTCCTCCTTCTCTTCTCTACCCAACTCTATAAATCTCTTTGGGTATTCCGGGATGCGGAGAACACTTAAGGAATTGATTACTGGCTAGATCTGTCTCTCTCCTTTTGATTCCCCCTCTTCTCCTCCTGGTCACCTGTATCTCCTTCCTCCCTCTTATCCTCTCTATGTAACTTTATGAACCTCTCTGTGTGTTCCAGACTGTGGAAAGCACATAGGAAATTGATTAATGGCTAGATTGCTCTCTACCCTTTTGACTTCCCCTCTTCTCCTCATGGTCACCTCTATCTCCCTCCTCCCTCTTCTCTTCTCCATGTAACTCTGTGAACCTCTCTGCATGTCCCTCACTGTGGAGAATCTTTTTACCATTAACCTAGATGCATTATCATTGGTGTGGTATGGATGGAGAAGTCTTGAGGCAACTGTAAGAATAAGACTGAAAATCAGAGGCAGGAAGCTTAAATCCAAAACTTGAGAACAGCAGAAAACTCCTGTCTCCAGGGACCATTAATCAACAAGAGTTCATCCAAAAGTCTCCGTATCTACACTGAAACCAGGCTCCAACCAGGAGCCAACAAGTTCCATACCATGCTAATTATCCAGCAACACAGGAACATAGCTTCAAGCATTAATACACACGCTGTCCAAAGTGACACTAAATCCATTGACACCTCAAAACTCACTACTGAACACTTCACTGCACTCCAGAGAGAAGAGATCCAGCTCCACCCACCAGAGCACCAATGCAAACTTCCCTAATCAGGAAACCTTGACAAACCACTTGTCCAACCCCACCCACAGGGAGGAGTCGCCACAATAATGAGGAACCACAAACTTCAAGCTACAGAAAGGCCACCCCAAACACAGCAATCTAAACAAGAGGAAAAGACAGAGACATATTCAGCAGATAAAGGAACATGATAAATGCTCACCAAACCAAACAGAAGAGGAGGAGATAGGGAGTCTACCTGAAAAAGAATTCAGACTAATGATAGTAAAAATGATCCAAAATCTTGAAAACAAAATGGAGTTACAGATAAATAGTCTGGAGCCAAGGATTGAGATGATGCAAGAAATGTTTAACAAGGACCTAGAAGACATAAAAAGGAGCCAATCAATAATGAATAATGCAATAACTGACATCAAAAGCATTCTGGAGGGAACCAACAGTAGAATAATTGAGGCAGAAGATAGGGTAAGTGAGGTGGAAGATAGAATTGTGGAAATAAATGAAGCAGATAGGAAAAAAGAAAAAAAGAATTAAAAGAAATGAGGACAACTTCAGAGACCTCTAGGACAATGTCAAATGCCCAAACATTTGATTCATAGGAGTCACAGAAGAAGAAGACAAAAAGAAAGGCCATGAGAGAATACTTGAGAAGATAATAGTTGAAAACTTCCTTAAAATGGGGATGGAAATAGCCACCCAAGTCCAAGAAACCCAGAGAGTGCCAAACAGGATAAACCCAAGGTGAAACTCTCCAAGACACATATTAATCAAATTAACAAAGATCAAACACAAAGAGCAAATATTAAAAGCAGCAAGGGAAAAACAACAAATAACACACAAGGGGATTCCTATAAGGATAACAGCTGATCTTACAAATATAAACTCTTCAGGCCTGAAGGGGATGGCAGGACATACTTAAAGTGATGAAAGAGAAAAACCTACAACCCAGATTACTGTACCGAGCAAGGATCTCATTCAAGTATGAAGGAGAAATCAAAAGCTTTACAGACAACCAAAAGCTGAGAGAATTCAACACTGCCAGATCAGCTCTTTGACAAATGATAAAGGATCTTCTCTAGACAGGAAACACAAAAAAGGTGTATAAACTTGAACCCAAAAGAGCAAAGTAAATGGCAACAGGATCATACTTATCAATAATTATCTTAAATGGAAACGGATTGAATGCCCCAACCAAAAGACAAAGACTGGCTGACTAGATTAAAAAAAAAAAAAAAAAAAAACTATATATGTTGTCTACAAGAGACCCACCTCAAACCTAGGGAAACATACATACTGAAAGTGAAGGGCTGGAAAAAAGTATTTCATGCAATTGGAGATCAAAAGAAACCTGGAAGAGCAATACTCATATTAGATAAAATAGATATTGAAATAAAGGCCTTGAAAGAGACAAAGAAGGACACTACATAATGATCAAAGGGTCAATCCAAGAATATATAATAATTATAAATACATATGCACCCAACATAGGAGTATGGCAATATGTAAGGCAAATATTAACAAGTATGAAAGGGGAAATAATAATGGGAGACTTTAATACCCCACTCACACCTATGGAAATATCAACTAAACAGAAAACTATAAAACACTGATGAAATAAATCAAAGATGACACAAATAGATGGAGAAAAATACCATATTCATGGATTGGAAGAATCAATATAGTGAAAATGAGTATACTAACCAAAGCGATTTATAAATTCAATGCAATTCCTATCAAGCTACCAATGGTATTTTTCAGAGAACTAGAACAAATAACTTCACAATTTGTATGGAAATACAAAAACCCTCGAATAGCCAAAGCAACCTTGAGAAAGAAGAATGGGACTGGAGGAATCAACCTGCCTGACTTCACACTATACTACAAAGCTACATTCATCAAGACAGTATGGTACTGGCACAAAGACAGAAATATAGATCAATGGAACAAAATAGAAAGCCCAGAGATAAAATCACACACCTAGGGATACCTTATCTTTGACAAAGGAGGCAAGGATATACAATGGAAAAAAGACAACCTCTTTAACAAGTGGTGATGGGAAAACTGGTCAACCACTTGTAAAAGAATGAAACTAGAACACTTTCTAACACCATACAAAAAAAAATAAACTCAAAATGGATTAAAGATCTAAACTTAAGAGCAGAAACTATAAAACTCCTCGAGGAAAACATAGGCAAAACACTCTCTGACATAAATCACAGCAGGATCCTCTATGATCCACCTCCCAGAGTAATGGAAATTAAAGCAAAAATAAACAAATGGGACCTAACTAAACTTGAGAGCTTATGCATAACAAAGGAAACTATAAGCAAGGTGAAAAGAAAGCCTTCAGAATGGGGAAAATAATAGCAAACGAAGCAACTGGCAAAGAATTAATCTCAAAAATATATGAGCAGCTCATGCAGCTCAATTCCAGAAAAATAAGCGACCCAATCAAAAAATGGGCCAAAGACCTAAACAGACATTTCTCTAAGAAGACATACAGATGACTAAGAAACATATGAAAAAATGTTCAACATCACTCATTATCAGAGAAATGCAAATCAAAACCACTGTGAGGTATCACCTCATGCCATTCAGAATGGCTACTATCAAAAAGTCTACAAAGAATAAATGCTGGAGTGGAAGTGCAGAGAAAAAGGAACCTGCTTACACTCTTGGTGGCAATTCAAACTAGTACAGCCACTATGGATAACAGTGTGGAGATTCCTTAAAACCTGGAAATAGAACTGCCGTATGACCCAGCAATACCACTGTTGGGCATACACACCGAGGAATCCAGAATTGTAAGAGACACATGTACCCCAATGATCATAGTAGCACTGTTCACAATAGCCAGGACATGGAAGCAACCTAAATGTCCATCGGCAGACAAATGGATAAGAAAGCTATGGTAGACTTACACAATGGAATATTAATCAGCTATTAAAAAGAATGCATTTGACTCAGTTCTAATGAGGTAGATGAAAGTGGAGGGTATTATACAGAATGAAGTAAGTTAGAAACAAAAACACCAGTACAGTATACTAACGCATATGTATAGGATTTAGAAAGATGTTAACAATGACCTTATATGATAGAGAAAGAGACACAGATGTAAAGAATAGTCTTTTGGACTCTGTGGGAGAAGGCGAGGGTGGGATGATTTGAGAGGGTAGCATTGACATGTGTATATTATCATATGTGAAGCAGATCACCAGTCCAGGTTTGATGGATGAAACAGGGTGCTCATGGCTGGTGCACTGGGATGACCCTGGGGGATGGGATGGGGAGGGAGGTGGGAGGGGGGTTCTGGATTGGGAACACATGTACGCCCATGGCTGATTCATGTCAATATTGGCAAAAACCGTGACAATATTGTAAAGTAATTAGCCTCCAATTAAAATAAATTAATTAATTTTTTAAAATTCAAGGCTTATATGAGTATATAAAAATAAAACATATAGCAATTTATTTTCATATCATTTTAGAATGAGTCACATAAGTAAATCTGACTTTGACATTCCTCAGATAGGCTTGATATAGCATATGTGTGCCAGTCACTCAGTCATATCCTACTCTTTGCAAATCCATGGACTCTAGCCCTCTAGGCTCCTCTGCCCATGGAGTTCTCCAGGCAAGAATGGTGGAGTGGGTTGCCAGTTCCTTCTCCTGATATAGCATATAGGACTTATATAAATTCCTCTTCAGTTTAAACATGCATTACTTGTATTTGCCAAATTTAAAAAAAATAAATGTTTGGCATTCATCTGATAATTAAATTTGTTCAGAACAGAAAGATCAGCATAGCCATGCCCTGACTGTTTTGCTCATTCATGATGAACTACAATCATTACTCTACAAGTAAGTTGTAGAATTTTACTGTTAAAGAAAAATCTTAGCAAGTAACCCAGGTATCATACTTAGATATTTCAGGTATAGACAGTATAAACCATCAAGAAGCATAGTCAACTAAGCAGAACCAGGACAGAGCAGATTTGAAAATCATAAACACTAATGATTAACTTCTAATATAATAACTTCAATCATTTCTACCACAAATTTCAATTAACTGTTAAACTGAAGTTTTTGTTTGATTTCATACCATTATCAGAGGGTTATTCTCATGTGAGTTAGAAGAATAAGATGAGATAGTAGTCAAGAAAATAAGGAGAAAATGTATCTCTGGTCAACCTGTTAATTAAAAAATGTGTCCCTGATATGAGAATATAAAAAAAAATCTTTCAATTCTAAAGTGAATATTTAAAATAATATACACAATCTCTGCACTCCACAGATCTGGAGTTTGGGCTAAAGGAAAAGCTATTTGCCCAAAGTTACACAAATGTGCACTTGGGCTAAAAACCAGTCTCAAAATTGAATCTTGCTTGAGAACTTGCCTTTTTTTCTGCCCATTCTTTCAGGGAACATTCTGGAGGAATATTGACATACAGTGGTTAAGCCCACAAAGATCTCAAAAGTCAGAAACTTTCTTTGTTTGAATCTCAGATCTGTTTGTTTGAATCTCAGATCTTATCTGAATGTCAGGTTTCTTTTCCATTACATAGGAATGAAATTGTACTTACGAATTTAGATATCTGTTGAAGAAATACAATGACTGCAAGAAAAGCATTCTTCACACATACATGTAACAAACAGAAGTTCATTGTAGTTTTTCTTTAATTGGAAATGTATAGTTGTGCAATTTAATAAAAAATACTATTTCATCTCATGTTGGGTAAATAATTTATGTGGCCTTACATTTAGATCTTTAATTCATTTTGAGTTTAATTTTGTGTATGGTGTTAGAAAGTAATCTATATTACTCAGCTATAAAAAAAAAAAAAAAAGAACACATGTGAGTCAGTTGTAATGAGGTGGACAAAACTGGAGACTATTATACAGTGTGAAATAAGTCATGAAAGAGAAATATCAATACAGTATATTAACACATATATATGGAATTTAGAATGATGGTAATGATGATCCTATATGCAAGGCAGCAAAAGAAACACAAATGTAAGGAACTGACTTTTGGACTATGTGGAAGAAGGAGAGTGTGGGATGTCTTGAGAGAATAACATTGAAACATGTATATTACCATTTGTTAAATAGATGGCCAGTGCAAGTTTGATGCATGAAGCAGGGCACTCAAAGCCCGTGCTCTGGGACAACCTAGAGGGAGGGAGTGGGGAGGGAGGTGGGAGGCAGTTCAGGATGAGGAGACACATGTGCACTCGTGTGTGACTCATGTCGATATATGGCAAAACCCATCACATATTTTAAATAAATTACCCTCCAATTAAAATAAATTTAAAAATACATAAATAAATAACTCATTGTTGAGTTTCTAAAATGGCAAAGATAAATTTATTTAATTGTGTCCATCTCAGATCATTGGGAAAATTTTCTCTACATGCACGTATATTCATGTACACACCAAGAATTAAACCACAAAGACATGAAATTAGAGTTAAATTTTATTGATAAGATTAACAAATTTTGTTTAGAAGGTTTTTATTTATAAGAACACGTGTGTGTGTGTGTGTGTGTGTGTGTGTGTGTGTGCATGTTAAGTGGCTTCAGCTGTGTCTGACTCTTTGCAATCCTATGAACTGTAGCCCTCAAACTCCTCTGTCCATAGGATTCTCCAGGCAAGAATAAGGGAGTGAGCTGCCATTTCCTCCTCCAGGGGATCTTCCTGACCCAAGGATCAAACCCATGTTTCTTGCATCTCCTGCATTGGTTGGCAGATTCTTTACCAATGGAGCCACCTGGGAAGCCCTACCTTAAGTATACGTGATTCATAAATAGTTGAAACAAAGAAGTGCACATTTACCTTCCATTATTTGATGTAGGGCTTTTGCCTTTTCTTTAGATATATGTTCACTGGTTAGTTATACGCCAGTTAGAGTCATGCATCATCTTTATTACACAAACCACACCCATAATACATAGTCTGCAACTTCCAGTTTTGAATCCCATAAAATAAAATGTGCATTTAGCAGTCTTGAAAAGTTTTATGAATATGAAACTTTATAGTACATTTTCTGAATCTTCTGCTCTTATGTTACTTACACATAATTACCTGACAAATCTTAGTGAAAGTTGCCCTTTACAATTCTTTATTAAAAGTTCAATTTTATCTTCTTTGAAGCAATTATTTTATATTCATATTGTATTAGTTAGCATAAAATTTTAATTAAATGAAATAAATTTAAAAGCAAGTGTAGTAATATTAGGATGTCTGTGAACACATATCTAACTTTTCCTAAGCATAAAACTCATTTTGGCAGTAAAAAAGTAAATGAAAGTAGCAGTATCCTAATTAGGTACATACAGCTTACAGAGGTCAAAATTCAATAGGTTTTATTATTTATTTATTATTTATTTAACAAAAAAATGAACTTTGTTTGACCAATGAACTAGTTAAACAGAGATCTGTCAAAAAGTTTTAAATTTATTAATGTTAGCATACTTTCTATATCAAAGTAGGACATCTAATCAGATGTCCAAATATCAGATGGCAAATATCAATGAAATTTAATACTATATTTACATATCTAAACTGAAATTTTGATGAAAAGTCATTACAAAACATTTCATCATTTTAATGTCTAAAGAAGTTTGTTTGCAGTTTGTGTATATCCATCATAGCTACTTGACTGCTACCTAACAGCTGCACCAAACTTTAATCACAGATACAAAGCTTTAAATGAAAAAAGTACATATGAATGATTTTTAGAGTAGTTAAAATGAATGCATCTCAAATTTCCATGTGCAGATGAATCACTTGTGGGATCTTACTAATGGAAATTCTTTTTCAGTAAATTTTCATATATATTTTTTTAATATATTTCATATATTTTCATATATATATATATATTATCATATATATGTATTTTCATATAAAACTGTAAAAAAAAAAGGCAAAAAATTATACTGACACCAGGTACCACTCCAGGCCAACGCTATCATTTACTCTGGGAATAGAGTCTGAAAATGATATTTTTGCTAAATTATTCATAAGTGGATTAAATGTGTAGGTTAATTGGAGAACAAGGGGTTAAACAGAGAAACTTAAAAAATGCCTTCCAATCATTTACCATTTGAGTTTTTTTAAGAATCCCTTAGAAGAATGGAGTAGCCCTCATAGTCGAAAAAAGAGTCTGAAATGTAGTCCTCGGGTGCAGTCTGAAAAACTACAGAATGATTTCTGTTCATTTCCAAGGCAAACCATTCAATATCACAGTAATCCAAGTCTATGCCCCAACCACTAATGCTGAAGAAGCTGATGTTGAATGGTTCTATCAAGACCTACAAGACATTCTAACACCAAATAAAGAGCTCCTTTACATCATAAGGGGCTGGAATACAAAAGTAGGAAGTCAAAAGATACATGGAATAACAGGCAAATTTGACCTTGGAGAACAAAATGAAACAAGGCAAAGGTTAACAGAGTTTTGCCAAGAGAACACATTAATTACAGAAAACACCCTCTTCCAACAATACAAGTGATGATTCTACACATGGACATCACCAGATGGTCAATACTGAAATCAGTTTGATTATATTCTTTGCAGCCAAAGATGGAGAAGCTCTATACAGTCTGCAAAATCAAGACTGGGATCTGACTGTGGTTCAGTTCATGAACTCCTTATTGCCAAATTCAGACTTAAATTGAAGAAAGGAGGGAAAACCACTAGACCATTCAGGTATGACCTAAATCAGATCTCTTAAGATTGACTATACAATGGAAGTGACAAATAGATTCAAGGGATTAGATCTCATAAACAGAGTGCCTGAAGAACTATGGACAGAGGTTCCTGAAATTGTACAGGAGACGGTGATCAAAACCTTCCCCAATACAAAGAAATGCAAAAAGGCAAAAGCATTGTCTGAGAAGGCCTTACAAATAGCTGAGCAAAGAAGAGAAGTGAAAGGCAAAGGAGCAAAGGAAAGATACAGCCATCTGAATGCAGTGTTCCAAATAATAGCAAGGAGAGATAAGAAAGCATTCTTCAATGATCAATGCTAAGAAACAGAGGAAAACAGTAGAATAGGAAAGACTAGAGGTCTCTTCAAGAAAATTAGAGATAGTAAGGGAACATTTCGTGCATAGAAGGACACACACACACAAAAAAAAAAGAACAGAAATGATATAGACATAACAGAAGCAGAAGATATTAAGAAGAGGTGGCAAGAATACACAGAAGAACTATGCAAAAAAGATCATAATGACCCACATAACCATGATGGTGTGGTTACTCATCTAGAGACAGGCATCCTGGAGTGTGAAGTCAAGTGGGCCTCAGGTAGCATCACTATGAAGAAAGCTAGTGGAGGACATGGAATTCCAGTTGAGCTATTTCAAATCCTAAAAGATGATGCTGTTAAAGTGTTGCCCTCAACATATCAGCAAATTTGGAAAACTCAGCAGTGGCCACAGGACTGGAAAAGGTGTTTTCATTCCAATCCCAAAGAAAGGCAATGCCAAAGAGTTCAAACTACTACACAGTTGCACTCATCTCACATGCTAGCAAAGTGATGCTCACAATTCTCCAAGCTAGGCTTCAACAGTACATGAACCAAGAACTTCCAGATGTTCAAGCTGGTTTTAGAGAAGGTAGAGGAAGCAGAGATCAAATTGCCAACCTCTGTTGCATCATAGAAAAAGCAAAATAATTCCAGAAAAAAAAATTACTTCTGCTTTATTGATTATGCCAAAGCCTTTGACTGTTTGCATCACAACAAACTGTGGAAAATTCTTCAAGAGATGGGAATACCAGGCCACCTTACCTGCCTCCTGAGATATCTGTATGCAGGTCAAGAAGCAACAGTTAGAACATGGAATAAGGTACTGTTTCAAATAGTTCAAATCGGGAAAGGAGTACATCAAGGCTGTATATTGTCACCCTGCTTATTTAAGTTATATGCAGTGTACATCATGTGAAATTCTGGGCTGGAGGAAGCACAACCTGGAATAAAGATTGCTGGGAGAAATATTAGTAACATCAGATACGCAGATGACACCATGCTTATGGGAGAAAGCAAAGAGGAACTGAAGAGGCTCTTGGTGAAAATGAAAGAGAAGAGTGTAAAAGCTGGCTTAAAACTCGACATTCAGAAAATTAAGGTTATGGCATCTGGTCCCATCACTTCATGGCAAATAGATGGGGAAACAATGGAAACAGTGACACACTTTATTTTCTTGGGCTCCAAAATTATTGCAGATGGTGACCATGGCCATGAAATTAAAAGACGCTTACTCCTTGGAAGAAAAGTTATGACCAATCTAGACAGCATATTTAAAAGCAGAGACATTAACTTTGCCAACAAAGGTCCATATAGTCAAAGCTATAGTTTTTCGAGTAGCAATGTATGCATGTGAGAGTTTGACAACAAAAAACTTGAGTGCAGAGGAATTGATGCTTTTGAACTGTGGTGTTGAAGAAGACTCTTGAGAATCCTTTGGAATGCAAATAGGTCAAACCAGCCAATCATTGGAAGGACTAATGCTGAAGCTGAACCTCCAATAATTTGGCCACCTGATGTGAAGAACTGACTCATTAGAAGAGACACTGATGCTGGGAAAGACTGAAGGCAGGAGAAGAAGTGTATGACAGAGAATGTGATTTTGGATGGCATCACGAACTCAATGAACATGAGTTTGAGCAAGCCCCAGGAGTTGGTAAAAGACAACAAGTTGGTAAAGACAGGGACTGCATGCTGCAGTCCATGGGGTTGCAAATAGTTGAACACGACTGGGCAACTAAACTGACTGAAGAATGAAGGAGGTGCTTTCCTCATGGCTCCGGCTGTAAAAGAAATCTGCCTGCAATACAATAGACCCAGGTTAGATGCCTGGGTTGGGAAAATCCCCTGGAGAAGAGCATGATTACCCCCCTCCATTATTCTTGCATGGAGAATTCCATGGGCAGAGGATCCTGGTGGGCTACAGTCCATGGGGTCACAAACAGTTGGACACAACTAAGCAACTAACACACACACACACAAGAATGAAGGTAAAGTTTTTATCTTTGACTCCATCAGTTCTTTTTGTCATGAGGTAAGAAAATGTATTTTCTATGGAGACACATTCTCAAAACTTTGTCAAGCTAAATATAACAGAAAAGCCTTTGTGAAAAGAAAAGCAAAGAAGCTTGATTAATAGTAATTAATTTGATTAAGAGCCAAAAATTTCTGGCATTGTAATTTGTTTGAAAGTGAAGTGAAAGTGAAAGTCACTCAGTTGTGTACGACTCTTTGCGACCCCACAGATTATACAATCCATAGAATTCTTCAGGTCAGAATACTGGAGTGGGTAGCCTTTCCCTTTTGTTAATGGTCGTCTATTTAATATTATTTCTTTGAGGATGACAAAATGCTTTACAAGACAGATGAAAAGCAAAATTTTCCTTTTAATCATGTCAAATTCTTGGGCTAAATTCAATGATTTTAAAATTTTCAAAATAAAGGAAACAGGGAGGCAATCAGTATTTATTTAAATGGGTATTAGAGTTTCATCTGCTAATTATATCATAACATTTTTATGAATCTGAGAGTATTCATAGAACTGATATGAAAGCTGAAGAACAGTTAAAATTATAGTTTATCACACATGGGTATGTGAATTCTATTGTATATTAATATTATCTGTGTATGATATGTATGGGCTTCCCTGTTGGTTCAGTGGTAAAGAATCTCTCTGTCAATACAGGAGATGTGAGTTAGATCCCTGAATCAGGAAGATCCCCTGAAGAAGGAAATGGCAACTCACTCCAGTATTCTTGCCTGGGAAATTTTATGGACAGACGAGCCTAGTGGACTACAGTCTGATTCATGTATAGACACATTTAGCAAAACAAAACGTTTAACAAAACAAAGAATATAAACATCAGGATCAAATTGTCTGAGTCCAGAAATTAGCAGTTTTGTAAGCTTGGGTAGATTTAACCACTCATTTTGTGAGTTCTTTAACATGCACAGTAAAAACTTCCTGTGGGAACAAAGATGAATTCATCCTGACAGAATGTATAGAAATGCTATTTGAGCACTATGGTTCAAAACTGAGATGACCTAAAAGCAAAGCAAAATATAGATAATATTATGAGATATTACTTGGGGCATTTATATGTCTTCCTTCTTTTACGTCTGTATCCTTGTTTTTGTTGTTATCTCTGTCCCGCTTTTACAAGCTCCCTGACATACTTAGAGAATGACCCATATAGAATTATAATTGTTGAATATTTATAGAGATGACAATATTTATAATAGTATTTGAGGTGCAAAAGTTCCTCTTTTAGATCTATCTTAAAAATGTGACCGGTAATGATATATCTTATGCATTATTAAATACTAAAATGGGGATTATACATTAATGGTAAAAGCCAAGTGACTTCCTTGATTGCTAAGTCAATGAAAACTAGAGAAATGACTTAGTTTTCTTGCTTTGTAATAAACATTTGATTTGTACTCCTGCATGCCACCAAGATGCAGTATATAGAAGTGATAGAAAATATTATGGTAATGAAATCTATTCTGAATTTGGTCCTAATTACTATTACTTTATGAAAATATAAGATGGTGAACTCTTGTCTCAGTTGTTTAAAGTATAAATATGCATTGACCTTACAAAAGTCTTTGTCAGTAGAAGTTACATATCAAGTAAGGAGCGCAGTTATAGATATTTGAAAACTGAGTCCATGATCTTTCTACTCAGTTGTCAAATTTAGATACTTTAAAAATGCTATCAAATTCAAAAAAATCATAAAATGGAATCACCCCAACGGTTTAGTCAACAGAATGAAATTTTTTCTATTTTTTGGTACTACATATAGCATATTTTAGACGTTTCCCTATTGTCTCATAAATTATTTCTGAAACAATATAGAGTTTAGATGTTCTTTGAAAACCAAAGAAGGCATTTCTTTCATTTGAAATAGTATTTAAAATATTTACACTCTAAATTTAATATTTGTAAAGTGATTTCAAGTATAATAATCCAGGTGAAATTTGTGTGGACTCTAGTTTTGTGACCTTTGTAATATCAACATTTTAAATGATTACAACCTATTTGCTATATAGATACAGATATATGTATGGAGACAACGAGTTAGGTGCTTTATCATATTCTAAAATTTAAAGTACCAATAGTAGTTCCATTGAGCTGATTTTCTATGATCTGTAGAGATAACTTGGATCAATCAACTATAGTAAAGTGACACCTAGCTTGCTCATTTTAAAGCAACTTACTATGGTTAAACCATTTAGACAGCAAACCAATGATAGAAGGACAAAACGCTCAACAGTTCTGAATAGAGGCCTGTGTATTAGCATGCCTTCCATTAGATGCATATTTTTCAAAAGCATATAAATGCCAGGTGATCTGGGAACATTTCTTCTTCTTCTACTTCTTCTTCTTTTTTTTTTTCTTTTTAACAAAAGTATTCTTAACACATAGCAAGACCTGAAACATAACAAATGATAGATCTTTTTGGTCTAATGAATATCAGAGATGTTTTATTTGGTGTTTTAGATTTGAGAATTCAGCCTAAACAGAGTCAGCAAAAAGTGCTCTTTCTTCTTTTAAGATTAAAAATCATAAAGGTTGTAAGGTTCCAGAAGCTCTAATTGGAGGAGTACCCATGATTTTGCAAACCAAAGCAGAGACTCAGAAGGATGTTCATTATAACAGAAATAGGTTATACAAAAGTCTGACAAAAAAGCCATTTGGAAAATTTGTCTGAAAAAGGTGAGAACTGGATTAGATACAAGCATATACTACAGAATTTTATCTTTCATCCTTTTGTTTTGTTAATTTTCACTTAGCTAGAATTAGTGTCACAGGGTGATTGTGGCATATTGACATTCAAATGTTTCAACATGTTTTCATTCACTTGACAAATATTTGTCAAATATTTAACCATGCCAGACACTATTCTAGGTTACTCTTTGTGTAAGCTTCTCCTAAATATACCATAGTATGTTATCCTTAAACAGACAAACAAAATTTGACCAAAAGTATTGTGAGAGAATTTATTAATAAATTACTACATGCTCATAAATGTATATTTTTGCCCCAGAATATGTTTGGATTCTGATTATGCATGGCGTGAAAATCGATTCACTTATGTAAAGTATTTGTTCTTTGAGACGTTTTTAGTCAAGAATTTACACATATTTATTAATATTTTTAGGTTTAATGTCACCATGTTTATTTATTAGTGTTAGGACTGCATTCTATTATATGTTTATGACTCCTAAAGATATCGATTTAGATTATATAGTTAATTTTTAATTATATCTTCTTTCTAATGTATCTCATTTAAATTATTTGAACTAAAGAGTGAAATGATAGCTGGGAATGTTTTGTGTTCATTCTTGAAAGTGCCAATTTTTCAAAATGAAAGTTTTATGATAGGTCTTCGGAGTTTATTGATAACCATATATGATGTTATGTTGAAAATATGGGTGTGTGTGTGTACGTGTGAGCTGCTCAGTTGTGTCCAACTCTGTGTGACCCCATGGACTGTAGCCCAACAAGGTTCCTCTGTCCATGGAATTCTCCAAGCAAGAATACTGGAGTGGGTTGCCATTTCCTTCTCTGGGGATCTTCCCCAACCAGGGAGCAAACCTGGGTTTATAGGAAATAAAGTTTAAATAAATAGAAATGCATACATATTTAGTTCAAAACCACATATCAAATTCTTCTTTTAACTTAGTCAACCTGAAGGAAAAATCTGTATTGCAAAATCAAAACAAAACAAAACAAATCAAAACAAAATAACTTTTAGTAGGAAAAGCACTTTATTCTTAGACCTTATTTAAATCAAGTAGTATTTATTATTTAAAATACAAATATGTTTATATTGCTCTTCACATTTGAAATTCAGGTATAATGTTTAAAATTACAGGGAAGAGATCAGATTGTTCTATTATAAGAAACATACATTGTGGTTTGGATATGTAATTTAATTACAAAATTTCCCTTTAATTTTTACAAACAAAAGTATTGTAGAACTTGAATTTAATTTAATGAAATAAAAACCCAAATTTAATTTAATTTTATTAATGAAAATACTGTGGAATCACTTTTAGAATTTTTTCAGTGCGTTTTAACTGTGCAAAATAAGTGAACACTGGTTACATCTCTGCATGATCCAGTACAAGCATAGAAACAGAACAGGAATATACTGCTACTTAAGGATCAGGGGATAGAAAGAATATTGTAGAATGTCCCTTCTTACACATCCTGTGTCATAATGGTTCACCTGAGTATAATGAGCATTAGAAGATTAAATAGGATTGGCACACATTTTAAATAAATGGCTTGGTTGCTCATGCTCCCCCCCCCCCACCCCGCGCCAAGAGAAAACCAAAATAATATCAAAATATTTCTTTTTTTTCCCATTTATTTTTATTAGTTGGAGGCTAATTACTTTACAATATTGTAGTGGTTTTTGCCATACATTGACACGAGTCAGCCATTGATTTACATGTGTTCCCCTTCCTGATCCCCCTTCCCGCCTCCCTCTCCATCCCATCCCTCTGGGTCTTCCCAGTGCACCAGCCCTGAGCACTTGTCTCATGCATCCAACCTGGGCTGGTGATTTGTTTCACCCTTGGTAATATACTTGTTTTAGGTTTAATTAGGTTTTAGTTTTAATTAGGTCCCATTTGTTTATTTTTGCTTTTATTTCCAATATTCTGGGAGGTGGGTCATAGAGGATCCTGCTGTGATTTATGTCAGAGAGTGTTTTGCCTATCTTCTCCTATAGGAGTTTTATAGTTGCTGGTCTTAAACATTTAGATCTTTAATCCATTTTGAGTTTATTTTTGTGTATGGTGTTAGAAAGTGTTCTAGTTTTGTTCTTTTACAAGTAGTTGATCAGTTTTCCCAGCACCACTTGTCAAAGAGGTTGTCTTTTTTACATTGTATATTCTTGCCTCCTTTGTCAAAGATAAAGTGTCCATAGGTATGTGGATTTATCTCTGGGCTTTCTATTTTGTTCCATTGATCTATATTTCTGTCTTTGTGCCAGTACCATACTGTCTTGATGACTGTGGCTTTGTGGTAGAGCCTGAAGTCAGGCAGGTTGATTCTTCCAGTTCCATTCTTCTTCCTCAAGATTGCTTTGGCTATTCGAGGTTTTTTGTATTTCCATAAAAACTGTGAAATTATTTGTTCTAGTTCTGTGAAGAATACCGTTGGTAGCTTGATAGGGATTGCACTGAATCTATAGATTGCTTTGGGTAGTATAGTCATTTTGACAATATTGATTCTTCCAATCCATGAACACGGTATATTTCTCCATCTGTTTGTGTCCTCTTTGATTTCTTTCATCAGTGTTTTATAGTTTTCTATGTATAGGTCTTTTGTTTCTTTAGGTAGATATACTCCTAAGTATTTTATTCTTTTTGTTGCAATGTTGAATGGTATTGTTTCCTTAATTTCTCTCTTTTCTCATTGTTAGTGTATAGGAATGCAAGGGATTTCTGTGCGTTAATTTTATATCCTGCAACTTTATTATTTTCATTGATTAGCTCTAGTAATTTTCTGGTAGAGTCTTTAGGGTTTTCTATGTAGAGGATCATGTCATCTGCAAACAGTGAGAGTTTCACTTCTTCTTTTCCTATCTGGATTCCGTTTATTTTTCTACTCTGATTGCTGTAGATTCTCTTAGACCAAATTTCAGTCAGCTTCTTAGCAATACTAATTTACATATTTGACACAATTTGTGTATTCGTTCCCTACCCTAGCTAGCAGAAACATCATCATTTTATGTCTGAAGAAACTTAACTAAGTAAAGGGAGAGATTAATTCTTAGCATCCCATACAAATACAGAATCAAATGTATATCTATATAGAAGATTTGTTTCCTTTCTTATTATGTAAAAAGTAGATCTTAGGCAATATTTTAATCTTAGGTGACATGCTTTTATTTTGAAAATACCAAAATATAATATTTATATTTTTAGTATTCAGAAAGCCATTGATTTGAATCTGTGCCTTATAATCATGAAGTGCAGACAATTTCTAAGGCAGATAGCATTTCGTTTATTCAAAAAACATTTTAGCATGTCTTATTCAGTCAGTTAATCTGTCAGACTTTTAACATAAATCCTTCATACTCCTCTTCCTGTGCATGTAACCTTTTCTTTAATTCAATTTGAAATAACTTACTTCAACTTTTTATTTCCTTTTCATGTTTGTGGCACTGTCTTTTACTTTTTGTTCTTTGTTGACATAAAATATTTAGCAATGTATCAACTCAAAAGATTGGTTCTCCACAATAGCTACCCAGTGTTTCATCACATGGAAAATATCTTGCTTACTCCTAAAATCTATAGCTAGATTTCCATATGTCAGGTTTGTCCTTTGATGTTTGAAATATAAAACCAAATAAACTTATGGATATTAATTATGTGTGGATATTGCCATTAAACACTTAATTTTAAAATGATTTATATCTAAACTAAAAAAAATGTTTCTTTTTATATTAAACAAACATGAATTTGGTTTTTATTTCCTTTTTTTAACTGTCCTAATGGAAATATAGGTCTTCCAATACATTTACAGCTCCCCAGGCATCTCAGTGGCAAAGATTTCACCTGCAAATGCAGGAGATACAAGTTTGATCCCTGAATCAGGAAGATCCCCTGGAGAAGGAAATGACAACCCACTCTAGTATTCCTACTGGGATAATCCCTTGGACAGAGGAACCTGGAGGGCTACAGTCCATGGGGTTCAAACAGTTGGACACAACTGAATGAGCACAACACAATACATTTACTTTCATTTTTTTTCTTCAGTATAATGTAACAAACAGTTAAAAAATAAAACTACCCTAGGACTTTTTTATAAATGACCTATTGTTTCAAGGTTAACTCCTTTCTGCAAACATTAAAATTCAACATGTGAATAGCCAGTTAGTTCCAAGAATGAAAGTTTCTGCTAAAGCTTGTGTTCTGTACTATTATCACAAAAGTCTCAGTAAAATATATATTAGAGAGAAAGAAATAGAAAATAAACAAAACATTTCCAATTATTTAAAAATATCAACTTGGTACTATGATTAAACTGGTATTAATTCACTGTGATTACAAGAAATCACAACTTCTTAAGTGCTGACAGAGCATATGAGAAGATGAAAACATATTCATAAAGAGAACCATGAAGTTGGATGGCACTTTGAATACCATATTTTATCTTTCATTTTTGCCTTAAATATGTGATCTGGAAAAGGCAATGGCAAACCACTCCAGTATTCTTATCTGAAGAATCCCATGGACAGAGGAGTCTGGTGGGTTACAGTCTGTGTGCGTCACAAAATATGTGAAATGAAAATATTGAGATACATTATAAAGTAACCAGTTTATTTGGCATTTTTTAAGTAGTACATCCAGATACATCTCTCTAAATTGATGCACTGGGAAAAATAATACCATCAATTAATAATGTTCAGTCTTTCTCATTTTGCAGAGAATTTTAAAGTGAAATTAATGGAACATTGCTTTAGAGAACTATATAATATTTATTGATAGTGAAAGGTAGAATTTTATAGAAATTAGTTCATATTTCTTATGGATTTTTAAAAACTATGCTTCTATGTATGAAAATGTACCAATCTCTGCCCAAAATAGAATTAAAGCAGATATTTTTGAAATGGTTATTTTATGAACTATATCCTTTCCTGGTTTTCTATTTCATATATTAAATATATATATGCATATGTGGGCTTCCCTGGTAGCTCAGACGGTAAAGCGTTTGTCTGCAATGCTGGAGACCCGGATTCGATCCTTGGGTTGGGACGATCCCCTGGAGAAGGAAATGGCAAGCCACTCCAGTACTCTTGCCTGGAAAATTCCATGAACAGAGGAACCTGGTAGGCTACAGTCCATGGGGTCACAAAGAGTTGGACACGACTGAGCGACTTTACTTACTTACTTACTTATGCATATGTAATAAGAAATATCCATAATATATTTATAATATAAATATAGATGTTCATATAGTATAAATATTTCTCCAGTGAAATATCTTTGTCTTTAATCTGTACCTTAAGTGGTATGCAGAGCCTAATATTTTTAACAATGCATATATGTATATATACAATGACAAAGTACTCTGTAGAATTCACAAAATTGGTTTCCACTAATGAAATATTAATTTCAAGTGTTTTCGTAAAAGCCATTCCCTGTTATCTTGTCCACTTATGCTATGCAGAGTTTTTAATTACCTACTGTTTTCTTCGTACTACAGAGAATTTTTAATTACTTTGTTATAGAACAAACAGGTTGTTGAAAATATGAGAGAAAAGTTTCAAAAGTTTTTTAATCTAAAAAGTAACTTTTTAAAGATAAATTTTTTTATATTTAGTACATGTCTCTAGATGTAATTGAGGTTTATCTCTTATTTTTCTATGTGTACAACTCATATAGGTTGTTGACAAGCCACATAAAGCTTCTAAAATTGAATAAACTGATTAAAAGCAAATCATTATTAAATTTTACAAAGAAATGATTAAAAAATTAAATTCTCTAGTAGTGCACAAATTGTATACTATTACACCTAGGAGGCATATATTTTCTATGCATTAAATCAAGCAAAGGGACATGCTTTAAAAATCAATTTCTCTATGGACCCAAAGACCAGATACACCATTAAGTCCTATTTTAAAATGGTCTTAATTTAGAATTCATTCACTCAAGAACAGATTGAGTGTTAAAAGGTGTAAAATGTTTGACAGCTGCAATTGTCTCAAACATTCTGAAGAGCTTAGAGACACATTTCAGAAATATTGATTTTTTTTTTTTTCTATTTTCTTTGCCAGATGAAAAAATAATGTATCCAGCCCTCAGGCTTTTGTTTTTGGAATTTCTCAAGATCATTTACATTTGCATTATTTTCAAAGCTGCTTCATACATTTCTCAAAGTAATGTAACTAGGGCCTTGGTAGGACCTTTCAATGAACTATGAAATCGTTTATATTCCCACTTTTGCTTTCTTGAAAAGTTCAGAGTTCGTGTTTCAGTTTTTCTTGCGAGTTTTTGTTTGTTTTTGTTTTTGAGGTTGGGAGTAGTCTATACAATTTAAAAAAAAACAAAATTTACAGTGGATTTTTTTTCTTTGCCCAAAAGAGACATGGATAGCAATTTTAATATGCAGAGATGAGAAATTTATATTAGCAACCATGCTTTTGTTGTAAGTAAGATACACATTATACTAATCACCTTGCAGCTTTTGCATCTGTAGCCTTAATGTTTCACATGACATGAACAGAAAATGTGATTTGAGCTTCCATTGTGTGGTTCAGACTTTATGCAATCTACATAAGTGCAATAATGCTTATTATTTTTGCCATTAGTTTTGCAATCAACAGGAGGTGCACTGAGGTGATTTGAATTATACATCAAGAAGAATTAGATCTTTTTGGCACATCTTGTAGAATGCTTTAAAATTAATATTATTCAAAGAAAACTAGATATTGACTCATTAATTTGGCATTACAATCTTCAAGTACATTATATATACTGATTCTACTATATTCCATGACCGTGTGTCTTGGCATAAGAAAATATATGAGAAACTTGTTCGCAAATGTTAGTCCATAATAACTTAGAATATATATTATATATTAGGTTTTAGGTGAATTGAATCTTGATATATCAGATTTTTCTCTATATTAGGGAGCATAATAAACACTGTGATGTGCTGAGACATAGTGATATATCAAATAAATAAATATTTAACACTTATAGAAAACATTATCCTTCAGTTGACTATAGTGGCAAAGATATCTAGAACACTTTCTAACACCATACACAAAAATAAACTCAAAATGGATTAAAGATCTAAATGTAAGACCAGAAACTATAAAACTCCTAGAGGAGAACATAGGCAAAACACTCTCCGGCATAAATCACAGCAGGATCCTCTATGACCCACCTCCCAGAATATTGGAAATAAAAGCAAAAATACACAAATGGGACCTAATGAAACTGAAAAGCTTTTTGCACAACAAAGGAAACTATAAACAAGGTGAAAAGACAGCCCTCAGATTGGGAGAAAATAATAGCAAATGAAGCAACAGACAAAGGATTAATCTAAAAAATATACAAGCAACTCCTGCAGCTCAATTTCAGAAAAATAAATGACCCAATCAAAAAATGGGCCAAAGATCTAAACAGACATTTCTCCAAAGAAGACATACAGATGGCTAACAAACACATGAAAAGATGCTCAACATCACTCATTATCAGAGAAATGAAAATCAAAACCACAAGGAGGTACCATTATACACCAGTCAGGATGGCTGCTATCCAAAAGTCTACAAGCAATAAATGCTGGAGAGGGTGTGGAGAAAAGGGAACCCTCTTACACTGTTGGTGGGAATGCAAGCTAGTACAGCCAATCTAGAGAACAGTGTGGACATTTCTTAAAAAACTGGAATTAGAACTGCCATATGACCGAGCAGTCCCACTCCTGGGCATACACACGGAGGAAACTAGATCTGAAAGAGACACGTGCACCCCAATGATCATCGCAGCACTGTTTATAATAGCCAGGACATGGAAGCAACCTAGATGCCCATCAGCAGATGAAAGGATAAGGAAGCTGTGGTACATATACACCATTGATTATTGCACAGCCATTAAAAATAATTCATTTGAATCAGTCCTAATGAGATGGATGAAACTGGAGCCCATTATACAGAGTGAAGTAAGCCAGAAAGATAAAGACCATTACAGTATACTAACACATATATATGGAATTTAGAAAGATGGTAATGATAACCCTATATGCAAAACAGAAAAACAGACACAGATGTACAGAACAGACTTTTGGACTCTGTGGGAGGAGGTGAGGGTGGGATGTTTCGAGAGAACAGCATCAAAACATGTATATTATCTATGGTGAAATAGATCACCAGCCCAGGTTGGTTGCATGAGACAAGTGCTCGGGACTGGTGCACTGGGAAGACCCAGAGGGATCGGGTAGAGAGGGAGGTGGGAGGGGGGAACGGGATGGGGAATACATGTAAATTCATGGCTGATTCATGTCAATGTATGACAAAAACCACTACAATATTGTAAAGTAATTAGCCTCCAACTAATAAATATAAGTGAAAAAAAAAGATATCTGATTACCTCCAAATGAATGTCCTTAAACATGTTTTCTAACCTTATTTACATCCAAAATGGTGAGATTGTAAGATTTCAATAAAGTAACTTTATTCAGTGACTTTAAAAAAATTATACATGATAAAACAACTGCAAGCACTACTGCTTTGTTGAAGTAAATGTCAGTTATAGATTGGTGCTTGATACTTGATCAACAAACATTAAGCCAACACCATCAATTTTGTGTTGAGCTCTGTTGACATTTAAGCTATTCAAGCAGTATCTATCTATCAGTAATTTTTTTCAAATGTAGCTAGATGTGTCTAGTGCATATTGGGTATTTAAACATTTGTGTTAGTACTTTGAAGGAACTATTAAAATATGATTTTATAGAATAAATAACATGTTTTGGTATTGTTTTCATGATAAATTTTTGTAATTTTTGTGTGACAAATAGGAGCCACAGTTTTTGCTATAAACTACATATTTCCTTAATTTGAACTTTGTAGTACAAGAATCCTAGTAATTTATATTGTGTATTAATTATTTATTTATATTAATTTACTAATTAAGATATTTCTTCTAGTAATAATTTAGAAAATATATTAAAACCTTAAGTATATTTCAAAGAAAGCACATACACAACCTTAAATTTTTATGTGATTATTGCATTTGTGTAAGTAAAAATAATGATATCTAAAATGCATTTAAATTTATTAATACATTTATTAATAAATTGATGCATTTATTATTAAATACATTGCAGAATATTTCATAACCTGAAAATAATTTTCTTGGTGAAAGCAAATTTAACTTGTTAGATATATTCACTTCATTTATTAGTAAAATTTAATTTTAAATAACATATAAATGATAGAACCATTCATAATATAACTTTGGTTAGATTAACAAAAATATTCGTTTCAGTCATAGTGATTCACTTTGAGTCTAGTATCTCAAATGATAAGACTTTGCTTATATTTTGATCTTTCAAAAATCTCAATCAATGTGAATGCTTCAAAAATATCAATGATAAACCTTTAAACACTTAGAAGCAATTGAATTTTAAAGATACATTTTGAGATGGACTTTATTCTGTGTAAGAACCTTCATAATTGTAATGAATGTATTTATTAATTTCTGTGCTAGCATCTGAGTACTTATATTGCTTTAGAGGGAGAAAATGCTTCCTTTTTTGACTATTTTTTGTGTGATGAATTAAAGTATCTCTTCAGAGTTGGTCCTGAAAATCTTATTCAGAATCTGCTTATTGTCCTGAATTTAAAGGAAAATTAATCTATATTTGACTTTCCTGGCTTATAAACCAATTTTCACTTCTCATCTTGGGAGCTAAGTGTCTCCTGGGATAGGTTTTAAAAATGTGTTTGTTTTCTTTTTCATTGTTGTCATGTCACTTGTTTGGCTTCTTTTATTTGTACCTCCTTATCCTTAGAAATTCTAAGTCTAGACCCATCACATTAACTTTTTTTCTGATCTTTTCAGTTACCAAATTGGAAAGGATTTTAATAAATAAGTTCTGGACCACATTTAAATTTTTAATTGCAGTCTTAGAAATGAAAGCAAGTGCTATATTACTTCTCTGCTTAAGGCAACCTTTCTTTATCTCTCCAGTACATTTAAAACTTTATGTTTAAATATTATAGGAATTTTTAAAAAATATATTACAGGAATTGATTATTAATTCCAATAATAAATTAAAATATTGTGTGTGTGTGAGAGAGAGAGAGGGAGAGAGAGAGAGACTTATGATTGAACTAGAACTATTATTTGAATGGTGTAGGGTTGGGAGATATTATTTAGGAGATCAATCCTAACTAAAGTGTCTTGTGAAAACACTGCTATTTTTTTTTTCTTTTCTGTTTCAGCTTGTACTATCATTAAATTACATTGCTTACAGATTAAATAACTTATGATAAAAAATAAATGTGCCATATATATGTCAATGACACTTAAAATGTGCAATTCTCTCTAGTCCCTATTATTACATAGAAACATTAATTTCACTTCTATTTTTCTGTCTCTGACATATTCCTTCTATCTCATACATTTTTAATTTTATAATATTCAAATATTATTCAAAATTGAGTTTTAAACAAGTTCAAAATGTTTAAAAATTTTGTTTTAGGTTATGTTATTGAATGTATTAGAAAATCATTTTTACTATTAGCTTTAAAATTTTACAAAGAATAAATCTGAGATTTATTTGCTCAGATCAACACATATCAAAGTGTTTGTGAATATGTAATTATTTTGTTTAAAAATAGACTATGCTATTTGTCTTTGATCAAGCATGATCTCACAGTGTTTTGAAGGAAGTCACTTACAAATGCAATAAAACTTTATCTGGATAACAAGTGTTGATATAATGATCTTGAATTCCCCATTTCTAGTTGTGAGAAATAAATGAAATTTTAGTAGAGAAAATAGCTATATTATAGAAAAAGTGTCTTAACCAAGATGAATACTTCTGTTGGGTCATCTAATGTTAGTGTTTGTTTATTTATTTATTTTTTTCGTCATATTTTCCACATCAGATTTGGAAGAAAAGCAACCTGTGAAGTCAATATTTTCCTTAAAAAGTAAATACTTTTCCTGTAGGAGTTTCCATGAAAAAAAAAATGAAATTTAAATAGAGGGCTATACTTTGTTATCATAGGCAAAGAAGCTAGCAAATCTACTGTGTTCTTGCAAAATGTTAAGTTCAACAATACATAGCCTCTAGGGGAAGAATCAATAATTAATTCCCAAGAGGCCAGCATATAGCATAGTCTTGGTCAGATTTTAGAAAAACATACTACAGGAAACAGATATTTTATGATTTATCAGTATTCCACCTTATATATTTCAGTCATCACATTCTCTGCAAAATGAAGCTGAAAATATATTGCAATATATTATAATTTTATATTTAGTTAATATAATGTATTGGGAATAAAAGAATGTATTTATCTGTATTTAACTTTGCTAAACTCTCTTTTTAGCTTTCATTCCTGGACTAAAGAAAGGTACAGTAAAAATCAAGACAAATCATAATCATGGTGCATATTTCATTTTAAAACAGATTTGTTTTAAGAAGTTCTGCCTTTTCATTTCTCATAAAGCATTGCAATTTCAACTGTTTGCTTCAAACACATTTTTAGTATTTTTAAGTGAAACGATATCTAGGAAAGGTATTCAATCAGTTGTATGTCTTATATCACTGAATACTTTTTCCAAGTTGTGTATAATTAACCTTTAGATGTTAACGTGACCCTATAGACAATTATTTGACTTACAATAGTTACTTTCAAAAACTTATGAATTTAATTATTCATTTTTCTCCTCTGACAATGTAAGCATATTCAGGATTTTGTCTGAGGATACATTAACAATATAATTCCACTTTTCTATATTTTCATTCAAAAGGATCTGTAAACCATATATGCTGTATACTTGCCTAACAAAATAATCCAAGATAACAGTCTTTGTGAGCTTGTAAGTAATATGCGTTTTCTTTGCCAAATTAAACACACGAATTTATGCTACTTTAAGATACAGTCAACAGAAAACAAATGTCTTTAAATATGGAGTTTAAGCAATCAGTTAAAATATATATAATTTTATTGTGCTGATAAAATTTTTAAATGCTGAAACATATTTTGTATGTTCCAAATATATTTGCTTTGTCTGTGTATATGCACTCATTTCTTTATGTACTTCATAATTCAGGATGGATATATTATATTGTTTCATTTTACTGTTTAAGATGATAATTCATTTCACTTCAAGCACTTTTATTTTAAAATATAGTTTACAGTCCATTGATATTTTGACCAAGTGGAAATAATACTCAGAGAATAAATGTTTTTAAAATTCATCATAAAAATTCAAATTATAATGTAAAGATCCTCCCCCTTATTCTTTAATTTTAACAAATATCATCAATACTAACAGCATGTTATTATTATTATTATTTTTTTCTTTTGTATTTTAAATGTTTTTTTTCAATGTTACTTTGGGATAGTTCTCATGAACTTATATTGGATTGGCCAAAACATTCATTTAGGCTTTTCCAAAACCCAAATGAACATTTTTTCCAACCAAATATAATTAGTTGTAATATCCATGATGTATTTTTGACTATCATCTAGCTTGAAGAATTTTATTCTAAATATTTTATTCCCCATGGAAGTCTTGAGTATTCAGCGTTTACATGTGTTATTCAAGTGAAAGTGGATACATTGCATGTACTTTTCTTTTTTTTTTTCTCTTCCTGCCTCATTAGTTTTTAGATATCCTATGATAGATACTGTTTAGCAACTACATTTACATAATAATGGTGAAAATGTATTTGTGGTTTTGATGTAAAGTCAAGGTGTTTTGATCATAACTATTCGGAGGCACAGCAGAAAGAGCATTTGAATGTGAGACAGCACATCTTGAGTTCTAATGATAGTTCTGCACCTGACTAGATGCAAACACTTGGCCAAGTCATTTAAACTCAAGAGTCTTCATTTTCTTCTTTCCCTCATTAAAAAAAAAAAAAGTAGTAATCATAATTATGCTTAAGCCTCATGAGAAGTCATGCTGAAACATGACAGCAAAATAATATAATAGTAATAAATTTATAAAACAGTATTTGAGTGTGTACAGTTCTGTACACTGTCCCTAATAATCTACAAAAGGTTTCAAGGTTTCATCTTAATACACCACTTCTATGTGTAAGTTCTATCATTTTATCCATTTTTGCAGAGGTAGAAACTGGAACAAAGAAAGGTTAAATAATATAGAAATTCATTTGATATTTTTAAAAAAGCAATCTACCTGTAAAAAACACTACTACTTAGATGATTGAACCTTCATCAATACATTAATGAGTAATTATCATTACAATTAAACTCATAATTTAAATTGTGCTCTATTGACTGATATTTATTTGGTATATTCATAATGCAACTTGGCCCTGCCAACAAGCTTCACTGAAAGACCATAGTACCTTTTGCAGTTATGTTTTATGATAATTTTCATACCATATTTTGTATGTCCACTTTCCTTCATCAACTCATTTGAGTAGACTTCCTATTATTTCACTCACATAATGAAATTTCTTAGGCATATGTAATTAAATGTTATACTATCATATGAGAATAAATAGCCCTCTGTGACTCTAATCATAAATTTATAAAACTAAGATTATTTCATTCAGTTAACTTTCTATTGAAGGCTGACTGATTACCAGGGATAACACTGAGATTTTTTTTCTTAAATACAAAAATATATTGTTGGGGTCCTTTAATGGACCGGAACCTTGTGGTGCGGAGTCGACGATAAGAAAGTGAAAGAGAGAAAGAGAGAGAGAGAAAGAGAGAGAGAGAGAGACAAAAAAGACCCGGGGACCTAAGCTCTGATGGAGCAAAGGTGCTTTAATGATTTTTCTATGAGTATATATAGGCTGCAGTACAAGAAACTTCTTTCGGGAATGATAGAGATCAGAAAACCAAATGTACAGCAACTGTTACCACAAGGTCAGGAGACAATCCATATCTCAAGAAAGGGGAAGGAGATTAAGCTGTTTTGTCCTAAGGAGAATGTTTACTAAAGGAGACTCATGCTTGCCTCACATAATGACCTCAGTCCCTGGGAGCAGCGTGCTGTTCCGCTTGAAGAGGGACAAAGGACTCATGAGAGACAGCATGTAGGAATCCTCCCGTCAAACATTCCCTGACAATATATAAGCTTTTTACCTCATAGTAAATTAGATATATATATGCAAATTCTTAGTAGTAAGAGAATTACATTGAATTCTGGTGTTCTTTAATTTCCCCAAAGAAGAAACTGAAAATATATACTTGTCAATCCACTGAGAGCAAATTATTTTGTACCCACTTCTAAGAAAAGACAACATTAATAAACATATAAATTAATACCTTTCATTGAATTAGCTGGCAAGTGTACTTTCTGTCTTTAGGGACATGTTTTAAAGTAAGAGTGAGAGTTTCAGCTATATCAATTATATTTTCTGTTTTCACTGAGGACTAGGGTTTGAGCAATAGAGTGTCAACCGATTTGTTTCCCTGTAGTCATTTGTTCAGTTATCCAAGTTGATTGTTGGAATATTTTTTGGTGTTTTATTACATAACTTTTACCATTCTGACCCTCAGATAACTCTCAGGGATCTGTTCCTGAGCTGGGTTTCCATATTTATTGTTAGTACTCAAGGGTCAGCTGTAATTTAGGAGTTCATTACTTTAGACTTAAAATGTTGAATATGATTCAGGAGAAACTGTTTAGGGATGGGAGTGTGTGTGGGAAAGCCGGTTTGAGGTGGACACTTAAAAGAGAGACTGAGAAAATGAATTATCTCTTGGCCAAATGAATCACCTCACCTATATTTATCCAACTATTTAGTTAATAAGAGTCTGTGAACATAAACTATAATTCATCCTTAAGCATGATAGTTATGGAGTTTTTCATCTGTCAATTATTAAAAAAAAATGATGTCTTTTCATAAGGTATCTTTTTTTCATGGCCAAGAGTTAATGAAAATGCATGTGTAAGTTTCCAAATGAAAAATTTATGCCACAGGTCATAATATTAATCACCTCATGCTAATTTGGTATTTCCCTAAATTATCAAGTGAAAGGATAAATCAACATGCCATTTCGTTAGTTTTGTTTTAAATTACTGATAGTAGATTCCAGAATGTCATGGAGCAATATTCTTGAAAAGAATTAAGATTAAAGAAACAATTGCATATTTTACCATCTAAAATTGCCTTCTTCAGATCATGTATAACAAGCCAGTTCCACCATTGTTGTTATTGCTCTTGTTCGATTGGTAAGTCATGTCTGACTCATTGCAATCCAATGGACTGCAGCACACTAGGCTCCTCTGTCCTCTACTATCTCCTGGAGTTGGTCAAATCATGTCCACTGAGTTGGTGATCCCATCTAACCATCTCATTCTCTGCCACCCACTTCTCCTTTTGCCTTCCATCTTTCCCAGCATCAGGGGCTTTTCCAATGAGTTGGCTCTTCACATCAGGTAGCCAAAGTATTGGAGCTCCAGCTTCAGCATCAGTCCTTCCACTGAATATTCAGGCTTGATTTTCTTTAGTATTGATTGATTTCCTCGTATTCCAAGGGATTCTCAACAGTCTTCTTGAAGACTACAGTTCAAAAGCATCCATTCTTCAATGCTCAGTCTTCTTTATGTTCCAACTCTCTCCTCTGTACACGACAAATGGCAAAACCATAGTTTTGAATATATGGACCTTTGTCGGTAAAGTAACGTCTCTGCTTTATAATGGATTTTCTAGATTTGTCAGGCAAATTTGGCTTTGGAGTACAGAATGAAGCAGGGCAAAGGCTAATAAAGTTCTGCCAAGAGAATGCACTGGTCATAGCAAACACCCTCTTCCAACAACACTAGAGAAGATTCTACACATGGACATCATCAGATGGTCGACACTGAAATCTGATTATATTCTTTGCAGCCAAAGATGGAGAAGCTCTATAAAGTCAGAAAAAACAAGACTGGGAGCTGAATGTTGCTCAGATCATGAAATCCTTATTTCCAAGTTCAGACTGAAATTGAAGAAAGAAGAGAAAAACACTAGACCACTCAGGTATGGCCTAAATCAAATACCTTATACAGTGGAACTGAGATATAGATTTAAGGGACTAGATCTGATAGACAGAGTGCCTGATGAACTATGGACAGCAGTTCATGACATTGTACAGGAGACAGGAATTAAGACCATCCCTAGAAAAAGAAATACAAAAAATCAAAATGGCTGTCTGAGGAGGCCTTACAAATAGCTGTGAAAAGAAGGGAAGTGAAAACCAAAGGAGAAAATGAAAGATATACCCATTTGAATGCAGAGTTCCCAAGAATAGCAAGGAGAGTAAAGAAAGCATTCCTCAGCGATCAATGCAAAGAAATAGAGGAAAACAACAGAATGGGAAAGACTAGAGATCTCGTCAAGAAAATTAGAGATACCAAGGGAATATTTCATGCAAACATGGGCTCAATAAAGGACAGAAATCGTATGGGCCTAACAGAAGCAGAAGATATTAAGAGGAGGCAGCAAGAATACACAGAAGAACTGTACAAAAAAAAGATCTTCACAACCCAGATAATCATGATGGTGTGATCACTCACCTAGAGCCAGACATCCTGGAATGTGAAGTCAAGTGGGCCTTAGGAAGCATGACTATGAACAAAATTAGTGGAGGTGATGAAATTAGAGTTGTGCTGTTTCAAATCCTGAAAGATGGTGCTGTGAAAGTGCTGCACTCAATATGGCAGCAAATTTGGAAAATTCAGCAGTGGCCACAGGACTGGAAAATGTGAGTTTTCATTCCAATCCCAAAGAAAAACAATACCAAAGAATGCTCAAACTGCCACACAATTGCACTCATTTCACACGCTAGTAAAATAATGCTCAAAATTCTCCAAGCCAGGCTTCAGTGATACCTGAACCATGAACTTCCAGATGTTCAAGCTGGTTTTAGAAAAGGCAGAGGAACCAGAGATCAAATTGGCAACATCAGCTGGATGATCAAAAAAGCAAGAGAGCTCCAGAAAAACATGTATTTCTGCTTTATTAACTATGTCAAAGCCTTTGAATGTGTGTATCACAATAAACTGTGGAAAATTCTAAAAGAGATGGGAATAGCAGACCACGTGACCTGCCTCTTGAGGAACCTATATATTCAGGTCAGGAAGCAACAGTTAGAACTGGACATGGAACAACAGACTGGTTGCAAATAAGAAAGGGAGTTCGTCAAGGCTGTGTAATGTCACCGTGCTTATTTAACTTGTATGCTGAGTACATCATGAGAAACGTTGGGCTGGAGGAAGCACAAGCTGAAATCAAGATTGCTGGGAGAAATATCAATAGCCTCAGATATGCAGATGCTACCACCATATGGTAGAAAGTGAAGAAGAACTAAAACGCTTCTTGATGAAAGTGAAAGAGGAGAGTGAAAAAGTTGGCTTAAACCTCAACATTCAGAAAACTAAGGTCATGACATTCTATCTCTTCACTTCATGGAAAATAGATGGGGAAACCATGGCTGACTTTATTTTTCTGGCCTCCAAAATCACTGCAGATGGTGATTGCAGCCATGAAATTAAAAGACACTTACACCTTGGAAAGAAAGTTATGACCAACCTAGATAGCATATTGAAAAGCAGAGACATTACTTTGTCAGCAAAGGTCCGTCTAGTTAAGGCTATGATTTTTCCAGTGGTCATGTATGGATGTGAGAGTTGGACTATAAAGAATGCTGAGCACTGAAGAATTGATGCTTTTGAAATCTGGTGTTGGAGAAGACTCTTGAGAGTCCCTTGGACTGCAAGGAAATCCAACCAGTCCATCCTAAAGGAGATCAGTCCTGGGTGTTCATTGGAAGGACTGATGCTGAAGCTGAAACTCCAATACTTTGGCCATCTGATGTGAAGAGCTGACTCATTAGAAAAGACCCTGATGCTGGGAAAGATTGAGGGCCAGAGGAGAAGGGGACGAGAGAGGATGAGATGATTGGATGGCATCACCGACTCAATGGACATGGGTTTGGGTGTACTCTGGGATTTGGTGATGGACAGGGAGGCCTGGCATGCTGTGGTTCATGGGGTCGCAAAGAGTCAGGCATGACTGAGTGACTGAACTGACTGACTGACTGGATTTCTCACTGTGCTTCCCTGATAGCTCAGATGGTAAAGAATCCTCCTGCAATGCAGGAGACCTGAGTTTGATCCCTGGGTGGACAAGATCCCTTGGAGAAAGTCATGGCAACTCACTCAAGTATTCTTGCCTGGAGAATCCCTATGGACAGAGGAGCCTGGCGTGCTACAGTCCATGGGGTTACAAAGAGTTGGACATAACTGACAGACTAAGCACAGCACAGCACAAGTTTGTAATAGCTTTCCTTCCAAGGAACAAGTGTCTTAATTTCATGGCTGCAGTCACTGTCCAAAGTGATTTTGGAATCCAAGAAAATAAAATTGGTCACTGCTTCCTCTTTTCCCCATCTATTTGCTATGAAGTGATGGGACCGGATGCCATGATCTTGGCTTTTTGAACATTTACTTTCAAGCCAGCTTTCCCCCTCTCCTCTTTCATCTTCATCAAGAGCCTTTTTACTTCCTCTTCATTTTCTGCCATTAGAGTGGTTTCATTTGCATATCTGAGGTTGTTGATATTTCTCCTGCAGTCTTGATTACAGCTTGTGATTCATCCAGCTCAGCCTTCACATGATATATTCTGCACATAAGTAAAATAAGTAATATTATTTTACATAAGTAAATACCTAAGTATTATTTTACATAAGTAAAATAATATACAACCTTGTTGCACACCTTTCCCAAATTGGAACCAGTCATGTTCTATCTCCAATTCTAACTATTGTTTATTGATCTTCATGCAAATTTCTCAGAAGATAGGTAGTGATTTGTTACTTCCATCATTTTAAGAATTTTCCACAGTGAAAAGCTTTAGCATAGTCAATGAAGCAGAAAATGTTTTCTCTGGAATTCCCTTGCTTTCTCCACGATCCAAAGAGTGTTGGCAATTTGATCTCTGGTTCCCCTGCCTTTTTTAAGTCCAGCTTGTGCATCTTGAAGGTGTTGATTCATGTTCTGCTGATGCCTACCTTGAAGAATTTTGAGCATAACCTTGCTAGCGTGTGAAATAAGTGCAATTGTATGGTAGCTTGAACATTCTTTGGCATTGCTGTTCTTTGGAATTGGAATGAAAACTGACCTTTTCCAGTTCTGTGGTCACTGCTGAGTTTTCCAAATTTGCTGGCATATTGAGTTTAGCACTTTAACAGCATGATCTTTTAAGATTTTAAATAGCTCAGCTTGAATTCTGTCACCATCTCCCCTGCCCCATCATTGTTCACAGTAATGCTCTTTAAGACCCAGTTGAGTTCACTCTCCCTGGTTTCTGGCTCTATGTGAGTGACAATACCATCTTGGTTACATCTGCCATATTATATATTATACATTGACACATAGTACTTAAGAATCATGTCTTATGATAAAATTGTTTTGCTCTTTAGTGTTTTTTTGAATAATAAAAAAGAAACAAATGTGATATTATTTGTCACACAGAAGTAGACTAGGGAGGGAAAATTGGTATCTTTTTGAAGCTACAAAGTGTATTAAATTTAGAAAATGGGTGCAATATTCTAGTGTTGTCATTCTGATAAAAACTATTACCATAGCTTTCAAATAATGTATAACCTGTGAACAAAAACATGTATAAACATGTATTCACAAATGTATAATTTGTGAATAAAAACATACATATTTCAAGCTTTATATTCTGGATTTATACTATTGCCTTTTAAAAAATCTATGTAGGAACATAAGTAGTATTGCTAAGTGACATATTAGTCAGCTATTTGTTAGCAAATCATGGCAAATAATTAAACAGAAATGTTTAAATGACCCAAAGACATTATTTCCCCTACAGATAATGAGTAGTAACCCTAGTTTTATAAAGCATAATTTTAATATGCATCACACTTTACTTACATTATCTTGAAATTGATACTATTTGACACAGAAGAATGATAAAATATTATATTACTTTCATTTGCAGATGCTATATAAAAAAATGGGTCTACTATAAGGTAGAATATTTTTATTGATATACACAACAATAAATTGTTAAAAAGGTAACTTTCTCATTAGGTAATTTTTAAAAAATAATTATTTATTTTAATTGGAAGCTAATCATTTTACAATATTGTAGTGGTTTTTGACATACATTGACATGAATTGGCCATGGTTGTACATGTGTTCCCCTTCCTGAACTCTCCTCCCACCTCCCTCCCCAGCCCACCTATCACTTAGGGTGATCCCAGTACACCAGCCCTGAGCACCCTCTCTCATGTATTGAACCTGGACTGGTGATCTGTTTCACATGATAATATACATGTTTCAAAGTTATTTTCTCAGATCATACCACCCTGACCTTCTCACACAGAGTCCAAAACACTGTTCTATATCTGTGTCTCTTTTGCTGTCTCGCATATAGGGTTATCATTACCATCTTTCTAAATTCCATATATATGTTAGTACACTGACTTACTTCACTCTTTATAATAGGCTCCAGTTTCATCCACCTCATTAGAGCTGATTCAAATGTATTCTTTTTAAAGGCTGAGTAATATTCCATGAGCAAAAACAAGACTGGGAGCTGACTGTGGCTCAGATCATGAAATCCTTATTGCCAAACTCAGACTTAAAATGAAGAAAGTAGGGAAATCCATTAGACCATTCAGGTATGACCTAAGTCAAATCCCTTATGACTATACAGTGGAAGTGAGAAATAGATTTAAGGGACTAGATCTGATAGACAGAGTGCCTGATGAACTATGGATAGAGGTCCATGGCATTGTACAGGAGACAGGGATCAAAACCATCCCCATGGAAAAGAAATGCAAAAAAACAAAATGGTTGTCTGAGGAGGCCTTACAAATAGCTGTGAAAAGAAGAGAAGTGAAAATCAAAGGAGAAAAGGAAAGATATTCCCATTTGAATGCAGAGTTCCAAAGAATAGCCAGGAGAGATAAGAAAGCCTTCCTCAGTGATCAATGCCAAAGAATAGAGGAAAACAACAGAATGGGAAAGACTAGAGATCTCTTTAAGAAAATTAGAGATATCACGGGAACATTTCATGCAAAGATGTGTTTGATAAAAGACGGAAATGATATGGACCTAACTGAAGCAGAAGATTTTAAGAAGAGGCGGCAAGAATACACAGAAGAACTGTACATGAAAAAGATTTTCATGACCCAGATAATCACAATGGTGTGATCACTCACCTAGAGCCAGACATCCTGGAATGTGAAGTCAAATGGACCTTAGGAAGCACCACTATGAACAAAGCTAGTGGAGGTTAAGGAATTCCAGCAGAGCTATTATAAATCCTGAAAGATGAAGCTGTGAAAGTGCTGCACTCAATATGCCAGCAAATTTGGAAAACTCAGCAGTGGCCACAGGAATGGAAAAGATCAGTTTTCATTCCAATCCCTAAGAAAGGCAATCACAAAGAATGCTCAAACTACTGCACAATTGCACTCATCTCATACGCTAGTAAAATAATGCTCAAAATTCTCCAAGCCAGGCTTCAGTGATACCTGAACCGTGAATTTCCAGATGTTCAAGCTGGTTTTAGAAAAGGCAGAGGAACCAGAGATCAAATTGGCAACATCCGCTGGATCATCAAAAAATCAAGAGAGCTTCAGAAAAACATATATTACTGCTTTATGGACTATGCCAAAGTCTTTAACTGTGTGGATCACAGTAAACTGTGGAAAATTCTGAAAGAGATGGGAATAGCAGACCACGTGACCTGCCTCTTGAGGAACCTATATATTCAGGTCAGGAAGCAACAGTTAGAACTGGACATGGAACAACAGACTGGTTCCAAATAGGAAAAGGAGTACGTCAAGGCTGTATAATGTCACCCTGCTTATTTAACTTGTATGCAGAGTACATCATGAGAAATGCTGGGCTGGAAGAAGCACATGCTGGAATCAAAATTGCTGGGAGAAGTATCAATGACCTCAGATACGCAGATGACACCACCCTTATGGCAGAAAGTGAAGAAGAACTAAAAAGCTTCTTGATGAAAGTGAAAGAGGAGAGTGAAAAAGTTGGCTTAAAACTCAACATTCAGGAAACTAAGATCATGGCATCTGGTCCCATCACTTCATGGGAAATAGATGGGGAAACAGTAGAAACAGTGGATGACTATTTCTTGGGGCTTTAAAATCACTGCAGATGGTGATTGCAGCCATGAAATTAAAAGACACTTACTCCTTGGAAGGAAAGTTATGACCAAACTAGATAGCACATTAAAAAGCGGAGACATTACTTGGCCGACAAAAGTCCATCTAGTGAAGGCAATGGTTTTTCCAGTGGTCATGTATGGATGTGAGAGTTGGACTGTGAAGCAACCTGAGTGCTGAAGAATTGATGCTTTTGAACTGTGGTGTTGGAGAAGACTTTTAAAGTCCCTTGGATTGAAAGGAAATCCATCCAGTCCATCCTAAAGGAGATTAGTCCTCGGTGTTCATTGGAAGGACCATTGCTGAAGCTGAAACTCCAATAGTTTGGCCACCTGATGCGTAGAGCCGACTCATTTGAAAAGACCCTGATGCTTGGAAAGATTGAGGGCCAGAGGAGAAGGGGCAGACAGAGGATGAGATTGCTGGATGGCATCACTGACTCGCTGGACATGAGTTTGTGTAAACTCCGGGAGTTGGTGATGGACAGTGCGGCTGGCGTGCTGGGATTCATGGGTTGCAGAGTCGGACATTACTGAGCAACTGAACTGAACTGAACTGAATATTCCATTGTGGATATGTATCACAGCTTTCTTATCCACTAGTCTGCTAATGGTCATTAAGGTTGCTTCCATGTCCCATCTTTTATAAACAGTGCTGTGATGAACATTGGGGTACACGTGTCTTTTTCAATTCTGATTTCCTCAGTGTGTATGCCCAGCGTTGGGATTGCTGGGTCTTATAGCAATTCTATTTCCAGTTTTTTTTTTTTTTTTTTTTTTTTTTCCTTAAGGAATCTCCACACTGTTCTCCATAGTTGCTGTACTAGTTTGCATTCCCACCAAAGGTATAGGACTGTTCCCTTTTCTCCACACCCTCTCCAGCATTTATTGTTTGTAGATTTTTGGATAACAGCCATTCTGACTGGCGTGAAATGGTACATCATTCTGGTTTTGATTTGCATTTCTCTGATAATGGGTGATGTTGAGCATCTTTTCATGTGTTTTTTAGCCATCTGTATGTCTCTTTCGGAGAAATGTCTGTTTAGTTCTTTGGCCCATTTTTTGATTGGGTCATTTATTTTTCTGGAATTGAGCTGCAGGAGCTGCTTGTATATTTTTGAGATTAATTCTTTGTCAGTTGCTTCATTTGCTATTAGCTTCTCCCCTTGTGAAAGCTGTCTTTTCACCTTGCTTATAGTTTCCTTCATTGTGCAAAAGCATTCAAGTTTAATTAGGTCTGATTTTTTATTTTTACTTTTATTTCCACTACTCTGGGAGTTGGTTCATGAAGGATCCTGCTGTGATTTATGTCGGAGACTGTTTTGCCTATGTTTCCCTCTAGGAGTTTTAAAGTTTCTGGTCTTACATTTAGATATGTAATCCACTTTGAGTTTATTTTTGTGTATGGTGTTACAAAGTGTTCTAGTTTCATTCTTTTACAGGTGGTTGATGTGTTTTCCCAGCACTACTTGTTAAAGAGATCGTCTTTTCTCCATTGTATATTCTTGCCTCCTTTGTCAAAGATAAGTTGTCCTTAGGTTCATGGATTAATCTCTGGGCTTCCTATTTTGTTCCATTGATCTACATTTCTGTTTTTGTGCCAGTACCATACTGTCTTGATGAATGTAGCTTTGTAGTATAGCCTGAAGTCAGGCAGGTTGATTCTTCCAGCTCCATTTTTCTTTCTCAAGATTGCTTTGGCTATTTGAGTTTTTTTTGTATTTCCATACAAAATGTGAAATTATTTGTTCTAGTTCTCTGAAAAATACCCTTAGTAGCTTGATGGGGATTGCATTGAATCTATAGAGAGTTTTGGATAGTATACTTATTTTCACTATATTGATTCCTCCGATCCATGCACATGGTATATTTCTCCATCTATTTGTGTCCTCTTTGATTTCTTACATCAGTGTTTTATAGTTTTCTATATATAGGTCTTTTGTTTCTTTAGGTAGATATATTCCTAAGTATTTTATTCTTTTCGTTGAAATGGTGAATAGAATTGTTTCCTTAATTTCTCTTTCTGTTTTCTCACTGTTTGTGTATAGTAATGCAAGGGATTTCTTGTGCTAATTTTATATCCTGCAACTTTACTGTATTCATTGATTAGCTCTAGTAATTTTCTGCTTGAGTCTTCAGGGTTTTCTATGTAGCAGATCATGTTGTCTGCAAACAGTTTCAATTTCTGTGCTTGTGATAGGTCTGTTAAGATTTTCTATTTCTTCCTGGTTCAGTTTTGGAAAGTTGTACTTTTCTATGAATTTGTCCTATCTCTCAAGTTGTCCATTTTATTGGCATATAGTTGCTGATAATAGTCTCTTATGAGCCTTTGTATCTCTGTTCTCTGTTGTGATTGCTCCATTTTGTTATCTAATTTGGTTGATTTGATTTTTCTCCCTTTGTTTCTTGATGAGTCTGGCTAATGCTTTGTCAATTTTATTTATCTTCTCAAAGAACCAGATTTAGGCTTTGTTGATTTTTGCTATGGTTTCTTTTGTTCCTTTTGCATTTATTTCTGTCCTAATTTTTAAGATTTCTTTCCTTCTACAAACCCTGGGGTTCTTCATTTCTTCCTTTTCTAGTTACTTTAGCTATAGAGTTAGGCTATTTATTTGACTTTTTTTTTGTTTGTTTGTTTCTTTAGGTAAGCCTGTACTGCTATGAACCTTCCCCTTAGCACTGCTTTTACAGTTTCCCAAAGGTTTTGGGTCGCTGTGTTTTCATTTTCATTCGTTTCTATGCATGTTTTGATTTTTTTAAATTTCTTCTGTGATTTCTTAGTTATTAAGAAGTGTGTTGCTCAGCCTCCATATGGTGAAATTTTTAATAGTTTTTCTCTTGTAATTGACATCTAATCTTACTGCATTGTAGTCAGAAAAGATGCTTGGAATGATTTCAATTTTTTTAATTTATCAAGGCTAGATTTATGGCCCAATATGTGATCTATCCTGGAGAAGGTTCCGTGAGCACTTGCTTGAAAGGTGAAATTAATTGTTTTGTGGTGAAATGTCCTATAGATATAAATTAGGTCTAACTGGTCTACTGTATCATTTAAAGTTTGTGTTTCCTTGTTAATTTTCTGTTTAGTTGATCTAGCCATAGGTGTGAGTGGGGTATTAAAGTCTTCCACTATTATCGTGTTATTGTTAATTTCCCATTTCATACTTGTTAGCATTTAACTTACATATTGCATTGCTCCTATGTTGGGTGTGTGTATATATATATATATATATAATTGTTATATCTTCTTCTTGGATTGATCCTTTAATCATTATGTAGTGTCCATTTTTGCCTTTTTTCACAGCCTTAATCCTGCTTTCTTTTGTTCTATATTTGAGTGGAATATCTTTTTCCCACCCTTCACTTTCAGTCCATATGTGTCCCTTCTTTTGAGGTGGGTCTCTTGTTAACAGCATGTATAGAGGTATTATTTTTGTATCCATTCAGCCAGTCTTTGACTTTTGGTTGGGGCATTCAACCCATTTACATTTAAGGTGATTTTTGATAAGTATGGTCCTGTTGCCATTTACTTTGTTGTTTTGGGTTTGAGTTTATACACCCTTTCTGTGTTTACTCTCTAGATAAGATCCTTTAGCATTTGTTGAAGAGCTGGATCGGTGGTACTGAATTCTCTCAGCTTTTGGTTGTCTGCAAGGCTTTTGATTTCTCCTTCATAGCTGAATGAGATCCTTGCTGGGTACAGTGATATGGGTTGTAGGTTTTTCTCTTTCAACATTTTAAGTATGTCCTGCCATTCCCTTCTGGCCTGGAGAGTTTCTATTGAAAGATCAGCTGTTATCCTTATGGGAATCCCTTTGTGTTTTATTTGTTGTTTTTCTCTTGCTGCTTTAATATTTGTTCTTTGTGCTTGATCTTTGTTTATTTGATTAATATGTGTCTTGGGGTGTTCCCCATTTTAGGGAAGTTTTAACTATTTTCTCATGGCCTTTCTTTTTGTCTTCTTCTTCTGGGACTCCTATGATTCGAATGTTGGGGTGTTTCACATTGCCCCAGAGGTCCCTGAGTTTGTTCTCATTTGTTTTGATTCTTTTTTTCCTCTCTGCTTCATTTATTTCTACCATTCTATCTTCCACCTCACTTGTCCTATCTTCTGCCTCCGTTAATCTACTGTTGGTTCCCTCCAGAGATTTTTTTTTTTATCTCATTTATTGCATTATTGATTTTTTTATTGACTCTTTTTTTATTTCTTCTAGGTCCTTGTTAAACATTTCTTGCATCTTCTCAATCCTTGTCTCCAGGCTATTATCTGTAACTCCATTTTGTTTTCAAGATTTTTAATCATTTTTACTATCATTTTTCTGAATTTTTTTTTCAGGTAGACCCCCCCCCCCCCATCTCCTTCTCTTTTGTTTGGTTTGGTGGGCATTTAACATGTTCCTTTAGCTGCTGAGTATTTCCTTGCCTTTTCCTCCTGTTTGGATTGCTTTGTTTGCATAGCCTTTCTGTACTCTGGCAGTCTGTGGTTCCTCTTTATTGTGGAGGTTCTCCCTATGAGTGGTGTTGGACGAGTAGCTTGTCCAGGTTTCCTGGTTAGGAAAGCTTGCATTGGTTTTCTGATGGGTGGAGTTGGATTTTTTCTCTCTGGAGTGCAATCAAGTGTCCAGTAGTGAGTTTTGGAATGTCTATGGGTTTGGTGTGACTTTGGGCAGCCTGTATATTGACTCTCCAGGCTATGTTCCTGCATTGCTGGAGAATTTGGATGGTTTGTCTAGCTCTAGAACTTGTTGGCTCTTGGTTGGTGCTTGGTTTCAGTGTCAGTATGGAGGCATTTGGATGAGCTTTCATCGATTAATGTTCCTTGGAGTCAGGAGTTCTCAGGTGTTCTCAGGTTTTGGACTTAAGTCTCCTGTGTCTGGGTTTCAGTCTTATTCTTTCATTAGCCTCAAGACTTCTCCACCCATACAGCACTGATGATAAAATATCTAGTTTAATGGTGAAAAGATTATCCACAGTAAGGGACATCCAGAGAGGTTCACAGAGTTACTTGGAGAAGAGAAGAGGGAGGAGGGAGATAGAGGTGGCCAGCAGGAGAAGAGAGGGAATCAAAAGGGGAGAGAGCAATCTAGCCATTAATCAATTCCCTATGTGCTCTCCACAGTCTGGAACCCTCAGAGATGTTCACAGAGTTACATAGAGAAGAGAAGAGTGGGGAAGGAGATATAGGTTAACAGGAGGAGAAAAGGGGGAATCAAAAGAAGACAGACAGATCTAGGCAAAATCAGTTCCTTAAGTGTTCTCCACAGCTCAGAACACACAAAGAGATTTACAGAGTTGGGGAGAGAAGAGAAGGGGAAAGGAGGAGATAGAGATGACCTGGGGGAGATAAAGGAGTGTCAAAAGTTGGAGAGAGTAATCAAGCCAGTAATTACACTCCTAAGTAAAAATGGGTACTGAAGATTGGATTAAAGGTACAAAATTGATAACAAATACCAAAAAGCAATGATTAAAAATCTAGAGTAGAGGTTGCTGCTAAGTCACTTCAGTCGTGTCTGACTCTGTGCGACCCCATAGATGGCAGCCTACAAGGCTCCCCCGTCCCTGGGATTCTCCAGGCAAGAACACTGGAGTGGGTTGCCATTTCCTTCTCCAGCGCATGAAAGTGAAAAGTGAAAGTGAAGTCACTCAGTCATGTCCGACTCTTAGCAACCTCATGGACTGCAGCCTACCACACTCCTCTGTCCATGGGATTTTCCAGGCAAGAGTACTGGAGTGGGGTGTCATTGCCTTCTCCGAGAGTAGAGGTTAGACTCTCAAAAATACAATATTAAAAAGACAAAACAAAATCACAAAAATTATTAAAAAATATATATGAAGTTTTCCTTAAAAATAGGGTCTTTTTTTTTGCAAGGTAATAGTAGGTTATAAAAATGAAAATTAAAGGAGTAATATTGGATTTAAAATTTTTTTAAAAAAATAAAAATGTTAATAGTAAAAACATATCTAGGAATTTCACTGGCACTGTTGTGGTCAGTGTGGGGTCAGTTCAGTTTCAGATAGTTCCTTGTTCCAGCTTGTATTTCTCAAGATCTATAGGCCCCTTCCAATGTAGTTGGTGTTAACTACAGGATTTTAACCTGTTGAACCCGTCACTTCCAAAGCGGTTCCCTTTGTTTATTTTGGCTTCTGTTTGTGAGTGTCTTCAGTGTCTAATGTCAACCTGACACAAGGGGGTGAAGGTGGTCACTTAGTTAGGCTCACTTGTTCAGTCGTGCTGTGGGGAGGGAGGAACACTGCAAACAAATATCACTGGTGTGTGTGCGGAGTGCTTGCAGTGCCTGGGCCACACTGGGTTTGCCCCCGCTCACGGCATGTGTGCTTTCCCAGTCTAAACTGCTCAGGCTATAGGTTGCTCTGCAGGGGAACTGTCTAAAGTGGGCCATGGGTTGCGTGCACTTCCCAGGCCTGAGTCACTCAGGTTTAGGTTCTTGGGTACTCCACAAAGGTGCAGACTCGGTTGGGCCTGTGTTTTGTGCTCTTCCCAGATCCGAGCAGCTCAGGCGACCAGGTGGTTAGTGAGTGCACTCTCCTTAGATATGGTCCATCTTATCCCCTCCCCTGTCCCAGCTGCTTGGTTTTGTGGGTGTACTGGCTCAGGTGTGCCATATGTCTCTTCTGCGGAGCCTGATCTGGCTGCAACACTCCCAGCGGATGTCATCCGTCCAGGATCCCAGGAAGACTTGGTTGGCAGTTGGGAGCCTGCTTGCAGTTTGGTAGAGAATGCCGTCTCTGGGGCTGAGTTTGCCCCTTTCCGGCTCTGGCTGCCGCCTGCCTGCCTCCCTGTCTCCAGCGGGGGATAGGCCGGTCCGCAGCCGGCTAGCTTTCCTCTGGTATTTGCTCAGTCTTTGTTCTGTGAGCAGGCCCAGCAGTATCTTAGGTTAGGGCTTTTTGTGCGAAAGTTCTTTCTCTCTCTGTCTCTCTCTTTTTCCTCTCTCTCTGTCTATCCCATGGTTTGTGTTGCTCTCTCACATTAGCTCCCTCGGATTGCCGTCAGGGCATTCATGCCTGGTCCTTACCCTAAGCAATGTGGCCTGCACCTCCCTGTTCAGTCCCCACTTGCTGAAGGTGGATGCGAGCGTCTGGGCTACTTCTCTGCTGGGAATTGCCATTAGGCATGTAATTTGTGGGTTTTATTTATTTATTTTTCCTCCCAGTTATGTTGCCCTCTGAGAATCCAAAACTCCCCACAGACCCGCCAGTGAGAGGGTTTCCTGGTATTTGGAAACTTCTCCTCTTTTATGACTCCTTCTCTGGGATGGATCTCTGTCCCTAACTCTTTTGTCTCTGTTTTTATCTTCTACATTCTGTCCTAACTCCTTTCAAAGATAATGGGCTGCCTTTTTGGGTGCCTGGTGTCCTCTGCCAGCGTTCAGAGTTGTTTTGTGGAATTTGCTCAGCGTTCAAATGTTCTTTTGAGGAATTTGTGTGGGAGAAAGTGGTCTCCCCATCCTATTCCTCTGCTATCTTAGGACCACTCTCTGAAATTTATTTTAGCAATACATTTTATTTAACCCAATATATGCAAACTATCATTATTCCAACAAGTAATAAAAAAAAAATTTAATGAGATACTTTACATTTCTTTTCATAGTAAGTCTTGAAATCTGACATGCATTTTACATGTACAGCAGATCTCAATTCTAACTAGCCACATTTTATGTGCTCAGTAGCTGTGTGGCTAATGGATACTATATCAAAAGAGCTTTAGATCTCTTTCAGAGACTAAGGATTCAGGATTGGTCTGCAGAGAGAAAAAAAAAAAAACGGGTCTTGTTATGCATTGGTTTTCTATTATACTTAGAACAAAAACAAACAAAAACACTCTTGAAACCCTTGAATTTATGCTTGCTCATCTGAGAACATTTTCCCCATGTCTGGCCAAAGTTCAAAGAAAGAAAATGATAACATTTGGGAAAGGTACTCTTGTTGATTTTTGATGTCATGGGGATGAAAAAAATGTTGAATGTGAAACAGTGAAGGACTGCATAGATCAAAGTCAATACTTTCAATTGTAGACTTTGTGCCATGTGTTTGAGGTTCTTCAGAACCACAATTCATTGCAATTTGCTCTCCTTGAAATTCTTGAGTAGTTTTCAAGAGAAGTCCTCGGAAGAGAACACTGATTGGCCCTTGTTAATCTTGAGGCTACACAGGCATAGATGAGTTTAAAACATGTATTGTATAGGGTTTTATAATGATCAGTATGTATCACTACCAAAACTGTAGCCAGAAGCCTGAAAGTTTCTGTCTTCCAGTTCATATAAAATGTGGTACTTCAATTTTAAAAGATTAGTAATATGATTTACTATGTTAGTGTGCATTTCTAAGAATATTAAATAAGAAATTTTGTTGCTTTTGTTCAGTCACCCATTCATGTCCAACTCTTTGCGACTCCATGGACTGTAGCATGATAGGCCTCCCTGTCCCTCACCAACTTCCAGAGTTTGCCCAAGTTCATGTTCATTGCATTGGTGATGTCATCTGGCCATCTCATCTTCTGACACCCTCTTCTCTTTCTGCCCTCAATCTTTCCCAGCACCAGGGACTTTTAGAATGAGTCATCTGTTTGCATAAGATGACCAAAATACTGGAGCTTCAGCTTCAGCATTAGTTCTTTCAGTAAATATTCATGGAGTCTTCTCCAGGACCACAGTTTGAAGGCATCAATTCTCTGGCATTCTGCCTGTAATCTCTTAAATCTAAAATATTTATATAATAGATGCCTGCATGTGGTTTTAATAATGCTCATGCTCACAGAATGTATTTCCTAGACTCACCAGACATAAAAAATGATTCTAAATAGCACTTTTTGTCAGAGACAATTTAAAGCATTAATTTCTTTACTCTATAATCACTTATCATTGGTCCAAAATATCACCAAACCAAAATAAAAGAAAAAAAAACACACCTTATGAAATGATGTAATTCAATGCTCTTTTAGTAAGACAACATTCAAGTAAATCAATAAATGTTTTATATTCTTAACTATAATTGTATCTAATTATATATTTGCTTATTGGTAAATATATGGATTGCAATATTTACCTATTATTTACAATTCAAGTGAGATTTATACAATTTTAACAGTTTGTGTTTTGGGGAATTTGAGTGTTAAAGGCTTTACACAGTTTGAATTTGCACCAGATTAACAAAAATTGTATTTCCTTTGCTCTTCTCCAAATGTAATAATATCTTAAAATATTAAAGGAAAGAAATAGGGAAATTTAGAAAACTCATATTAAGTTTTCTCCAAATATATCAACTCTGGCCTTCTTAAGATTTTTCTAATGTATTTAAAATGCAAAGAATAATACAAAAATTAAAAAGTGAGGGGAAAGATTTTTTCATCAGCAAATGTCAGAATATATAAATCTTTAACAAAAAGCAAGAAGGTAGATGTGTAAAAATTGTTAGATCAGTGTGGTAAAATAGAAAATAAACTGACCATAATACATACCTGAATTTAATGTTTTATTTAAAAATAAAACCAGAGACAAAGGTGTGAATTATCAAATTGTGTTGGGAAATTTGGCAAAATAGTTGGACAAAGATCATCACACCAAAATACAGATCCAAGAAAACTATAGTAGGTCAAAGATAAAACTGTAAACCTGGGGCCATACAGTTCAGAAGAAAGTATGTGAATATTAACTAATCAAAGCAATAGGCCTTTTGTATAATTTGTGGCAAAACTAGTTTCAAACCTTTCTGATAGAAATATTTACTTGAGTTGAAATACTAATATTGTTTTTCATGGTGCACTATGGAAATTACAGTTACTTCTGGTTAGCTTTACCTAAAGCTTCAATTCTAGAGTTATTTTGTTGTCATTAATTTAGACATAGTTCTTGAAAGAAAGGATGATTGCAGAATGTATGGCATTAAGTAATAGCTATTCTATTCTTTGAGTAATATGAACTCAATTCCAGTAGTCACGTATGGATGTGAGAGTTAGAGACAACATAAAGAAAGCTGAGGGCCAAAGATTTGATGCTTTTGAACTGTGGTGTTGGAGAAGACTCTTGAGAGTCCATTGAACTGCAAGGAGATCCAACCAGTCAATCCTAAAGGAAGTCAGTCCTGAATATTGATTGGAAGGACTGATGTTGAAGCTGAAGCCCCAATACTTTGACCACCTGATGCAAAGAACTGACTCATTAGAAAAGACCCTCATGCTGGGAAAGAATGAAGGCAGGAGGAGAAGGGGATGACAGAGGGTGAGATGGTTGGATGGTATCGCCGACTCTATGGACATGAGTTTGAGCAAGCTCTGGGAGTTGGTGATGGACAGGGAAGCATGGCATGCTGCAGTCCATAGGGTCACAAAGAACCGGACATGACTGTGTGACTGAACTGAACTGGACTGAATTGAAATGAACTGAACTGAATTGATTCTTTTTCTTAAAATGTTGATTTAGATGATAATGATAAAAATATTCACCAAATTTTAATGAGCAGGTGTAAATCATTACTCACTGTTCACATTTCAAAGCAGCAACAGATGAAACCTGTCACTTTCAAACAATGGGTTATTTTAAAAACAAGTAGTAGCCTTACTGTTCCATTCATGCTAATGTACCTTGAGGATAAAGAGTTTCTTCAAAGCAGGCCTGCTTTTTCCTTCCAACACTGCCCTTCACAGGCCTCTTGACAGCTCTTTCCTTTGCTTCCTTTTATTCAACAATCTTTGTTGAGTACCTGGTACATGCCAGGCACTACACTAATTCCATTCTTTCATTCTCTAATGTCTCTCCAATAGGCAAGGGATGACCTGGGAGAAAATTAGTAGTGTAGTTATAGTTATAGATGGAAGTTAGAGGGAGTGCATGTTAAGTTGCTTCAGTTGTGTCTGACTCTTTGTGACCTTATGGACCATAGCTTGCCAGGCTCCTCTGTTCATAGGATTCTCCAGGCAAGAATACAGGAATGGGTTGACATTTCCTTCTCTAGAGGATCTTCCAGAACCAGGGATTGAACCTGCATCTCTTATGTCTCCTGCATTGGCAAATGGGTTCTTTACCACTAGTGCCATCTGGGCATCTGGGAAGCCCTAGATAGAGGGAAGAGGTAGAGTAGTTTATTCATAAATAGATGCAATTAAGATTTTAATATTAGTGTTCTTGGTATTTTTGTATGAAGATTTTATATACTGTGACCTTGCTTTAGGACAATATAAAGATAACACATTAGGATAATATAAAGGTTTAGGATAATATAAAGATAAATTTCAAATGGAGTTGCTAGAAATAAAACTATTTACAATTTTCTAACATTTTCTCAAAATATTCAGAGGCAGAGGTATAAGCCAAAGAGTTTTTTGGCTATTATGGATAATGTGGCTATGGCTATTTGTGTAGAACTTTTTGTGGGGACATGTTTTCAGTTATTTTCAGTGTATATTAAAAAGAATAGAACTGGGGGGGTATGTGTAAAATTTTGTTTGATATTTTAAGGAACTGCCAAATGTTTTCCAAAGTGAATATATCATTTAACATCTCATCAGCACTTAGGCGGGTTTCAATTTCTCCAAATTCTTACCACCACTTATCAATATCTGTCTTTGTATTAGTAACCATAGTAATGAATATAAAATATTATCTCACTTTTGGCATTGGTTTACATTTCACTAATGATTAATGATGCTAAGAAACTTTGCAAGGGTTTGTTAGCCATTTGTATGTCTTCTTTGGAGAAAAGTTTATTTGAATACTTTTCATTTTTCTTTTGGATTTTTTAAAAATTACTGAGTTGTAACAGTTCTTTATGCTCTGGACGTCATTTACATATATGTGTTAGTTTCTCAGTCATGTCCAACTCTTTGCAACCCCATGGCCTGTAGCTCCTCTGTCCATGGAATTCTCCAGGTAAGAATACTGGAGTGAGTAGCCATTCCCTTCTCCAGGGGATCTTCCCAACCCAGGGATCAAACCTGGGTCTCCTGCATTGTGGACATATTCTTTACCATCTGAGGCACCAGGGAAGCCTATATATCTGCAAATAATTCCTTTCATCCCTTAAGTTGTCTTTTTATTTTCTTGATAGTGTTCTTTGAAGTATAAAAATTATTTTGACAGTCTCATTCATCTCTTTTTTATGTTTGTTGATGCTTTAGGTTATTGCATTAAGAAACCAATGTGTTACACAAGGTCTTCAAGATTTGCACCCATGTTCTCTTCTTAAAAAAATACAGTTTTAGCTCTTGCATTTAGGCTTTTCATTAATTTTGAGTTAATGTTTGTATATAGTGTGAGGTAAGAATCCAAATTCATGTTTGTTTGTTTGTTTTGTATGTGGAAATCAAATTGTTCCAGCAGCATTTGTTGGAAAGAATTCCTTACCCACTGGACTCCTTTGGCATTCATGCCTTCAGTACTCAGCCAAGCAGTTTATGCCTCTGCCCTTAATCTTTACTTCTACTCTTACCAAGCCTCGATATCAGCCAAAGGCAAAATTTGAGGGCTTTCTCAGGTTTTTCCTGAAAATGTAATCATGCCCACTTATGTGTCCTTGTAGTCATCCATGAATACATTGTGGCTTATCAAGGCCTTTTTGAAATTTCATTCCCCACCTTTTCTTTTAAGCTTTTTGGTAAGTCTATTGTTTACTCCAACTGTTATCCATCACCTCAGGAAGCGGAAATGTGAAAACACTTGCCTGTAATTGTTTTCAACAACAACTCTCTGGGAGAAGACTTTTAGCACTGGGTGAGCTCTATATCAGACTAAAACTGGGTAATACAAAGGCAACTCTTTGAGAATGAAGCTTTTCAAATAGGTTAAATTCCATTCTGATTTTGAGTTGCTATTTTTCAAGGCTATTTTTCAGGCAAAAGTGTTGAGAATGAGTCTAGTGTAAGTTAAAACAACAACAAAAAACATGCTGTTCTTTTAGAGATTCATTTGTGTGTGTGTGTGTGTGTGTGTGTTTCCTTTAATAAACCTTCTCTGGATTGCTTTAACTTTGGTTAGCTTCAAGAGTTCTGAAAAAAATTGATTCTGATATTTTGACCAGGGTTTTCATTGCTTTCATGGAAGAGAGGATTTTGAGAATTTCTTACCCCACAATGTTAACTGGCACCAGTTATTGAATCAGTTTTATGTATGATTACACTTATTGAATACATTTCATCTGTTATAGTATTAAAATAATATAGTCTATTTTCCTACTCTTAATAGTTAAGCTATACCATTAGAAATAATAATCTAAAATAATAGCAGCCTTTAACAGAGTGCATAATTCTGCACTCTTTTAACCTTTACATGGTAGATATTATCTTCAGTTTACAGATGAAGAAACAAAGGTTAAAATACTATATATTGACCATTTCACAGATAGTGTCAAGGCAAGATTTTGAACCAAACTCTGTATACTTTCAATTCCCATTGTTTCAACCATTAAAATTTAATTCTAAATCTCAGTACTTAAAACATTATATATTGTGAGGTACAGTGACAATATCAAATTTAGCTTTAAACAAAAATATCTGACAGTATATCAGGTATTTGATACTCGGTGCACAGTTTTCCAATTTAAATTGTGAAATGAAACAGTTCAAGTACATTTATGTTATGTTTAATAGATTCTATTATTTTGTTAGTTCAGAATACCCTTGGGGGCTTCCCAGGTGGCTCAGTGGTAAAGAATTACCCTGCCAGGGCAAGAGACATGGGAGATGTGAGTTTGATCCCTGGATCAGGAAGATCACTTGGAGGAGGAAATGGCAACCCACTGCAGTATTCTTGCCTAGATAATCCCATGGACAGAGAAGCCTGGTGGGCTACAGTCCCTGAGGAAGCATAATGAATTAATATTGAGGGCTTCCCTGGTGGCTCAGATGGTAAAAGAATCCGGCTGCCATGTGTGAGACCTGGGTTCCATCCCTGGGTTGGAGGACATGGCAACCCACTCCATTATTCTTGCCTGAAGAAGAGCCTGGTGGGCTACAGTCCATGGGATCACAAACAGTCAGACACGACATGATTGAGCGACCAAACAGGGCAACTCAAAGAAGCTTTTAACTGTTAAATGTGTTTTGAATGCTCTATTTTTATGTTTAAGTATTAATACAATTAGATTTTACATTTAAGCTAACTTCTCTGTCAACTTAATTAGCATGTAATTCTAAAGGTGATCAGTAAGTAGCAAGGCTAAGTTGCATATTTTGCATATTTTTAATCCTAAGCAAAATCTTGATAGAAATTAATAGAAGTATACATATAAATCTATGACTATAGTAACTCTCATGTCCACATGCCTTTTATTAAAATCATAAGGACTTCCTTCCTTTACTTGCTTTTCTTAGTCTTAACTTTTGTGTGTAAACTCCTTATAAATAGCCTCAACTTGATTGTTAGTTATAAATAGGAATATATTTTTAAGAATCAAGCAGCAACATTTGCATCTTAACATCCATGGGAATACTATATTGTACCTGAATGATTAACCTGATACTAAACATTAAGCAGCATTTCCTTTCTTATCTCATCCTTTGATACCTTTTACTGTATGAGGTGTTTCAAGGAAAGATGTGGAACATGTAAGTTAATTGTCCTTTTTTACCCTTCAGTGATACTGAGGGTATTTATTAAATCCCCTGAATTCAGATGGTACACAGCTAAACTCAAACTAAATTATCTGCCTCTTATAGATTTTATGTATAATAATAATAATCAATAATAATAATAATAATAATAATCAAGATTCTATTTAAAAAATAACAAAAATGAATTTACAAACTAACACAGACACATTTATTCCCACAATTTTAAGAAGACAAAGGGAATAGTTAAAAAAGCACATGGCTTGTTTGATATTCCTTGCAGCTAACGAATTTATTGCCTTTTACACAGACTATCATCAGAAGGCTTCCCTTATGGCTCAAGTGATAAAAAATCCTCCTGCAATTCGGGAGACCTGGGTTTGATCCCTGGGTTGGGAAGATCCCCTGGAGAAGGGAAAGTCTACCCACTCCAGTATTCCAGCCTGGAGAATTTCATGGACTGTATATACAGTGCATGGGGTCACAAAGAGTCAGACACAACTGAGGGCAGTTCACTTGAACTTCGCTTGATTGTCAGAGGTAGTGAAGGATTGCTGAGAAAATGGAATTTTCTCAATGCTTTGGAGTTAAAATTATTCCTCAAAGGCACAGTTTCTGCAGTGAAAAATGTGACTAAGCTTAGAGAAAAATACGGAATTCAGACTGACTGATTTCTGCCAAGAGAATGCACCAGTCACAACGAATACACTTTTGCAACAACACAAGAGATGACTTTACACATGGACATCACCAAATGGTCCATAAAAATAATTACATTTTTTTGTAATTAATGTCTAAAGATGTAATCTTTGTAATCTCCAAAGATGGAGAATCTGTAAACAGTAAGCAAAAACAAGACCTGGAGATGACTGTGGCTGAGATCATCAGCTTCTCATAGCAAGTTCAGTTCAGTTCAGTCGCTCAGTGGTGTCCGACACTTTGTGACCCCATGGACTGCACTACACCAGGCTTCCCTGTCTAACACCAACTCCTGGAACTTACTAAAACTCATGTCCATTGAGTCAGTGATGCCATCCAACCATCTCATCCTCTGTGATCCCCTTCTCCTCCCACCTTCAATCATTCCCAGCATCAGGGTCTTTTCCAATGAGTCAGCTCTTCACATCAGAGTATTGGATTTCAGCTTCAGCATCAGTCCTTCCAATGAGTATTCAGGACTGATTTCCTCTAGGATTGACTGGTTGGATTTCTTTGCTGACCAAGGGACTCTCAAGAGTCTCTCCAACACCACAGTTCAAAAGCATCAATTCTTTGGCACTCAGCTTTCCTTATAGTCCAAATTTCACATCCATACATGACTAATGGAAAAACCAAAGCTTTGACTAGACAGATATTTGTTGGCCAAGTAATGTCTTTGTTTTTTTAATATGCTGTCTAGGTTGGTCATAGCTTATCTTCCAAGAAGCAAGTGTCTTTTAATTTCATGGCTGCAGTCACCATCTGCAGTGATTTTGGAGTCCCCCAAAATAAAGTCTGTCACTGTTTCCATTATTTCCCCATCTGTTTGCCATCAAGTGATGGGACCAGATTCCATGATCTTAGTTTTCTGACTATTGAGTTTTAAGCCAGCCCTTTCAGGCTTAAACTAAAGAAAACCAGGAAAAACACTAGGCCAATCAGGTATGAGTTAAATCAAATCCTGTATGAATTCACAGTAGAAGTAATGAATAAATTCAAGGGACTAAATCTAGTTAACAGTGCGCCTGAAGAACTATGGACAGAGGTCTGTAATAGAGAGCCATTCCAATGAAAAAGAAAAGCAGGCAGATAAAGTGGTTATCTGAGGAGGCTTTACAAATGCTGGAAGAATGAGGATAATTGAAAAGCAAAGGAAAGAAGGAAACATACATCCAATTAATTATACAGAGTGAAGTAAGCCAGAAAGAAAACACCAATACAGTATACTAACACATATATATGGAATTTAGAAAGATGGTAACGATAACCCTATATGTGAGACAGCAAAAGAGACACAGATGTGTAGAACAGTCTTTTGGACTCTGAGAGAAGACAAGGGTGGGGTGATCTGAGAGAATAGCATGGAAACATGTATATTGTCGTATGTGAACAGATTGTCAGCCCAGGTTCAATGCATGAGACAGGGTGCTCAGGGCTGGTGCTATGGGAAAACCCAGAGGGATGGGATGGGGAAGAAGAAGGGCGGGGGGTTCAGAATGGGGAAAAAAATAAACACAGAGTTGCAAAGAATAGCTGGGAGAGACAAGAAGGCCTTCTTCAATGAACATTGCTTAATAATAGAAGAAAACAACAAAAGGGGAAGACTAGACATCTCTTCGTGAATACTGGAAACATCAAGGGAGCATTCCACCCAAAAATGGGTACAATAAAAGATAAAAATGGTACAGACCTAGTAGATACTGAAGAGATCAACAAAAGATGGAAAGAATACATAGATGAACTGTATGAAAAAGGTCTTAATGAACCAGATTACTATGATGATGTGGCTAGTCACCCAGAGCCAGACATTCTGGAGTGCAAAGTCAAGTGGGCCTTAAGAAACACTGCTGGTAATAAAGCTAGTAGATGCTATGAAATTCCAGCAGAACTATTCAGATCCATAAAGGATGATGCCAGCAAGATTTTGCATTCGTTATCTCAGCAAATCTGGAAGACCCAGCAGTGGCCACAGGATTGGAAAATGTCAGTCTTCACCCCAATTCCCAAGAAGGGGTAATACCAAAGAATGCACTAACCATTGGACAGTTACACTCATCTCTCATGCTAGTGGACTTCCTTGGTAGCTCAGACAGTAAAGCGTCTGCCTACAATGTGGAAGATCTGGGTTCAATCCCTGGGTCGGGAAGATCTCCTGGAGAAGGAAATGGCAAACCACTCCAGTATTCTTGCCTGGAAAATCCAATGGACGGAGGAGCCTGGTAGGCTACAGTCCATGGGATCACAAAAAGTTGGACACGACTGAGCGGCTTCACTTTCTTTCTCATGCTAGTAAGGTCATGCTTAAAAATTTGCATGCTAGGCTTCACCATTGCCTGAACCAAGAACTTCCAGATTTCCAAACTGGGCTTAGGAAAGGAGAGGAACTAGAGATCAAATTCCCAATATTTGCTGGATTATAGACAAAGACAGTAGATATAATGTTCACCTAAGTTAAATTCACCCATTCTAGTAGATTTTAGTTCACTGATTCATAAAATGTCAATGTTCACCTTTGCTATCTCCTGTTTGACCACTTCCAATTTGCCTTGATTCATGAACCTAACATTCCAGCTTCCTAGGCAATATTGTTCTTTACAGCATTAGACTTTACTTCCATCACCAGTCACATTCACAACTGGGTGTCGTTTTTGCCTTGGCTCCATCTCTTCATTCTTTCTGGAATCATTTCTCCCTTGATCTCCAGTAGCATATTGAGCACCTACTGACCTGGGGAGTTCATCTTTCAGTGTCCTATCATTTTGCCTTTTCATACTCTTCATGGGGGTCTTAAGGCAAGAATACTGAAGTGGCTTGCCATTCCCTTCTCCAGTGCACCACATTTTGTCAGAACTCTCCACCATGACCCATCCATCTTTGGAGGGGCCATATGGCATGGTTCGTAGGTTTCACTGAGTTAGACAAGGTTGTGGTCCAAGTGATCAGTTTGATTAGTTTTCTGTTTTCTGACAGAATGATCTCTGTTAATTTCTAAGGCAAACCAATCAATATTACAGTAATCCAAGTCTATGCCATGACCAGTAATCCTGAGGAAGCTGAAGTTGAAAGGTTTATGAAGACCTACAAGACCTTCTAGAATTAACACCCCAAAAATATATATATTTTCCATTATAGGGGACTGGAATGCAAAAGTAGAAAGTCAAGTGATACCTAGAGTAACAGGCAAATTTGGCCTTGGAGTACAAAATAAAGCAGGTGAAAGACTAACAGTGTTTTGCCAAGAGAATGCACTGGTCATAGCAAACACCCTCTTCCAACAGTGCAAGAGAAGACTCTACACATGGACATCACAAGATGGTATATACCAAAATCAGATTGATTATATTCTTTGCAGCCAAAGATGGAGAAGCTCTATGCAGTCAGCAAAAGCAAGGTTGGGAGCTGACTATGGCTCATATCATAAAATGTTTATTTCCAACTTCAGACTTAAATTGAAGAAAGTAGGGAAAACCACTAGAGCATTAGGTATGTCCTAAATCAAATCCCTTCAATTATACAGAGGAAGTGACAAATAGACCCAAGATATTCGATCTGATAGACAGAGTGCCTGAAGAACTATGCATGAAGGTCCATGGCATTCTACAGGAGGTAGTGATCAAGACCATGCCCAAGTAAAATAAATGCAACAAGGCAAAACGGTTGTCCAAGGAGGCCTTACAAATGTCTGAGAAAAGAAAAGAAGCTAAAGGCAAAGGAGAAAAGGAAAGATATATGCATCTGAATGCAGAGTTCCAAAGAATAGCAAGGAGAGTTAAGAAAGCCTTCTTCAATGATCAGTGCAAAGAAACAGAGGAAAACAATAGGTGGGAAAGAATAGAGATCTCTTCAAGAAAATTAGAGAAACCAAGGCAAAATTCCTTGCAAAGATGAGCACAGTAAAGGACAAAAATGGTATGGACCTAACAGAAGCAGAAGATATTAAGATGAGGTGGCAAGAATACACAGAAGAACTATAGAAAAAAATATTTTAATGACCCAGATAACCAAAATAGTGTGATCACTCACCTAGAGCCCGACATTCTGCAATGCAATGTAAAGTGGTCCTTGTTCATCACTATGAACAAAGCTAGTGGAGGTGATGGAATTCCAATTGAGCTATTTCATATGCTGTGAAAGTGCTGCACTCAATATTCCAGCAACTTTGTTAAAATCAGCAGTGGCCACAGTACTGGAAATGGTCACTTTTCATTCCAATCCCAAAGAAAGGCAATGAGAAAGAACGTTCGAACGTTCAAACTCATCAAATTTGATGAGTTCAAATTGCACTCGTCTCACACACTAGCAAAGTAATGCTCAAAATTATCCAAGCCAAGCTTCAACAGTATGTGAGCCGTGAAGTTCCAGATGTTCAACCTGAATTTAGAAAAGGCAGAGGAAACAGAGATCAAATTGCCAACATCTGTTGGATCACCAAAAAAGCGTGAGAGTTCCAGAAATACATCTACTTCTACTTTATTGACTACTCCAAAGCTTTTGACTGTGTGGATCACAACAAACTATGGGAAATTCTTCAAGAGATGGGAATACCAGACCACCTGACCTGCCTCATGAGAAATCTGTTTGCAGGTCAAAAATCAACAGCTAGAACTGGACTTGGAACAACAGACTGGTTCCAAATCAGGAAAGGAGTACGTCAAGGCTACATATTGTCACCCTGCTTATATAACTTATATGCAGAGTACATTGTGCAAAATGCTGGGCTGGATGATGCACAGGCTGGTATCAAGATTGCCAGGAGAAATATTAATAATCTCAGATATGCAGATGACACCACCTTTATGGCAGAAAGTGATGAACTAAAGAACCTCTTGATGAAAGTGAAAGAGGCGAGTGAAAAAGTTGGCTTAAAACTCAACATTCAGAAAACTGGTCCCATCTGGTCCCATCACTTCATGGCAAATAGATGGGGAAACAGTAGAAACAGTGGATGACTTTGTTTTTGAGGGCTCCAAAATCACTGCAGATGGTGACTGCAGCCATGAAATTAAAAGACACTTGCTCCTTGGAAGAAAACCTAGACAGCATATTAAAAAGCAGAGACATTACTTTGCCAACAAAAGTTATTTCTAGTCAAAGCTATGGTTTTTCCAGTAGTTATGTATGGATGTGAGAGTTGGTGTATAAAGAAAGCTGAGCACCAAAGAATCAATGCTTTTGAACTGTGGTGTTGGAGAAGTCTCTTGAGAGTCCCTTGGACTGTAAGGAGATCCAACCAGTCCATCCTAAAGGAAATCAGTCCTGAATATTCTTTGGAAGGACTGATGTTGAAGCTGAAACTCCAATACTTTGGCCACCTGATGCAAAGAACTGATTCATTGGAAAAGATACTGCTGCTGGGAAATATTGAAGGCAGGATGAGAAGGGGATGACAGAGGATGAGATGGTTGGATGGTATCACTGACTCAATGGACATGAGTTTGAGCAAGCTCTGGGAGTTGGTGATGAACAGGGAAGCATTGGGTGCTGCAGTCCATGGGGTCACAAAGAATCAGACATGACTGAGTGAATGAACTGAACTGAACTGAACTGAAGAGAATGCAAGGGAATCTCAGAAGAAACATCTACCTCTGTTTTATGGACTATGCTAAAGCCTTTGACTGTTTGGGTCATGACAAACTGTGGAAAGCCATTCTAACGATGGGAATACCAGACCTTCTTACCTGTCTCCTGAGAAACCTGTGTGTGGGTCAAGATGGAACAGTTAGAATCCTATATGAAACAACTAATCGGTTCAAGTTCAAGAAAGGCGAACAACAGGGCTGTCTGCTGTCATCCTGTTTGTCGAATTTACACACCGATCACATCATGAGAAATGCTGAGTTGGATGAGTTACAAGTTGGAATCAAGATAGGTGGGAGAAACTTCAACAACCTCAGGTATGTGGATGATACTAAAAGGTTATCACTATGAACAGCAAAAGACGCTGGGATTCTTGGCCTCCAGAGGAGAGGAATTCTATCCAGGGCCAGTGATGAGGCTTCATTTGCTCAGAGCATTTGTGTAATAAAGTTCTGTTAAAATATAAAAATGATAGAGAAATCTTCTGACATAGACATCAGAAGGGGACAGAAAGAGCGCCACCTTGCTAGTTTTTAACAAGAAGTTATATACCTATTAGCAGTCTGCTAATTAGAGAAAGAAAATGTCTCGAAACTCAGACAGTGGCACCAGGCCTTTCACCCACGTCATGCATTTTGTGATAACATTGGCACAAGGTGAGTCATCCCAGGCCATAAAACAATTGACATGAATCTTGAAGAAAGGCAGATTTTCAAGCAAATGCATAGTTTCATTAACATAGTTTAAGAGAACATTTCCATGTGTAAAACATACTGGTTTGTTCAGCCATTATTGGTTCTGAGACTTAGAAGGAACCAACGTGAATAAAGACAGAGCCTAAGGTAAATATGCAGTTCACTAACATAGCTTAAGAAAAACATTTTCATAAGAAAAATGCATTGGTTAGCTCAAGGTTCGAGAAAAGTTGTTTAGGTGGTCATGGCCACACAGAATTTTCAAAGAAACTTCCTTTTAGTTTTATATAGAGAAGGGGAAAAAAAGTCTGACACGTGTAGTTTGTTTCCTCCTGCCTCTTAAGAGAGAGATTAAAAAAAGTCTGATGCTTGCAGCCTATTTCCTTCATTTGGAGATCCCTAGCCTTCCTGCCTGTTACCCTGTCAATACCACACTAATGGCAGAAAGCAAAGCGAAACTAAAGAGCCTCTTGATGAGGGTGAAGGAGGAGAGTGAAAGAGCTGACTTAAGACTAAATATTAAAAAAAGAAAAGAAAAGAAAACTAAGATCATGGCATCTGGCCCCATTACTTCATGGCAAGTAGAAGGGGAAAAGGTGCAAGTAGTGACAAATTTCCTTTTTCTTGGCTCTAAAATCACTGTGGATGGTGACTGCAGCCATGAAATGAGATGATGATTGCTTCTTTGCAGGAAAACGATGACAAATTTGGACAGTGTGTTGACAGCCAGAGACATTACTCTACTGACAAAGGTCTGTAGAGTCAAGGTCATGGTCTTCCCAATAGCCATGTACAGTAGTGAGAGCAGAACTTTAAAGAGTGCTGAAGATTTGATGCCTTCAAACTGTGGTGCTGGAGAAGACTCCTGAAAGTCCCTTGGCCAGCAAGGAGATCAAACCAGTCAATCTTAAGGGAGATGAACCCTGGGTATTCACTGGAAAGACCAATGATGAGGCTGAAGTTCCAGTATTTTGCCCATCTAATGTGAACAGATGACTCATTGGAAAAGTTCCTGATGCTGGGAAAGATTGAGAGCCGAAAGAAACGAGGGTGTCAGAGGATCAGATGGCTGGATAGCATCACCAGTGCAATGAACATGAACTTGGACAAACTTTGGGAGATGGTGAGGGACAGGGAGGTCTGTCATGCGGCAGTCCATGGGGTGGTAATGAGTCAGACATTACTGGGCAACTAAACAACAAGAGAAAATTACATATGCTGTTGAATGATTTCTGATATTTTATTCTTAACCATATATGGGTTGTAGTAAGAGATTTGCAATGTGTTTACAAAGGCACTTATCTATATTTTTTAACTTTATCATAAAAAAATTATCAGAGTATAGTTAATTTGCAATGTTAGTTTCAAGTGTACAGAAAAACGAATCAGTTATACATATACATATATCCACTCTTTTTCAGATTCTTTTCCCATATAAGTCATTATAGAGTATTGAGTAGAGTTTCCTGGGCTGCACAGTAGGTCCTTATCAGTTATCTATTTTATATATAGTAGTGTGTATATGTCAATCCCAGTCTCCCAACGTATCCCTCCCATCTTCCCGCTGCTGATAATTGTGTTTTTTTCCTACATCTGATACTTTATTTTTTAATAAGTTAACTTGTACCAGTTTTTTTAGATTCCACATGTAAACAACATCATTTGATATTTGTCCTTGTCTTACTTCATTCAGTATGAAAATCTCTAGGTCCATCCATGTTACTGCAAATGGCATATTTTTCTTTTTATGACTAGTTAATATTCTATTGTATATATGCACAACATCTTCTTTATCCAATCCTTGGTCAATGGACATTGAGCTTCCTTTTCTTGGCTATTGTAAATAGTACTGCAGTGAACATTGGGGTACGTGTATCTTTTCAAATTATGGTTTTCTCCAGATATATTTGTCTCATTCTTATCACATGTGATACATATATCACTTTTTAATGATCAGATGCATATGAACTGTTTTTCATGGAAGAAGGAGTGAGAGTACATAAATAGAAAAGTTGCTCATCAAGACCATAATATGTAGGTCTATAGTTCATTTATGAAGACTCAAAACTCAGAGACGTTGATAACACATGCTGAATAAGTCCTATGTTCTTCCAATTATATAATCTTCCACTTAATTTACATAAATTATTTATTTCAGTGTTGTATATTGTACAATGTTTTATTCACCATATTGCTAAAATTCATTACCTCTAAATCTAACACAAGTGATAATGTCTTTTTTTAGACTTTTTACATTAATGACATCACTAATTTAGCATGAATATGTTTCATTGTGGAAAGAGAAGAATATAAGGAAATATTTTTATTGTAGATACATTTTATTTTAATATCAAAAGTCATATTCTACTGTTTATGTTTGCCACTAAATAACCATTTTATATTTGGTTTTGTTTAATTAAATTGTTTATAAATTGGAAGTTTAATAGTTGGCCTGCCAATGTATGAGATATGAGATACAGGTTCAACCCTTGGGTCAGAAAAATTCCCTGGAGGAAGATTTTATTAATTTGGAATAAGTTATTTAAAGAACATATATAAAGATAATGCAGAGAGTTCCTTTGGAGCTATTGCACAGGTACATGGTGCATGTAGTCACTTCACTCGTGTGCAACTCTTTGCAACCCCATGGACTGTGGCCCTCCAGGCTGCTCTCTTCATGGGATGATCCCAGAAAGAATACTGGAGTGAATTGCCATTTTCTACAGGGGATCTTCCCAACCCAGGGATTGAACTTTTGTCTCTTATGTCTCCTGCATTGGCAGACAAGTTCTTAACCATTAGTGCCATCTGGGAAGTCGGTGACACAGATTACCCTGTTGTTAATATCTTACATAACTTACATATCTTACATATGTTACATATCTTACATAACTGTGGTGTATTTATCAAAACTAAGAAACTAGCATTGCTAAAGCACAACTAAACTATAGACTTTATTCAGATTAAACCAGTGTTCTGGTTTAATAATGTTAAAGTAATGTTCTATCTTGATTCTGGGATCCAATCCAGGATACCATATTTGCATTTTTTTTCTTGATCTGTGACAATTTCTCATTAACTTGACACTATTGAAGAGTATTGGTCTTCTAGAATGTCTTTCAGTTTGGATTTATCTAATGTCTGTCTCATGATTAGACTGGGGTTATGGATTTGAGGGAGAATAACTGAGGGGTGAAATGCCTTTCACACCACTTCATATTGGGAGTATATAATATCCTTATGGCATCACTGGTAATAGTTTCTTTGAACACTTGTTTAAGGTGATTTTATGCCAGGTTTCTTCACTGTGAATTTGTTCCTTTTTTTTCCTTTCCATACTCCATTATTCAGAAGTAAGTACTGAAGTCTGACAGAAGAAAGAGAGATGACAGATATTAGCAGCTCCATTGGGATATAATGTGTTGTCATTGTTTAGTTGCTAAGTTGTGTATGACTCTTTGTGACCCCATGTCTTAGACATTAAGTTCCTTTAGGTGTTATGTGCTCTGTCACTCAGTCATGTTGGACTCTTTGTGACCCCATGGACTGTGACCTGCTAGGCTCCTCTGTTCATGGGATTTCCCAGGCAAGAATACTAGAGTGGGTTGCCATTTCCTTCTCCAGAGGATCTTCCCAACCCAGGAATAGAACCCTCATCTCCTGTGTCTCCTGTGTTGCAAGCAGAATCTTTAACACTGAGCCACCTGAGAAACTAGGATATAATTTACATGCCATAAAATTTGCCATTTTAAAATATGCAATTCATTGTGTTTTATATCTTTGCAGAGTTATATCATCACAATCTAACTGTGATTAGATTAGACTGTCACCCCAGAAAGAAATCCTAATTAGCAGTTGCTTGTTTAGTTGCTCAGTAGTGTTGAACTCTTTGTGACTCTGGACTCCACGAACTGTAGCCCACAAGGCTCCTCTGTCCATGGAATTCTCCAGACAAGAATACTGGAGTGGGTAGCCATTCCCTTCTCCAGAGGATCTTCCCAACCCAGGGATTGAACCAAGTCTTCTGCATTGCAGGCAAGTTCTTTACCATCTGAGCCACCAGGGAGCAACCATTAATCTACCTTCTGTCCCTATTGATTTGCCTACGCTGGACATTTAACATAAGTGAAAAGATTTTTTGAGGTCTATCTTCTTTCATATAGCATAATTCTTTTCAAGTTTCATCCCTTTGGTAACATGTATATTAGTACTTCAATTCCTGTTTGTTTAATTGTAGTATAAAAACACATGACATAAAATATACCACCTTAAGCATTTTTAAATGTACAGTTCAGTAGTGTTTTTGGTGGTGAACAATATCTCATAGTTTGGATATTATACATATTGTTTAGACAGTTATCACTTGATGGATATTTGTGTTTTTTTTCTCACTTTTTGACTATTATGAATAATGCTGCTATCACCAATTGTGTACACATATTTGTGAGGATATGTTTTTAATTTTATTTGGTAAATACCTAGAGTTGGAATTACTGGGTTATATGATAACTCTATGTTTATCTTTTTGAGGAATGACAAATTGCTTACAATTTTATTTTTACATTCCCATCAGCACTGCATGAAGTTTCTAGTTGCTCCACATCTTCTCCAGTCTATTATCTGTCTATTTTATTATCACCATCTTAATGGCTATAATGGGTATAGCCATGGGTATAACATGGATATAACATGATATCTCCTGATTTTGATTTGAATTTTCCTAATGGCTAATGTTAAGTGCTTTTTTTTTTCTGTGTTCATTGACCACTTGTATATTTTCTCTGTATAAATGTCTATTCAAATACTTTGTCTATTTTTAATTGGATGTTTGCTCTTTATTGTTGAGCTATAAGAGTTAATCTATGTGTTCAAATACATTTCCCTATCAAATATGTGATTTGCAAATATTTTGTCTCAGTATTTAGCTCATTTTTCATACTTTTATTTTTTTTTCATTTTTTTTTCATTTTTCATACTTTTAATAGAGCTTTTATGAAAGACCAAATTTTTTAATTTGATGAAATCTTGTTGTTTGTAATTTTGTTGTTGTTGCTTGTAATTTTGGTGGCATAACTAAGAAATCATTGCCAAACCCAAGATTGCAATTTCTTCAATGTTTTCTTCTAAGAGATACATATATTTAGATTTTATATTTAAGTCTACAAGGTACTTAGAGTTAATTTTATATCAATACATGGCTCCAGGTAGGGGTCCATTTGCATCCTTTCCATGTAGATACAGAACAGAATTTGTAAAAAACTTTTCTTTCCCTCGTTGAATTGTATTGCAGTACTGTTATACTTTAAAATAGATTAATGGATTGCTGCTGCTGCTAAGTCACGTCAGTCGTGTCCGACTCTGTGCAACCCCATAGACAGCAGCCCACCAGGCTCCCATCCCAGGGATTCTCCAGGCAAGAATTAATGGATTAAATCCCTCTAAAATTTCCTCAATTCTATTACAACTTTTATTATTGGTTTGTTGTACAGTTTTGAAGCTTACAATACTGGACTTGAAGGACAAGTGAGTTTGAAAAAGATGTAAAAATAAAGACATGAATAAGAGGAGGCCTTGCTCTAAAAGCGGTCAGGACTGAACAGTTATCCTATCTGGTTGTCTGTGCTGTTATGAAGGAGAGGACACAGTGATTTTCAGTAAGATATTCATCTGGTAATCTGTAGTGACACTAAGAGAAATGGAATGCACCCCACAGCCTAACCATCTTCAAAATCAAGAATTGTATTCATTTCCTTTTGCTCTGTTCTTCATTTTTAACTAGAACTCTGTAACATATTCCCAGTTTCTGTACAGAACTACAATACCTAACATATATAAACTCCTTCTGTCTTCTGGGACTTTGCTATATGATTTGCATAATTCCATGTTCTGAATGCATGAATATAATATTTTTAAAAAGTAAAGTAGTAGATACAGAGTATTTAACAGAGAACTATGTAATATTATCTAATAATTTTCACTGTATCTATAATATATTAATAATAAAAATGTTACAAATCTTACTGTTTGTCATTTGGACAAGTTGCTTAATTTCTCTGTGTCTCCAGATTTTAAGTAGCAGTCTCACAGTTTAAACTCTGTCAACATTATTATGAATCCCCTCCCCATTCTACTATACCCTCTCCAAAAGACACAATAAATGATAGAATGTAAATAATGTAAAAAATTGTAATGCCATTTTCTAAAACAAAACAAAATGGATGCATGATTTTAAAATATTTAACATAATTTTAATCGTTTTTAAATTAATACACTCTGATTTCCATTTCATATCATGCAGGATAAGAAGTACTTTTGAATAAATAGCAATTCATATTCAATTTTCCAAATATGTTTCATATTGGTATTTTATGACTGTCTGTAGCTTAAGGAACAACAGACTGAGCTATTTTTACTGTTTCTATTTTATAGTTTCTTTTAAACTCATATGCCAAGTATCTATGGAAATTCTGAGTCAGAGTTGGAAGGGTAAGTTATATGACTGCACACTACACAAATCCATATCCAAGTGAGTGTTAACTTGGACTGTTTTGAGCTTAAAGTAGCACCACAGTTCTTTGGCCATATAATGAGATTATGTGAAACAAGTATCTTTCAGGAACTGCAATTGATATCTATAAGTGGGTGGGTAGAGAGAAGTGAAGATATGAAGACATATGGTTAGAAAACTAGTACAGTTAGAAGTACTTTTTTTTTTGTCTTCAGAAGTTATTCCTAACATTAAAATTTGCACTTAATGGTTTTAGAAATGAATATATTAGTGATTGCATGAGAATCTCACCTATAGATAGATGATTTAGAAGATAAAAATTAAGAATTATTTGTAAGTTAAATGCTATTCACATTTTATAACAGCATATTTTTCACAAGAATTTATCACAAAATATTTAGATTCTTCCCCACTATTTTATCAAACTATGATTTGTACACATACATATATATTTGTACATACACATTTATTCATTTCATTCTGTTTTCCCTCAGTAACAAAAACTTTAAACACTCTCCTTTGAAGCTCAGTATTTATTTTGAAATTTGACTTACATGGAGAAATGGTGCTTTTAGCTTAAGAGATTTTCGTTCTATATAATGTTAATTTCACATAGTGTTTAGAAGAAAAGTAGGTTTTGTCCATCATTTCATTGTTATTTATTTGACTTTTTCAGAGTGAAATGAAGTCTCAGAATGCCACTTAGAGTGGCTGAATGAGCCTAACAATCTATAGTTTATCTTTGCTTATTGGGAAAATGATCTATAGCTTAAAGTTTGCTGAATATGTAGATGCCAGTCCTTAATAATGTCTCTTTTCAGTTATAGTCAGGTATATGTCACAATCAAATTAGAAATCATTCCATTTATAAATAAGATCTCTAAGGGAAACCAACGTTTAGCCATTTTCATGAAATCGGTCTGCATTGCTTTGTCTGCATTTGCTTTTGCTCATAAAATGTCACTAGATATGATTATAAGGAAACTTTTAATTGATTGGAAATTCAAACTCCTCCCTTAACACTCTTGGCCCTATATGCATATAAGCGCCAGTTAAGTTTAAATCTCTAACCTCAAAAAGAACAAGCTTATCTTTTATTTTATTCTTTTAAACTCCACTCTATAAGAGAAATAGTTTCTTTATAGATACTTAATTAAACATTAAGCAATATTTTGCATTTGACTTGTTGCCTAGAAATCAAAGTCTATTCCAGCGTGAGGTTTTTCTGGATTTCATATCAGTTCTGCCAGAGAATGTGAACTACTAAAGAAGCAATGACACAGCAGTGTAATATGTAACTGTACCTCTCTTAGAATTACTGCTTAAATTAGGGAAGAAGCACGCTTCAGTAGAAACAACACTAAAGTAGATTTCAGAGATCATGTGTGCATGCTAAATTGCTTCAGTTGTATCCGACTCTTTGAAACTCTTTGGACTGTAGCCCACCAGGCTCCTCTGGTGGGATTCTCCAGGCAAGAACACTAGGGTGGGTTACCATTTCCTCCTCCAGGGGATCTTCCTGATCCAGGGATTTAACCGTTCTTTAACACTAATGCCACTGGGAGATCACAGAGAGAAAGAAAAGAAAGTGAAGTCACTCAGTCGTGTCCGACTCTTTGCGACCCCATGGACTGGCTCCATCCATGGGATTCTCCAGGCAAGAATACTGGAGTTGGTTACCATTTCCTTCTCCAGGGTATCTTCCCAACCCAGGGATCGAACCCAGGTCTCCCGCGTTGGAGGCAGACACTTTAACCTCTGAGCCACCAGGGGAGCCCTTTAGGGATCATGCTGCTAAGTCACAGCTGTTGTGTCCGACTCTGTGCGACCCCATAGACGGCAGCCCACCAGGCTCCCCCGTCCCTGGGATTCTCCAGGCAAGAGTACTGGAGTGGGTTGCCATTTCCTTCTCCATCAGAGATCATAGCTATGTGCAAAATTAAGAAGGCACTTGAACTACCATTCAAGTGATGAATGATGAACTGGATTTTATAATTGTAAAAAGTAATGTGAAGCCACAAAGCACCATTAAAATATAAGCATTTAGGGATGACTGATTTAAAAGTATTAACCATTTGTTAGACGACTTTCTATTATACCCAGGTACCAAAGGGTATCTTGATATTAATGTCTGTTTTGTTTGTTTTGTGCTTTCCCTATGCCCTGCATGGTAATAATCAGTTTTTCTTAAGATGAGAAATACTGGGTCTTTGGAAATAGCCTATGTTGGGGAAGTTCATTCATATGTAGGCTTCATTCATATTGGAATCTTCATTCATATGTAGGCTTTGTCTACATGATATTTTTTTCCTAACTTACATTTTTTATTGAAGTATAGTTGACTTACAATGTTTCAGGTGCACAGCAAGGTGATTCAGTTATACATATACACATATAGTTTTGAAATTATTTTCCATTATAGTTTATTGTAAGATATTTACTATCATTCCCTGGACTATATAATAAATCTTTGTTAGTTGTTGCATATCAATTTTTTTAAATTAGAAATCTAGCATTCTATTCATACTAAGTCAAACTAGTGGAATCAAAATGTCATAAATTTCTTAGGCAAAAATTCATAAGTTTTCTAAAATATATATTATATATATTATATATATATATATATATATGTATGCAAAAGCTTTTCTCCTATGCTTGATAGAGGCTTAAGAAAGAACATCCAAAAAAAAAAAAGAAGAGATGGAGAAATTGGAAAATATAATTTAAATGAAATGGGAGCATAGAATATGAAATAGAAAAAGTTAAACAAGCTAGATAAAAGTAAAAGATTATCATATATTCCAGGTTTTTTTAAACATGACTTCTCATTAGAAACATATCTGGAACTCTGGAGAAAAAAAAACAAACAAACTGGGCATTATCTTGAAATTTTTTGACAAATACATGATGTTATATTGCTATTTTATACTGTCAGTAACTGGAGTTAAGGTGATAGATTTCAGTTTTAGTTGGCTTTTCTCATATCTTAGTAATCATAGTCAAGTTAAAAGAGTAGTTTAGCAACAATGCTATTGTACACTGTTGGACAACCAAATTTCTAAGATTAATAAAGATCGAAACTTTGAGTGTGTTATATTGATACAAGTAAAAATAATATGTGGCAGAAATTCCATAAGTTTTCATAAATTAGTTCTTTAAAAAGACATTTCTGTGTAAAACGGAGGTGATTTGGTATAAATAATCAACATGTGTAATTTAAGACTTATATTAGATGAGCATATTAGAATTTTATTAAAATTGCCTGATTTTCACTGAAGAAAAGTATGAATTTTCAGCTTAAAATGGTTAATATATATTTATTTGTAAAATTAAGACAGATTTATCAAATAATTTTTTTAGAGTTTTTATATAATTATTATAATAGTAAAAATAATAAATACTGTATTTTGAGCACTTTTTCATTGGTCATATCACTAAAACCATTAAGAATATTTAAAAAGATAAGTACATGAACATGTAGCAGTGTATTTACACTAGAAAAACCAGTAATTAATAATAATGGTATAGGAAAATATCACAAAGTCTTCACTTGTTATGTCAAACATGCATCTATTTTTTACATACCGTAAGAATCACATTTATAATGAATAACAATTCCGTGTTTAATAATAAGAAAAGCGTTCATGATATAACCAAATGACACAATCAGTATATTTAAATGTAGTCTTTTTCTATAAAGGTAATAAATTTTAATGCTATTTGAAGCCCTGAAAGGAGTTGATTATTTTTAATAATAAAGTTTCAATTACTTGTGATAATAAAGTTAATATATTCCCATAAGACGTAAACTTGCATACTAGTGGAAACATTGATGACATGGTCAGTTGTGTTAAATTTGGAAGAAGCACTTATTATGAGAGAAGAAAGTCTTGTTGGAGTTCTTGAATCTCATTTTTTTTCTCTCAACAGAGCAAAAATTGAAAATATGGATAAAGCTTTATTTGTCCCATTAAATGTAGAGCTGAAAGCCTTTTCAGGCTACATATTGAATTAGCAAGTATGTAATTATTTTGATGGATACCATCCTGTCAAAGTGTCAGCCAAAGAAGATCTGGGTAGCTTTATCAAAACTGGTTTGGATAAAGAAACTGAATGCTAATTCTTTATATAGTAGAACATAAGGTCAAAGCTTGCCTTCTGGGACTTTTTCCTTTTACTAGATTACTAGGTTGAAAAGCGCTGTTTCAGAATGCAGAGCAAAGTATGAGAGCAAGTGTTTACTATCTAGATGCATTGTCCCCAGTTTAACAGCAAGAAGAAGGATGTGTTCTAATTATTATTAAGTAAAGTGACATTAATTCCCCAAAATACTCAGAGTATAAGAAAATATAAATTAACTATTTTACCTGTTAGCTAGGTTTTAGAGGTGAGCAAGATTCACAGATTAAATTGATACAGAAGGCACTACATTTAACATGGCAAGCATTGAAAATTTATTAATCAGTATTTATAAATTTCTCTAGTTTTCAAGAATTTCCTGAAAATGATGGGCTTCCCTGGTGACTCAGACCATAAAGAATCTACCTGCAATGCGGGAGACCTGGGTTCAATACCTGGGTCTGGAAGATCCCCTGGAGATGGAAATGGCTCCCCACTCCAGTATTCTTGCCTGTAGTAGTCTATGGACAGAGGAACCTGGCAGGCTAGAGTCCATGGGGTTGCAAAGAGTCAGACATGACTGAGTGACTAACTCTTTCACTTTCACTACATAGATATATTAAGTAATAAGCAGGAAATTTATGAATTTTGCCTCTTTAATCTTTATAGTTTGAATCTCTAATATATTTGATATCTTCATCAGAAAATGTAGGGCAATACTATGTTGAAACTAATATTTGCAAAACACTTGTCACGTCACAAATGTTCAGTTAAAGCAATCTGCTTCTTGTAATATACATATTCAGATTCATAAAAGCTAAAGATCATAGGCAAAGAACACAAAACTATGAAAAACTAAAATGACTTTCACATATCCCAAGTTAGTTCAAATATCTGTAAATTTTCCATTCAAATTCTCCTTTAGAAGAAAATATACTAATTTTAAATAGTATGCTCCATACCATCATTCTCGTAATTCATTTCCTCTGCCTTACCCATTAAATTTTTCATGGGAACTATTTTCCTTCTGCAACTATATTGATAGAGCAAATAAACCTATAAAATATTTCTGAATCTTTGTCATTGCTCACACAATTATGTGCACAAATTGAGAACAATTTTAGCATGTGCTTTTAAGCAGTAATAATATAATCATACTGTCAAAAGAATTTTTAGTATATCCTCTTAGAGATACTGTAATGCATTTTTCCAACTGTTATATAATCCTATATTAAGTTTTAAATTGAAGTATTATATTGTGAACTTCAAAACTTCATATGATTGTGAATAAAGCACTGTCCTTGGGAAAACTTTAGTGACATGACTAATATATAGGTTTTCTTTTTTCTCTTTTTTGAATTTTTTAAAAATTTATTTTAATTGGAGGCTAATTACTTTAAAATATTGTAGTGGTTTTTACCGTACATTCACATGAATCAGTCATGGGTGTACATGTGTTCCCCATCATGACCCTCCCTCCCACCTCTCTCCCCCTACCATACTTTAGGGTCATCCCAGTGCGCCAGCCCTGAGCACCCTGTCTAATGCATCAAACCTGGACTGGCGATTTATTTCACATATGACGATATACATGTTTCAATGTTATTTTCTCAAATCATCCCACCCTCGCCTTCTCCCACAGAGTCCAAGGGTCTGTTCGTTACATCTGTGTCTCTTTTGCTGTCACTCATATAGGGTTATTGTTACCATCTGTCTAAATCCATATATACACGTTAATATACTGTAATGGTGTTTTTCTTTCTGACTTACTTCACTCGGTATAATAGAATCCAGTTTCATCCACCTCATTAGAACTGATTCAAATGCATTCTTTTTAATAGCTGAGTAATACTCCATTGTGTATATGTACCACAGCTTTCTTATCCATTCGTCTGCCAATGGAAATAGAGGTTGCTTCCTTGTCCTGGCTATTGTAAACAGTGCTGCAAAGAACATTGGGGTACACACGTCTCTTTCAATTCTGGTTTCCTTGATGTGTATGCCCAGCAGTGGGAGTGCTGGGTCGTATGGCACTGCTATTTCCAGTTTTCTAAGGAATCTCCACACTGTTCTCCATTAAGGCTATACTAGTTTGCATTCCTACCAACAGTGTGAGATGATTCCTTTTTCTTCGCACCCTCTCCAGCATTTATTGTTTGTAGATTTTTTGATAGCAGTCATTCTGAATGGCGTGAGATGGTACCTCATTCTGGTTTTGATTTGCATTTCTCTGACAATGAGTGATGTTGAGCATCTTGTCATGTGCTTGTTAGCCACATGTATGTCTTCTTTGGAGAAATGTCTGTTTAGTTCTTTGGCCCATGTTTTGATTGGGTCGCTTATTTTTCTGGAATTGAGCTGTAGGAGCTGCTTGCATATTTTTGAGATTAATTCATTGTCAGTTGCTTCGTTTGCTATTATTTTCTCCCATTCTGAAGGCTGTCTTTTCTCCTTGATAATAGTTTCCTTCGTTGCGCAAAAGCTTTTAAGTTTAATTAGGTCCCATTTGTTTATTTTTGCTTTTATTTCCATTACTGTGGGAGGTGGGTCATAGAAGATCCTGCTATGATTTATGTCAGAGAGTGTTTTGCCTTTGTTTTCTTCTAGAAGTTTTATAGTTTCTGGTCTTACATTTAGATCTATAATCCATTTTGAGTTTATTTTTGTGTATGGTGTTACAAAGTGTTCTAGTTTCATTCTTTTACAGGTGGTTGATGTGTTTTCCCAGCACTACTTGTTAAAGAGATCGTCTTTTCTCCATTGTATATTCTTGCCTCCTTTGTCAAAGATAAGTTGTCCTTAGGTTCATGGATTAATCTCTGGGCTTCCTATTTTGTTCCATTGATCTATGTTTCTGTCTTTGTGCCAGTACCATACTGTCTTGATGACTGTAGCTTTGTAGTACAGTCTGAAGTTAGGCAGGTTGATTCCTCCAGTTCCATTCTTCTTTCTCAAGATTGCTTTGGCTATTCGAGGTTTTTTTTTGTTTTGTTTTTGTTTTTCATACAAAGTGTGAAATTATTTGTTCTAGTTTTGTGAGAAATACCATTGGTAGCTTGATAGGGATTGCATTGAATCTATAGATTGCTTTGGGTATTATACTTATTTTCACTATGTTGATTCTTCCAAGCCATGCACATGGTATATTTCTCCATCTATTTGTGTCCTCTTTGATTTCTTACATCATTGTTTTATAGTTTTCTATATATAGGTCTTTTGTTTCTTTAGGTAGATATATTCCTAAGTATTTTATTCTTTTCATTGAAATGGTGAATGGAATTGTTTCCTTAATTTCTCTTTATGTTTTCTCATTGTTAGTGTATAGAAATGCAAGGGATTTCTGTGTACTAATTTTATATCCTGCAACTTTACTATATTCATTGATTAGCTCTAGTAATTTTCTGGTGGAGTCTTTAGGGTTTTCTCTATAGAGGATCATATCATCTGCAAACAGTGAGAGTTTTACTTCTTCTTTTCCAGTCTGGATTCATTTTATTTCTTTTTCTTCTCTGATTGCTGTGGCTAAAACTCCCAAAACTATGTTGAATAGTAGTGGTAAGAGTGGGCCTCCTTGTCTTGTTGCTGACTTTAGGAGAAATGCTTTCATTTTTTCACCATTGAGGATAATGTTTGCTGAGGGTTTGTCATACACCGCTTTTATTATGTTGAGGTATGTTCCTTCTATGCCTGCTTTCTGGAAGGTTTTTGTCATAAATGGATGTTGAATTTTTTCAAAGGCTTTCTCTGCATCTACTGAGATAATCATATGGTTTTTATCTTTCAATTAGGTTTTCTAGTCAAAGAAACATTCTTTCTATTGTTTTTTTCTAAATTCTAACATAAAGAATACAGCTTCCCAATTTAGTCTATTAAACATTTGGGGGCGGATATAAGAAAGAAAAGATTACAGAGACAGTATGTAATGTCACTAATTGTTCTGTCCTTACAGATATGACTAAGATCCTGTTTGTTTAGTTAATAAGTCTGTCTACCATTACCAGAAAATGTCTTGAAACACATAGTTCTATATGAAGATGGCTATCCAAACTTTTTTTCAGATCTAAAACAAAAATTCCAGATTATTTTATGTTATACTTTTTTTAAAAAACCTGACATTGCTCTAAGATGAATGGAAAAAAATGTCTGTTTCTAAGTATAATTCTAACCACAAGAATCACATAAAAGGGGTAAGAGGGAAACAGTAAAACTTTTTAATAGTGATAACTCCACGTGATTTTTTTTTTCTTTTCTCTTTATTCAAACCCACATGAGCAAATTCAAGAGTCAGGTTTTAATATCTAGGCCTGTACTGCACAATATGGTAACCACTAGCAACAAGTGACTAGGAATCCTCACAATGTGGCTAGCTTAAATTGATATTTCCCCTAAGTGTAAGTTAAATATGAGATTTTAAGGACTTAGTAATAAAAGATAATGTAGGATATCTGAATATTTTTTTGTTTTGATTGCATGCTGAATTAATATTTTGGATGCATGTGTGCATGCTAAGTCACTTCAGTCCTGTCTGACTCTTTGCGATACTATGGACTGTAGCCCACCAGGTTCTCTGTCCTTGGGATTCTCCAGGCAAGAATATTGGACTGGGTTGCCATGCCCTCCTCCAGGGGCATTTTCCTGATCAAACTTCCAGGGATCAAACACGCGTCTCTTACATCTCTTGTATTGGCATGTGTGTTCTTTACCACTAGTACCACTTGGGAAACCCAATATTTTAGATATATCATGTTAAATATAATATTAAAATTAATGCCACCTGTTTCTTTTTACTTTTTTAAATGGGACTACAAGACAGTGTTAAATTACATATGTGTCTTATACCTGGGCCTCTCATATTTTTGTTGGACTGTTCTGTTGCAGAGAAAAAGAGTGGGTTATTGAGTACTTACTGATCAAAAGCAGGTGGCGCAGCAAAAACTGAGGCCCAGAAACTACCTGACCTCCCCCAAGTTCTCCCAAGTTAGTGCTACACTTAAAGGAGAAGGGTGATCATTGATCTTTTATCTCAAAGTTATATCTATTAGAATATACTTACACCCCCCCACAACACACACACACACAAACCATTTTGTAATAAATAAGGAAACCAGCTGCTTTTGGAACTCAGCAACAAATATTTAAAATAGCTATAACAAATAAAATGAGGATTTTGCCATGTATTGCCAGTTTTTCACTAATGATAGTCACTGAAATGCTTATTTACTATTGTCACCTGTGACAAGCTATGCTAGAATTTTACTTCCTATAATTTTAGTCTACATTTATCTAATGCAGGGTTTCTCATCTTTGATGCTATTAACTTGTGGGGCTAGATAATTCTTCATAGTGGTGAGCAGTTCTCTACACTGCATCATGTTAAGCAGCATCTCTGGCTACTATTCTCTATCAAGTGATGCAAGTAGTAACCTTCCTGCCACCCCAGAGTTGTGACAATCAAACTCTAGACATCACTACATCTCCTTGAGGGCAAAGTTACATTCTCTTGAGATCACTGATCAAATTTCCTTTTCATCTTACCTTTGAGGTAACACAAGATGGTAATGCAGCTTTTTAATACTCAATTATAAAATACTATGTATTTTAGTACTTAATTATTCCAAGTTATTTCTGTATACAGAAAAAACAGCATAAAAGGTAAGATTTTCAAATGGTTGCTATTTATAAATAGTATTTAAATATTTATTTTAAAAAGAGTAAGATTGTTTATTGTTCAATAATAACTAAGTTGACAATTCTAAGCCCTTATGCTGTCAGGCATTATGGTAGGACACTGAAATTTAGAAAAAAGTATATTGTAATCTCTGATTCTTAGAGAGATTTATGTACAAAAATATATAATTTCAATATAGTAAGTGAAGATATAGTTATGAAAATAATTTTCTACTATGGAAAAATAAGGCCTTTTCTGACTCTTATGAACTAATATGTTTCTCTTAGGATTCTTACCATTGGACAACTAATGATGTGCATGCACTGCTGACAAATTCATCCTTCAATGAACACCCTATAATGATGTGATTGAATTACCTGCCAACTAATCTCAAATCTTAAATATCAGGGGTGAATCTGGTTAATGTTTAATTAGAGCATATCAGACACTCATCTCCTTGGTTAACCTCTTAGCATCAGTAACTTCTTTTTTAAGGTTCAAGATGTAAGAAATGACAAGAGGCCTCTATTCTGGGAAAGCTTTGCTTTGTGTCTTGAGTATGAGCAGAGGAATTTCTTTCTAGAGTCACTTGAATGTAAGATCACTAGGCTGTAAGCTCTGTGATGATTGAGTTCTGGTCTGTGTTATTCACTGATATTTCCCAAATGCCTATAACAGTACCTGGGAAATAGGAACTTATCAATAGGTGCTTATTCAGTGAATGTTTGCCCTATTTCACCAATAATTTTGTCTATCTTTGAAGGAAGTTGCTCAGTCATGTCTGACTCTTTGCAACCCTATGGACCATAGCCTACCAGGCTTCTCCATCAATGGGATTTTCCAGGCAAGAATACTGGAGTGGGCTGCCATTTCCTTCTCCAGGAGATCTTCCCAACCCAGTGATTGAACCCGGGCCCCTGCATTGTAAGCAGATGCTTTACCATCTGAGCCACCAGGGAAGTCTATCCTTACTAGGGAACAATTATTACAGGTCTCTTACAAATATATACAAGGCTGATGCACAATAACTAAGGTTGAATTTACATTTTTGAGCTGGTTAACTACTAGAAAGCTCAAAATCTGTAACTGCTGTGCAGACCTGAAGAACCTTGTTTATAACGCTAGGTTTGTATTGAAAGTAGTTTCATTGTGGACTGTCTAAATCTAAGTAAAATAAAACTCTTTGATACAGAGCAAGTATATACCATACAAACTCTGATCTTCAGAAATGATGCTTTCAGAAGCCATGATATATGGATTCCCCTGAGTTCAGCTCAGTTCAGTTCCTCAGTCATGTCCAACTCTTTGCGACCCAATGGACTGCAGAATGCCAAGCCTCCTTGTCCATCACCAACTCCCAGAGTTTACTCAAATTCATGCCCATTGAGTTGGTGACGCCATCCAACCATCCCATCCTCTGTCATCCCCTCCTCCTCCTGCCTTCAGTCTTTCCCAGCATCAGGGTCTTTTTCTATGAGTCAGTTATTTGCATCAGGTGGCCAAATTATTGGAGTTTCAGCTTCAGCATCAGCCCTTCCAATGACTATTCAGGACTGATGAATATGGTTCAGTTAAGTTCAGTCACTCAGTTGTGTCTGACTATTTGTGACCCCATGAATCAAAGCACGCCAGGCCTCCCTGTCCATCACCAACACCTGGAGTTTACTCAAACTCATGTCCATTGAGTCGGTGATGCCATCCAGCCACCTCATCCTCTGTCGTCCCCTTCTCCTTCTGCCCCCAATCCCTCCCAGCATCAGGGTCTTTTGCAATGAGACAACACTTCACATGAGATGGCTAATGTATTAGAGTTTCAGCTTCAGCATCAATCCTTCCAATGAACACCCAGGACTAATCTGCTTTAGGATGGACTGGTTGGATCTCCTTGCAGTCCAAGGGACTCTCAAGAGTCTTCTCAAACACCACAGTACAAAAGAATCAATTCTTCAGCACTCAGCCTTCTAGCCTTGACTACAGAGACCTTTGTTGGCAAAGTAATGTCTCTCCTTCTTAATATGCTATCTAGGTTGGTCATAATTTTCCTTCCAAGGAGTAAGCGTCTTTTAATTTCATGGCTGCAATAACCATCTGCAATGATTCTGGAGCCCCCCAAAATAAAGTCTGACACTGCTTCCACTGTTTCCCCATCTATTTCCATGAAGTGATGGGACACGATGCCATGATCTTAGTTTTCTGAATGTTGAGCTTTAAGAAAACTGTTTCACTCTCCTCTTTCACTTCCATCAAGAAGCTTTTTAGTTCCTCTTCACTTTCTGCCATAAGGGTGATGTCATCTGCATATCTGAGATTATTGATATTTCTCCCAGTAATCTTGATTCCAGCTTGTGCTTCTTCCAGCCCAGCATTTCTCATGATGTACTCTGCATATAAGTAAAATAAGCAGGGTGACAATATACAGCCTTGATGTACACCCTTTCCTATTTACAACCAGTCTGTTGGTCATGTCAGTTCTAACTGTTACTTCATGACCTGCCTATAGGTTTCTCAAGAGGTGGGTCAGGTGGTCTGGTATTCCCATCTCTTTCTGAATTTTCCATAGTTTATTGTGATCCACAGAGTCAAAGGCTTTGGCATAGTCAATAAAGCAGAAATAGATGTTTTTCTGGAACTGTCTTGCTTTTTCAATGATCCAGTGGATGTTGCCAATTTGATCTCTGGTTCCTCTGCCTTTTCTAAAACCAGCTTGAACATCTGGAAGTTCATGGTTCATGTATTGCTGAAGCCTGGCTTGGAGAATTTTGAGCATTACTTTACTAGCACGTGAGATGAGTGCGATTGTGCGGTAGTTTGATCATTCTTTGGGATTGCCTTTCTTTGGGATTGGAATGAAAACTGAACTTTTCCAGTCCTGTGGCCACTGCTGAGTTTTCCAAATTTGCTGACATATTGAGTGCAGCACTTTCACAGCATCGTCTTTCAGGATTTGAAATAGCTCAACTGGAATTCCATCACCTCCACTAACTTTGTTCATAGTGATGCTTTCTAAGGCCCACCTGACTTCACATTCCAGGATGTCTGGCTCTAGGTGAGTGACCACACCATTGTGATTATCTGGGTCATGAAAATCTTTTTTGTACAGTTCTTCTGTGTATTTTTGCCACCTCTTCTTAATTGCTTCTGTTAGGTCCATACCATTTCTGTCCTTTATTGAACCTATCTTTGCATGAAATGTTCCCTTGATATCTCTAATTTTCTTGAAGAGATCTCTAGTCTTCCCCATTCTGTTGTTTTCCTCTATTCCTTTGTATTGATCACCGAGGAAAGCTTTCTTATCTATCCTTACTATTCTTTGGAACTCTGCATTCAAATGGGAATATCTCTTCCTTTGCTTTTCCCTTCTCTTCTTCTCACAGCTATTTGTAAGGCCTCCTCAGACAACCATTTTGCCTTTTTGCATTTCTTTTCCATGGGGATGGTTTTGATCCCTGTCTCCTATACAATGTCACGAACTTCTGTCCATAGTTCATCAGGCACTCTGTCTATCAGATCTAGTCCCTTAAATCTATTTCTCACTTTCACTGGATAGTCATAAGGGATTTGATTTAGGTCATACCTGAATGGTCTAGTGGTTATCCCTACTCTCTTCAGTTTAAGTTGGAATTTGGCAATAAGGAGTTCATGATCTGAGCCACAGTCAGCTCCCAGTCTTCTTTTTGCTGACTGTATAGAGCTTCTCCATCTTTGGCTGCAGAGAATATAATCAATCTGATTTCGGTGTTCACTATCTGGTGATGTCCATGTGTAGAGTCTTCTCTTGTGTTGTTGGAAGAGGGTGTTTGCTATGACCAGTGTGTTCTCTTGGCAAAACTCTATTAGCCTTTGCCCTGCTTCATTCTGTATTCCAAGGCCAAATTTGCGTGTTATTCCAGGTGTTTCTTGACTTCCTACTTTTGCATTCCAGTCCCCTATAATGAAAAGGACGTCATTTTTTCGTGTTAGTTCTAAAAGGTCTTATAGATCTTCATAGAACTGTTCAGCTTCAGCTTCTTCAGCATTACTGGTTCGGGCATAGGCTTGGATTACTGTGATATTGAATGGTTTGCCTTGGAAATGAATAGAGATCATTCTGTCATTTTTGAGATTGCATCCAAGTACTGCATTTTGGACTATTTTGTTGATCATGGTGGCTACTCCATTTCTTCTAAGGGATTCCTGCCCACATTAGTAGATATAATGGTCATCTGAGTTAAATTCACCCATTCCAGTCCATCTTAGTTCACTGATTCCTAGAATGTCGACATTCACTCTTGCCATCTCCTGTTTGACCACTTCCAATTTGCCTTGATTCATAGACCTAACATTCTAGGTTCCTATGCAATATTGCTCTTTACAGCATTGGACCTTACTTCTATCACCAGTCACATCCACAACTGGGTATTGTTTTTGGTTTGGCTCTGTCCCTTCATTCTTTCTGGAGTTATTTCTCCTCTGATCTCTATAGCATATCGGGCACTTAACGACCTGGAGAGTTCCTCTTTCAGTATCCTATCATTTTGCCTTTTCATGCTGTTCATGGGGTTCTCAAGGCAAGAATACTGAAGTGGTTTGCCATTCCCTTCTCCAGTGGACCACATTATGTCAGACCTCTCCACCATGACCCGTCCATCTTGGGTGGCCCCACATGGCATGGCTTAGTTTCACTGAGTTAGACAAGACTGTGACCCGTGTGATCAGATTGGCTAGTTTTCTCTGATTATGGTTTCTGTGTGTTTGACCTTTGATGCCCTCTCACAATACCTACTGTCTTACTTGGATTTCTCTTACCTTGGATGTGGGGTATCTCTTTACAGCTGCTCCAGCAATGTGCAGCTGCTGCTCCTTACCTTGAACGAGGAGTATCTCCTCACGGCTACCCCTCCAGATCTTGAACCTGGAGTAGCTCCTCTCAGCACTTCTGCGCCCAGTCAGTCGCCACTCCTTGGACCCCTAGAGTCTGTCTTTATGTCTGACAGAAAGGGAAGATGAAGCAATTAGGGAAGATAAAACCACTTTTCAAGATGGTTATTTGGAACAACTTATTTTAGCTCAGCTTTCCAGAAAGTGACACCTGCATCTCTGTGGGGATGATTTCACAGACAAGCTAATTTGTACCTGTTCCAAATGGCCAGATGCACCTAGACCCTGGATGTGGGCACACACCCACATCAAGTGAAAATTTTAAAATATGCTCTCTATAACATAGTTTTTATCCAAACTAATAATTTAACTTTGATGACTTAGACTTCTAACTGATAAACATCAGAGTGGAATTAATTTGTTTTTACCATCATAGCAGATTGGCATTTCTTATGATTGTAGTTATGGTGTTATCAATATTGTACCACCAGAAATGTAAATGTGAATGAGTGTTTTCATTTACTTTTTAACTCTGCTGGGTTACTCTTATGTCTGAAAAAATAGCAGCATGAGGATATGACGTTTTTGGCATTTTATCCTGGTTAAAGGTAACCCCCACTGCCTTTGAGCCAAACTGGCTGCCATCGCCAAAATGGCCACCACAGACAATGCTCACTTTAGTCTTGGGGGAAAAATGGCTTTTTAGACTTTCACCCAGAAACCTAGACATGTTCATTTACTAAAAATATATATTTTTTGTCTCTTACCCTTTTTCTCACAATGTTTATTTTTGTTTTGGATCAGGGTCAAACTTTGTTGATTTACTTAGGTTTTGCAGTTTTTTGCACTCCTCCTGTTTAATTTTTTTTCCTTTCACATTCTCATAGAGAGCTAAATTGAGGATGAAATAATATAGCTTTTTCTGTCTGACTCTGCTGTTCGTCCTATCAAAATTTTTCAACAGTCTGCATCTCCACACTTTTAAATCTCTCTAATTCTGGCCCATACTTCAAATCAGTGATATTCTCATGCAAGCTGCTATATGAAACAATGTGATGTTATTTAAACCCAATAAGTATTAATTCTTGTGTATTATTTTTGATACTTATCATTCTATAATAATAACTAAAGCACTAAAATAATAACATGGAAAATGATAATATAATAGCTTTTTCAAATAAAATTCATCTTCACAGCAGATAAACAACTTTATGAGTCTGATAAAGTGATGGCAATCCTTGGAATTAACAAAACTAGCAAAACATTTTGCTGATACATAAATATAAAGTTCTTTTTTCTAATTAATCTTATTTCATTTTTTTGTGTGTCTCTTTTAAATTTTATTTTTTTTTTAAAGTGGAGGCTAATTACTTTACAATATTGTGGTGATTTGCCATACATTCACATAAATCACCCATGAGTATATATGTGTTCTCCATTCTGACACTCCCTCCCACCTCCCTCCAATCCCATCTCTCAGGGTCATCCCAGTGCACAGCCCTGAGCACCCTGCCTCATGCATTGAACCTGGACTGGCGATCTGTTTCACATATGTTAATATACGTGTTTCAATGCTATTCTCTCAGATCATCCCACCCTCGCCTTCTCCCACAGAGTACAAAAGACTGTTTATATACATCTGGGTCTCTTTTGCTATCTCGCATATAGGGTCATCGTTACCATCTTTGTAAATTCCATATATATGTGTCAGTATACTGTATTGGTGTTTTTCTTTCTGACTTACTTCGCTCTGTATAATAGGCTCCAGTTTCATCCACCTCATTAGAACTGATTCAAATGTATTCTTTTTAATAGCTCAGTAATATTCCATTGTGTATATGTACCAAAACTTTTTTATCCATTCATCTGCTGATGAATATCTAGGTTGTTTCCATATCCTGGCTATTATAAACAGTGCTGTGATGAACATTGGGGTACACATGTCTCTTTCAATTCTGGTTTCCTTGGTGTGTATGCCCAGCAGTGGGATTGCTGGGTAGTATGGCAGTTCTATTTCCAGCGTTTTAAGGAATCTCCACACTGTTCTCCATAGTGGCTGTACTAGTTTGCATTCCCACCAACAGTGTAAGAGGGTTCCCTTTACTCCACACCCTCTCCAGCATTTATTGTTTGTAGATTTTTTTTTTTTTTTGATAGCAGCCATTCTGACTGGCATGAGATGGTACCTCATTGTGGTTTTGATTTTCATTTCTCTGATAATGAATGATGTTGAGCATCTTGTCATGTATTTGTTAGTCATCTTTATGTCTTCTTTGGAGAAATGTCTGTTTAGCTCTTTGGCCCATTTTTTGATTGGGTCGTTTATTTTTCTGGAATTGAGCTGCAGGTGTTGCTTGTGTATTTTTGAGATTAATTCTTGGTCAGTTGCTTCATTTGCTATTATTTTCTCCCATTCTGTTCTTTAGAGCTAATACTAGTATTTGAAATGATAATTGATACACTCTCAGTACTTCTGTTGCTAAGAACTTGTACAAAAGTGATAGGAAAGAGCTCCTTGTTTTCAAAGAGTCACACAAGCATCAGAGACAAATTAATAGAGAAATAAAGACTTGGATTATTTTTAGAGCAGATAACTTAAGCATGTGCTTTTACAGCAATAAAATGTCAAATATAATTTATATTGATTTATAATTTATACAGAAACTTCTATAGGTTTATTTCCTCTACATGTCTTTATCTCATATAATCTGGAGTACTTTTTTCCCTTGTATTTATAGTGATGACACCATTAGGTTTATAGGTTTATGTCAGAATTAGGTGTTTAAAATGAATGAAACCTACCTGTGAAAATGAATGCATGTTAAAGTTATGCACTTCTAGGAAGTAGGAAGTAAAATGCTACATTTCATAGCAATGATCATGAAAAATATTTCTATTCTTTATAATGAACTTGCCACCAGTAGATGTCAGAGACAGGGACCCCAGAGACCATGATTATCTGTTAAATGCACAGTACAAAAGTGGCACGTGTAGTGGCACTGAACTTATGTGCCCTGTCACAACACTGTGCTTGCCCTGGAGACCTTCTTCTAGAAGAGAGACAGAAATTCAGTCTTCACTGAATCATTCATTCTTTGCCTCATTTACTGAAATGGCAACAAGGATAGAAATTCATGATAAGTGTGATTATTGATGCAGAGTCTTAGGGAACTCTAAGCTGGGAATTTTGAGGGTTGAAAGATTGTAATCAATTACAAAAATAACTAAAAAACAAGGAACAGACACCAGGAGGATCTTATGAAACTTTTCTTGTGATATATTTTGTAAACTCTTTTATTTATTTATTTTTTGTTTGTTTCTTTTCCTTTTTAAAATTTATTTAATTGGAGGCTAATTGCTTTACAATACTGTAGTGGTTTTTGCCATACAATGACATGAATCAGCCATGGGTTTACATATGTTCCCTATCCTGAATGCCCCCTCTCTCCTCCCTCCCCATCCCATCCCTCTGGGTCATCCCAGTGCACCAGCCCTGAGAACCCTCTTGTGCATCGAACCTGGACTGGTGATCTGTTTCAGATATGATAATATACATGTTTCAATGCTATTCTCTCAGGTCATCCCACCCTCACCTTCTCCCATAGAATACAAAAGACTGTTCTATACATCTGGGTCTCTTTTGCTGTCTCGCATATAGGGTCATCGTTACCGTCTTTCTAAATTCCATATATATGCATCAGTATACTATATTGGTGTTTTTCTTTCTAGCTTACATCACTCCTTATAATAGGCTCCAGTTTCATCCACTTCATTAGAACTGATTCAAATGTATTTTTTTAATGAGTGAGTAATATTCCATTGTGTATATGTACACATATACAGTAAAGTAGTATGGTAGTTCTATTTCCATCTTTTTAAAGAATGACCACATGTTCTCCACAGTGGCTGTACTAGTTTGCATTCCCACCAACAGTGTAAGAGGGTTCCCTTTATTCCACATCTGTTCCAGCATTTATTGTTTGCAGATTTTTTTGATAGCAGCCATTCTGACTGCTGACGTGAGATGGTATCTCATTGTGGTTTTGATTTGCATTTCTCTGATAATGAGTGATGTTGAGCTTATTTTCATGTGTTTGTTAGCCATCTGTATGTCTTCTTTGGAGAAATGTCTGTTTAGTTCTTTGGCCCATTTTTTGATCGGGTCGTTTATTTTTCTGGAATGGAGCTGCAGGAGTTGCTTGTATATTTTTGAGATTAATTCTTTGTCTGTTGCTTCCTTTGCTATTATTTACTCCCATTCTGAAGACTGTCTTTTCACTTTGCTTATGGTTTCCTTCGTTGTGCAAAAGCTATTAAGTTTCATTAGGTCCTATTTGTTTACCTTTGCTTTTATTTCCATTACTCTGGGAGGTGGGTCATAGTGGATCCTGCTATGATTTACATCAGAGAGTGTTTTGCCTTTGTTTTCCTCTAGGAGTTTTTTATAGTTTCTGGTCTTACATTTAGATCTTTAATCCATTTTGAGTTTATTTTTGTGTATGGTGTTAGAAAGTGTTCTAGTTTCATTCTTTTACAAGTGGTTGATGAGTTTTACCAGTACAACTTGTTAAAGAGATTGTCTTTTCTTCATTGTATATTTTTGCCTCCTTTGTCAAAGACAAGTTGTCCATAGGTATGTGAATTTATCTCTGGGCTTCCTGTTTTGTTCCATTGATCTATGTTTCTGTCTTTGTGCCAGTACCATACTGTCTTGATGACTGTAGCTCTGTAGTTTAGCCTGAAGTCAGGCATGTTGATTCCTCCAGTTCCAATCTTCTTTCTCAAGATTGCTTTGGCTATTCGAGATGTTTTGTATTTCCATACAAAGTGTGAAATTATTTGTTCTAGTTCTGTGGAAAATACCATGGGTAGCTTGAGAGGGATGCATTGAATCTATAGGTTGCTTTGGGTAGTATACTCATTTTCACTATGCTGATTCTTCCAATCCATTAACTTGGTATATTTCCTCCATCTATTTGTGTCCTGTTTGATTTCCTTCACCAGTGCTTTATAGTTTTCAATATACAGGTTTTTTGTTTCTTTAGCTAGATTTATGTCTAAGTATTTATTATTTTCATTGCAATGGTGAATGGAATTGTTTCCTTAATTTCTCTTTCTGTTTTCTCCTTGTTAGTGTATTGGAATGCAAGGGATTTCTCTGTGTTAATTTTATATCCTTCAACTCTACTGTATTCATTGATGAGCTCTAGTAATTTTCTGGTGGAGTCTTTAGGGTTTTCTATATAGAAGATCATGTCATCTGCAAACAGTGAGAGTTTTACTTCTTCTTTTCCAATCTGGATTTCTTTTATTTCTTTTTCTTCTCTGATTGCTTTGGCCAACGCTTCCAAAACTATGTTGAATAGTAGTGGTGAGAGTGGGCACCCTTGTCTTGTTCCTGACTTTAGGAGAAATGCTTTCAAATTTTCACCATTGAGGATAATGTTTGCTGAGGGTTTGTCATACACCGCTTTTATTATGTTGAGGTATGTTCCTTCTATTCCTGCTTTCTGGAAGGCTTTTGTCATAAATGGATGTTGAATTTTGTCAAAGGCTTTCTCTGCATCTATTGAGATAATCATATGATTTTTATCTTTCAATTTTTTAAGGGGTGTATTACATTGTTTGATTAGTGGATATTGAGTAATCCTTGCTTTCCTGATATAAAGCCCACTTGGTCATTATGCATGACCTTTTTAATACGTTGTTGGATTCTATTTGCTAGAATTTTGTTAAGGATTTTTTCATCAATGTTCACCAGTGATATTGGCCTGTAGTTTTCTTTTTTTGTGGCACCTTTTTCTGGTTTGGTTATTAGGATGATGTTGACCTCATAGAATCAGTTTGGAAGTTTACCTTCCTCTGCAATTTTCTGGAAGATTTTGAGTAGGATAAGTGTTAGCTCTTCTCTAAATTTTTGGTAGAATTCAGCTGTGAAGCCATCTGGTCCTGGGCTTTTGTTTGCTGGAAGATTTCTGATTACAGTTTCGATTTCCTTGCTTGTGATGGGTCTGTTAAGATCTTCTATTTCTTCCTTGTTCAGTTTTTGAAAGTGATACTTTGCTAAGAATTTGTCTATTTCTTCCAAGTTGTCCATTTTATTGGCATATAGTTGCTGATAGTAGTCTCTTATGATCCTTTATATTTCTCTGTTTTCTGTTCTGCTATCTCCATTTTAATTTCTAATTTTGTTTATTTGATTCTGCTTTTGTTTCTTGATGAGTCTGGCTTATGGTTTGTCAATTTTATTTATCTTCTCTAAGAACCAGCTTTTAGCTTTGTTGATTTTTGCTATGGCGTCTTTTGTTTCTTTTGCATTTAATTCTGCCCTAATTTTTATGATTTCTTTCCTTCTACTAACCCTGGGGTTCTTCATTTCTTCTTTCTCTAGTTCCTTTAGGAGTAGAGTTGGGTTATTTATTTGACTTTTTTCTTGTTTCTTGAGGTAAGCCTGTAATGCTATGAACCTTCCCCTTAGCACTGCTTTTCCAGTGTCCCATAGGTTTTGCATTGTTGTGTTTTCATTTTCATTCACTTCTATGCATATTTTGATTTCTTTTTTGATTTCTTCTGTGATTTGTGTGTTGTTGTTATTCAGAAGCGTGCTGCTTAGCCTCCATAGGTTGGAATTGTTAATAGCTTTTTTCTTGTATTTAACATCTAATCTTACTGCATTGTGTTCTGAAAATATAATTGGAATGATTTCAATTTTTTGAATTTACCAAGACTAGATATGGCCCAGGATGTGATCTATCCTGGAGAAGGTTCCATGTACACTTCAGAAAAAGGTGAAATTCTTTTTTTTTTTTTTTTTTTTTGGGGGGGGGGGATGTCCTGTAGATATCAATTAGGTCTAACTGGTTCATTGTGTCATTTAAAGTTTGTGTTTCCTTGTTAATTTTCTGTTTAGTTGATCCAGCTATAGGTGTGAGTGGGATATTAAGGTCTCCCACTATTAGTGTTTTTGTTAATTTCCCCTTCACACTTGTTAGCATTTGCCTTACATATTATGGTGCTCCTATGTTGGGTTCATATATATTTATAATTGTTATATCTTTTTCTTGGATTGATCCTTTGATCACTATGCTGTGATTATTATATAGTGACCTTCTTTGTCTCTTTTCACAGCCTTTATTTTAAAGCCTATTTTATCTGGTATGAGTATTGCCACTCGTGTTTTGTTTTGATTTTTTGTTTGTTTGTTTGTTTTTGGTCTCCATTTGCATGAAATTTTTTTTTGCAGCCCTTCACTTTCAGTCTGTATGTGTCCCTTGTTTTGAGGTGGGTCTCTTGTAGACAACATATATTGGGGTCTTGTTTTTGTATCCATTCAGCCAGTCTTTGTTTTTTGGTTGGGGCATTCAGTTCATTTACATTTAAGATAATTATTGATAAGTATATTCTTGTTGCCATTTACTTTATTGTTTTGGGTTTGATTTTATACACCCTTTCTGTGTTTCCTGTCTAGAGAAGATCCTTTAGCATTTGTTGAAGAGCTGGTTTGTTGATGCTGAATTCTCTCAGCTTTTGCTTGTCTGTAAATCTTTCTATTTCGCCTTCATATTTGAATGAGATCCTTGCTGGGTACAGTAATCTGGGTTTTAGGCTTTTCTCTTTCAACACTCTAAGTATTTGCTGCCATTCCCTTCTGGCCTGAAGAATTTCTATTGAAAGATCACCTGTTATCCTTATGGGAATCCCCTTGTGTGTTATTTTTTGCTTTTCCCTTGTTGCTTTTAATATTTGTTCTTTGTGTTTGATCTTTGTTAATTTGATTAATATGTGTCTTAGAGTGTTTCACCTTGGATTTATGCTATTTGGGACTCTCTGGGTTTCTTGGAGTTGGGTGGCTGTTTCCTTCCCCATTTTAAGGAAGTTTTCAACTATTATCTCCTCAAGTATTTTCTCATGGTGTTTCTTTTTGTCTTCTTCTTCTAGGACTCCTATGATTCAAATGTTGGGGTGTTTCACATTGTTCCAGAGTTCCCTGAAGTTGTCCTCATTTCTTTTAATTCTTTTTTTCTTTTTTCCTCTCTGCTTCATTTATTTCTATGATTCTATCTTCTCCCTCACTTATCCTATCTTCTGCCTCCATTATTCTACTCTTGGTTCTCTCCAGAGTGTTTTTTATCTCAATTATTGCATTATTAATTATTGATTGACTCTTTTTTTTTTTAATTTCTTCTAGGTCTTTGTTAAACATTTCTTGCATCTTCTCAGTCGTTGGCTCCAGACTATATATCTGTAACTCCGTTTTGTTTTCAAGATTTTGGATCATTTTTACTATCATTTTTCTGAATTCTTTTCCAGGTAGACTCCCTATCTCCTCCTCTTTTGTTTGGTTTGGTGGGCATTTATCATGTTCCTTTACCTGCTGAGTATTTCTCTGCCATTTCATCTTGTTTAGATTGTTGTGTTTGGGGAAACTTTTTGTATGCTGGCAGTTTGTGGTTCCTCTTTATTGTGGAGGTTCCTAACTGTGAGTGGGGTTCTACGAGTGGCTTGTCAAGGTTTCCTGGTTAGGGAAGCATGCATTAGTGTTCTGGTGTGGGGAGCTGGATTTCTTCCCTCTGGAGTGTACTGAAGTGTCCAGTAGTGAGTTTTGACATGTCTGTTGGTTTGGTGTGACTTTCAGAAGCCTGTATGTTGAAGCTCAGGACTATTTTCCTATTTTGCTGGAGAATTTGCTTGGTATGTCTTGCTCTGGATCTTGTTGGCTCTTACGTGGTGCTTGGTTTCAGTGTAGTTATGGAAGCTTTTGGATGAGCTCTCATCGATTAATGTTCCCTGGAGTCAGGAGTTCTCTGGTGTTCTCAGGTTTTGGGCTTAAGTCTCTTGCCTCTGATTTTCAGTCTTATTCTTACAGTAGCCTCAAAACTTCTCCATCCATACAGCACTGATAATAAAACTTCTAGGTTAATGGTGAAAAGATTCTACACAGTGAGGGACACCCAGAGAGATTCGCAGAGTTATATGGAAAAGAGAAGAGGGAGGAGGGAGATAGAGGTGATCAGGAGTAGAAGAGGGGGAATCAAAAGGAGAGAGAGCAATCTAGCCAATAAACAATTCCCTGTATGCTCTCCACAGTCTGGAACCCTCAAAGAAGTTTATGGAGTTACATAGAGAAGAGAAGAGGGAGGAAGGAGATGGAGGTGAGCAGGAGGAGTAAAGGGGGAGTCAAAAGGAGAGAGATAGATCTAGGCAGTACTCTGTTCCCTAAGTGTTCTCCACAGCCCAGAACACACACAGATATTCAGAGAGTTGGGTAGAGAAAAGAAAGGAGAGGGAGGAGATAGAGGTGACCTGGGGGAGGAAAAGGAGGGTCAAAAGGTGGAGAGAGTAATCAAGCCAGTAATCACACTCCTAATTAAAAATGAGTACTGAAGATTGGATTCTTAAATGTACAAAACTGATAACAAAACCATAAAGAAAAGATTAAAAGTCTAGAATAGAGGTTACACTCTCAAAAATACAATATTAAAAAGACAAACACACAAAATCACAAAAAGTATAAGACATATATATGAAGTTTGCTTTAAAAATAGGGTATTTCCCCCCCAAATATAATAGTAGTTAATAAAAATAAAAATTAAAGGAATAATAGAGGACTTAAAAAATAGAAAGATAATTTTTAAAAATGAAAGAAAAATGATAATAGTAAAAATATATCTATGAATTTCTCTGGAGCTGTTGCAGGCAGTGTTGGGCCAGTTCAGTTTCAGATAGTTCCTTGCTCCAGGTTATACTTCTCAAGACTTTGGAAGGATCCAAAGTTGTCGGTGTTAACTACTGGGATTTTAATCTGTTGCACCTGTCACTTCCAAAGTGGTTCCCTTTGTTTATTTGGCTTCTTCTGTTTGCAGGTATCTTCAGTGTCTAATTTCCGCCCTGACACAAGGGGGGAAGGTATTCTCTTGTTTATGCTCACTTGTTCATTAGTGCTGTTGGGAGGCAGGAACACTGCAAACAGATATCACTGTCGTGTGTGGGGAGTGCTCGCAGTGTCTTGGCCACGCTGGGTTTGCCCCCGCTCACAGCGTGTGTGCTTTCCCAGTCTACACTGGTCAGGCTCCAGGTTGCTCTGCAGGGAGCAGGCCCTGGGTTGTGTGCACTTCCCAGGTCTAAGTTGCTCAGGTTTAGGTTCTTGGGTACTTCACAAAGGTGCAGACGGGATTGGGCCTGTGTTTTGTGCTCTTCCCCGGTCCGAGCAGCTCAGGCGACCAGGTGCTTGGTGAGCACACTCTCCGCAGGTGGCAAGTTGTCTTATCACCTCCCTTGTCCCAGCAGCTCGGATTTCTGGGTTGCAGTGGGTGTACCCACTGTGCACCCTCTGTGTCTCCAGTGTGCTGTGTGTCTCTTCTGGGTAGCTGATCTCTGGCTGCGACCCTCTTGGTGATTGTCAATCCTCCAGAATCCCAGGAAGTCTTGGTTAGAAACTGGAAGCCTGTTCACAGTTTGGTAGGAGATGCTGTCTCTGGGGCTGAGTTTGCCCCTTTCTGGGTCTTGCTGGTGCCCACCTGCCCCCTGCCTCTGATGGGGGATGGGCCGGTCCGCAGCTGGCTAGCTCTCCTCTGGTATTTGCTTAGTCTTTTGTTCTGTGAGCGGGCCTGCAGTGCCTTAGGTTAGGGCTTTTTGAGGGATATTCTCTCCTCTCTCTCTCTCTTTTCTTTTCCTCTCTCTCTCTGACTATCCCACAATTTAGGTTGCTATCTCAGTTACTTCCCTCAGATTGCCCTCAGGGCATTCAGGTCCCGTCCTTACCCTAAGCAATGTGGCCTGCTCCTCCCTGTTCAGCCCCTGCTTGCTGGTGGTGGATGCGAGCGTCTGAGGTACTTCTCTGCTGGGAGTTGCCATTAGGCATGTAATCTGTGGGTTTTATTTATTTATTTTTCCTCCTTGTTATGTTGCCCTCTGAGATTCTAAAACTCCCCACAGACCCGCCAGTGAGAGGGTTTCCTGGTGTTTGGAAACTTCGCCTCTTTTAATACTCCCTTCATGGGATGGATCTCCATCCCTAACTCTTTTGTTTCTCTTTTTATCTTTTATATTTTCTCCTACCTCCTTTCGAAGACAATAGGCTGCTTTTCTGGGTGTCTGATGTCCTCTGCCAGAGTTCAGAATTTGTTTTGTGGAATTCGCTCTGCATTCAAATGTTCTTTCGATTAATTTGTGGGGGAGAAAGTGGTCTCCCTGTCCTATTTCTCCACCATCTTAGGACCGCCCTTCCTATGATCTGTTTTAGTAGGTAGTGAAGCAGGTCTTTGGAAAAGAAGAGAGAGTCAAGCAATGTATGATTGAGTATATTTTGTTCTACTCAAATTTATTTTAAATTATGACATAAAGTTACTGCCAGAATCCTAATTCAGATTTCATTAAAACAGTTTAATAGGGAAACAGGAAGAGAAAGAGGGGAAAAAAGAATGTAAAGTACATAATAAATTACACTTCAAAAATTCCAGAATTAATCTGGTTTAATATAAACAACAAATGAAATAAAGAAAATATTGGGCATTCTTCCAAGTGTTGCATTTCCAGAACTGAATTGTACACTCCAAGTGGCTGAACACAAGAGACTTACTTACCAAAGTCTTATATTAAGTTTCTATTAGTAGTATGATTCATGTGGCATGTGTTGGCAATATCTATATCCAAATGTCAGGAAACTCCTCGCTTTGAATTTAGTATAGCAAAATATGCACTAATTGGAAAAATTTTAGTCTTTAGTGGTGACAAGCCACGTCTTTTTTAAACTTAGGTTTTATCCTCAAACCTACTTTATTTTTGCTGTTGTAAAAATTAAAATGAGCTGTGACATGTTAACTTTTAAATTTGTTTGCATTTATTAACTTTTTCACTAATTGGTTCTGAGCCTCTTAGATACTACTTATACTTACTTCTACAATAAAATAATAACCCACTTAAACTTTAAGGTAATCTACATCATTAGAAAATAGTATTCCTAAATAGCAGTTTACACAAATAAGTTGCTTCAATTCATTTAGTTTGAATTTGCTTTTGCAAGCATAGCAACGTTTATTGTGATATTATCTGCAATACAGAATAGATAGGTACCAAATATACAAATAACTCTACAGATATTCCTTAACTTCAGTTAATTATTTTAGTACTTTTCCCTCTCTCTCTCATAATTTTTCAGAGTGAAATATATTTTCTTTGGGTAAGCTGCTTTTTCTGTGCATTGGTGAGCTGAATCAAACTCAGAGTTGTGTCATTGATTAGAAATTCAGGTAGCAAAAATTTCCCCCAAATCGGCACACAGGTGGAGGAAAAAGATGTTTCAGATCTAAATCTGCCCATTAAAAAACATTTTGTTCAAATCATGCATGTAAATTATACAAGCTAACAGTATTATGGAGATGTCACACTTTCTTTTTACATCCTTCCCACAGAAAACACATAGAACCAGATTAATCAATCAGTGCTTCTGTGCTACTGTGAGTTTCGTTCTTGTTTAATACCCATTTTGAAGTTTGGCCAAAAGTAAACAGACATGTTTTGATGACTGCAGATATGTTATCAAATTTAAGCTGATTTATTATTTTAGCCTTAATAAAAACATCAGCTTTTTGAAACTTCAATGTGCCTAGAGCTGGGAGCCTAGAGATCTGCATTCTAGTCCTCGTTCATTTTCTGCCATTTATTTTGAGAAAACTCATGCCCATTATATATAGTTCAGCTGTTCTACTGTCAGATGGGAAGAATAGGTAACCCTCACCTTTACTGCCTGGCTTGTCATGAGACTTAGATGGGAGATAGACGACTCATTACTAAAGTTGACAGCGCTATGAACACACTAGGCTGTATTTCTCAATTACTCAGTTGTGAGATTAGTCAGACTTCTTCTAACTCTTCAGGTTTGGGGATTTTTAGGCTACTTTTACACACTGAAACACCATAGGGCTATGTTTTAACTTTCTTATAATATAGCTATGCCCTCTGAAAATCATCCACATACATCAGCCTTGAGGCCCTTTACAACTACTAGTAGTTTACCAGGAGTTGTTTCCCACGAAACCAGCATGGCTAAGTGAACTAGGCAAATCATTTAAATATTAAATCTCAGGCACTAGAATATGCATTTGTGTTCTTCTGTAAGGTCCTTAACCTTACTGAGATTCATCCGGATCATGAGGCTATTGAATGTCATTAGTTAAGGCACTGACAGTAACATGCTATTGGATATAAGTCATAGAAGATGTGTTTATCAATGTGTATGTCATTTGTTAAACTGTATATGTAAAAATTCTGAAAGTACAGATACTTGATGATAAGTTGAATATTTGAGGCAAGTATTATGGAAATTAATCTTCCAGAGAGGATCAGAAAATAATTATTAATCTTTCTGTTTCTGTTTCTTATAATATTCTCTTCTTTCATTTCCTCAAAAGGTTACTAGTATTTTTTTTTACTTATCTACCACATTACCAAGTGATAATTTAGAGCTAAGAAAAAGTTCTAGAATTTGCAAACATCTTTAGAAAACACATTTGATAGGCCAACATTTGATATTAAATAGTGTGATTTCTCTAAATGTGAGCTAATAATTGATTTATAATATTTTCTTCTTTTAAAATCAGAATCATGTGAAACAAACATACATTTCTAAGTACTTATATAAAATATATTGTGAAGTGAGTAAAATACAGTGTAATACAGTTAAGTGAGATATTTTATTTTTGATTGCAAGTTTACTTTAAAAACAAAAACCTCTAAAATCTTATTTCAGCAAGAACTTCAAAACTGTCATAAATAAATGTTAACATTAGAATTCCAAGGTAATAAATAGGGCAGTTCACACTTCTATTGTGGTCTCATTAGAAGTCAGTAAGGCAGTAGTATGTTAATTTCCCTTACAAAATCCATTTTTACAACCAAAAAAGATGGGAAACTTTTATTCAGTACTTAGATTCTGCATAGCACCTAGTGAACTAAAGCAATAAAACCTTCATAAAGTTTGTCCCCTCGATTTTTATAGCACTATTTGACAACATTTTACAAAAAGATTATTTTCTTTCCTTTCACAAGACTAAGAAATATAATGGGAAAAAAATGAGAAACATGCTTAAAAAACACACAATCCTATAAAAATATCCATTTTTAAATTTTACCCATTCATCTAGTCTAAAGACAGTTGGAAAGCCACACCTTAAACTCACACAATCCAATAATTTCCTTAAAGAAAATGAGGGTCCAAGTATTGGACAAGAAATAGTAAAGAGTTGTAAATTGTCCAGAACCTGTTATTGTAAAATAACCTGAAGATCCTGCAAATATAGTCCTTTTAAATCCTTTTCATGTCATTTGTGATTCAAGAGATGCTATTTTGTACTGGCTTTTCAATAGGATATCAGTTCCCACATGAACTGGCAAGCAGTTTCACAGCTCAGAACACTTATCCCCTATTAGGAGTATTAAGTGCCACTGTCAGTTTATCCTATGAAAAGTGAAGTATATATTAGTGCAACCATCATGCCATATGTATATGTATGTTTATATGTATAAACAGTTCACCTTTCACTTCATTTTAGTAGACAGAGGTTGACATTTATTTTTTTTAACTTACCTTGTTTTCTCTAGTGAATTTTATAGGCCAGAACCAAGTAATCCCTCCATTCTCATTGACAATACTGAACTTACACAATATATTGAAGAAAACACATTAGTCTACAGATATGCCCTCTTTCTGGAATAATACTCAAGCCCTGAATAATGGTAGGACCTTTTTTTTCTCTAACCTGAAACATCAGTCAATGCATCAGACTTGGGCATGGTTCACCTGTATTGTCACTAAAAATGAACATAATCATTTGCCTTGCTGGGTTCTCATTTTACAATTGTATATGTAAACTACAAGGTGTCATTCTACAGTTGATGACTCTGCCAGATACAAAAATACCATTGCATTGGTGTTATGTCCACAAGATCTAAGAAATTTAAGTTGTTCATGTGTAAACTGAGATTCAATGATGTTAAGTAACTCACCTGTGGTCACATAGTTATTAAATAAAAGGGTTGATATTTAAACTCTGATCTGTCATAGTCTATCCTAGTCCTTTTCTTATTATATCACACTGTATTTTAATAGTAAGTGTCTTGTAATATTTGGGCTTCCCTGGTGGCTCAGATGGTAAAGAATCTGCCTACAATACAGATCTGGGTTTGATCCCTGGGAATATCCCCTAGAGAAAGAAATGACTACCCACTCCAGTATTCTTGCCTGGAGAATTGCACAGACAGAGGAGCCTGATGGGCTACAGTCCATGGGATCACAAAGAGTCGGATATGACTGAGCAACTAACACTTCACTTCTTGTAATATTTGTATAAAAATTTTATGTATTAATGCAGCTCTTTTTTCTGGTTGTTATTCTCTTTAATCAACTAGCACAAATTGCTTAGCCTAACACTTTTTCTATGATCTGAATCTTATCTATGTTTCCATGCTCATTTCTCCACTTAACCCTCAATCCCAATGCTTTACGCAATCCAAATAATTTAAAAGTTCACTAAATAATTCACCTGGCTTCCTTGTTGGTTTATAAACCTTGTCGGAATGTTCACTTCAAAGCACTTCTCATCTTTAACCCACAGTTCAAGACTCAATTCTTTTTGCAATGCTTTCCATGACCCTCCCGCAATAAAATTAAACAATCTCTCCTCTGTGACCTCACTATACCATCTATGGACCCCTGTCACAGCAGATAAAATAAACTCAGATATTCTTTCCTCAGCTATGTCTAGTCTACTATCAAGCCCATTCAAAGCCTTCTTCATTTCTGTTTCAGTGTTTTTGGTTTCTAGTGTTTCCTTTTCATCCCTTCCATCTCTTTGCTTACACTGGCCATCTGTTCTTGAAAGCTGTTTCTAATTTATTCATTATAGTCCTTCAGTCAGTCAGTCAGTCAGTTCAGCCACTCAGTCGTGTCTGACTCTTTGTAACACCATGTACTGCAGCATGCCAGGCTTCCCTGTCCATCACCAACTCCTGGAGCTTACTCAAACCCATGTCCATTGAGTCAGTGATGCCATCCAAACATCTCATCCTCTGTCGTCCCCTTCTCCCATCTTAAATCTTTCCCAGCATCAAGGTCTTTTCCAACGAGTAGTTCTTCATATCGGGTGGCCAAAGTATTGGAGTTTAGCTTCAGCATCACTCCTTCCAATGAATATTCAGGACTGATTTCCTTTAGGATGGACTGGTTGGATCTCATTGCAGCTCAAGGGAGACGTAAAGAGTCTTCTCCAACACCACGGTTCAAAAGCATCAATTCTTCGATGCTCAGCTTTCTTTATAGTCCAACTCTCACATCCATACATGACTGCTGGAAAAACCATACCTTTAACTAGATGGACCTTTGTTGGCAATGTGTTCTTGCTTGTGGGTTTCTGCTTTGATAAGTTGCTATTCACTGTATTTACCTGTCTTTCTAATTTTGAAGGCATTGTTTGTCTTCCTTGCTGAAGAAGGACTAGGGGGATCAGATTAGAGGTTGGAAAATCCTTGCTAGAGTTTAGCTATGCAAACCTGAAGGCAAAGCACAGGAATTAGGCCAGATTGAGAAAAGGGTTTATAGGAACCTGACTAAAGTTGGGTTAAGGAGAGTCTTTGTTATTATTACAACATTTATCACACTCAACTGAAATATTGTTTTTTAAAAAATGTTGCATATCCCTCACTAGACTGGAAGCTTCAGAAAGATAGGGATCATTCTGCATTTAATGTTTTATTCTTCACATATAGCCCAATGCCTTGCATGTAACAGTAGGCAATCAATAAGTGCTTGTTGAATTGATACTAACTTTTAAAGTACAGAGCATAAGTTAACTGTAAACTACCATTTTAAAAAAATATAGCACTAATGTCAGATATTCATTAGGATTTAGACACTCAGATTCTACACTCAAAAGATGAATCTGTCAAAGTACAAACTTTTAATTGAAATGTTTATGTATATTTAATAATTATAAAAATGGTAAATATTTTAATTACTATTTGATCAATCATTAAAACTTTTGATATTGCCTAGTTTCAGATCATTATTTATCATGAGAGAAAGATCTTGTTTATATTGGAATGAGACAGCTATATATAGATAGAAATAAATATATATCCATAGGGCTAGACAAATGTCTTGTTTTTTGCAAAATATGTCAACATTTCAGGTTGTCAAAATTTTATTTGACATGTTTTGTAAAGATTGCTATGCACTTAGATGTTCCATGCCGATATTGATCACTTAAGAGCAATGTCTACATGATGACAAAAGTCTGCCTTATTTGTTTTGTGGTAAAAATGTCTTTTTTCATTTTTAAATTCATTATTTTGTCAATGTATAAAGACACTTCTTGTTGGTTTAAACTGCATAGTATACCAAGCATTTTTATGGAGTATGGTACTTCCATAAATTAGACCATTATTTCAGATGTCAACAATTAGGCATGTCCTGAGAGTTTTCCTTTGCTCTCTTTTAAAGTTATTTTTATGAGTGTATGCTCTTTAAAAGAGATAGTTTAGTTTGTCTTAAATTGAATAAAATTAGCCTACCTACAAAAGTAACAAAAGCATAATGCTAAGTTGCAAAGTTTCTATAGCAAAGATTTTACCCTATTGGGACATCATGGTATCACATATGGTATGCCAAATTACCCACTTTTTAGAGACACCTGTGGTTCACTAACAGAATGTGGTAGATTATCACTAAATATACCAATGTGATAGTTTAAAACAAATCTGCTACTTTATTGCAATAGAGTTTATTTTCCTCAAATATTCTGCTGCCCAGTTTGTTAAAAATAAACACCATGACACAAGAATGAAACTTCAAGCCTGTTAGTTACACAGTGAGTCTTATAATGTACTAAAACAATCAAACAATATAGTGATGTGAAACCGTTGCAAATTTTAAGTATAGTGTATACTTATGCAATTTAGCATAAGTCATTTAGCATAGCATAGCATTTTAGTCATAAAATGCATAAAAGTAAATATCACACATATACATAAAATACAAGTTTCAAATATGAAATGAAAAATATAAACATGAAGTAGTGATTGTGAATCCCAGTAGAAGACAAAGTTTTTAACTTGAACAAAAGCAGCCTCTTTGTAAAATTGAGTAATTTTTTCATGTATATTGTACATCAGGAAAAAATGAGATATTATAGCAAAATTGAAAATATCTTGGTTATATTCTAGAGGTAACTTGAGCAGTGGAAAACACAACATTTTTTCTGGGTAATTCCTTTTTAATATTCCTGAAAAGAAGTCCACAAACACTTACATTGTTTTACTGCCCCCCAAATTCTCCCTAAATATACTGTTTCCTTCTAGCTTTTTCTATATCTTATCTCCTTTCATTAAGTGTAAATCACCCCAATACAATGAAGAACTATTTTTAAATTCAGAATTTAGAGGTTCTGTGAATCTCTCACAGAGGTCTGTCTAAGTATTTATGGTTATTTACATCGAGGAAAAATTTACTCATTTTCATTGTCACATAATTTAGATTTATTTCTCTTTATTGCTCTTTAGAGTATACAAATAAATATAATAAAGTAATCAAATACCTGATTCTACATTTATACAAATTTGGTTGTAATTTTTGCCCCAATCTAAGCTCTGGATTAAAAAAAAAAGAATAAAAAGAATGAAGGTAGAAAAGAGAAGGGGGAGGAAGGAGAACTAAACAGATATTTCTCCAAACAAGACATACAGATGGCTAACAAACACAAGAAAAGATGCTCAGCATCACTCATTATTCTAGAAATGCAAATCAAAACCACAATGAGGTACCATCTTAAGTGGGTCAGAATGGCTGCTATCAAAAAATCTACAAACAATAAATGCTGGAGAGGGTGTGGAGTAAAGGGAACCCTCTTACACTATTGGTGGGAATGCAAACTAATATAGCCACTATGGAGAACAGTGTGGCGATTCCTTAAAAAACTGGAAATAGAACTGCCATATGAACCAGTAATCCCACTGCTGGGCATACACACTGAGGAAACCAGAATTGAAAGAGGCACGGGTCACCCAAAGTTCATCGCAGTACTGTGTACAATAGCTAGGACATGGAAGACACCTAGATGTCCATTGGCAGACGAATGGGTAAGATAGTTGAGGTACATATACACAATAGAATATTACTCAGCTATTAAAAAGAACACATTTGAGTCAGTTCTAATGAGATGGATGAAACTGGAGTCTATTATACAGAGTGAAGTGAGACAGAAAGAAAAACACTAATACAGTATATTAACACATACATATGGAATTTAGAAAGATGGTAACGATGACCCTATGTGTAAGATAGCAAAAGAGACACAGATATAAAGAACAGACTTTTGGACTCTGTGGGAGAAGGTGAGGGTGGGATGATTTGAGAGAATAGCATTGAAACATGTATATTGCCGTACGTGAAAATAGATGACCTGTCCAAGTTCAGTGATTGAAACAGGGCACTCAAAGCCAGTGCACTGGGATAACCCAGAGGGATGGGATGAGGAGGGAGGTAGGAGGGGAGTTCAGGATCAGGGGACACATGTGCACCCGTGGTTGATTCATGTCAATGTATGGCAAAAAACACCACATTATTGTAAAGTAATTAGACTCCAATTAAAATAAATAAATTAATTAAAAAATAAATAAATGCAAGTATCTCTCACTCTATGGTGTTTGAAAACCAGTGGATAGTTACTGCCATCACTATGAATAATGCATTTTAGAAATACCATCGGAGAAGAAGTAATTCCAATCTTCCTTTTGCTTTTATAATGGTAGGTCTGGTCACTGTAACGTGTATAATTTTCTTCAGTTGTGAATCCAGCTACTCAGTGTATTTGCTTTGTAACACATTTCTAATGAAGCTATTGAATTTTTATGGAGGTTATTTATTTATGAAGAATTCTGTGGCTTAAAAGACTTTTCTTGTAACTGGTACTTAGGAGAATTAGACTTAAAATCTAACTAAGTTGTAAAATTCTGAAAGTGGCTGCATTCCACTTTTTTATATACTTATCCCCCAAATTTATCATTTAAGTGACTTTGATTCCAGGAATCAGGATCCCTTTGTAGATCTCTCTAATTAATAGTGCTTAATTTAAAAAAAATCTTAATCTATAAAAAGCATATGATTTGTTCTTCCTTTTGGTTTCCTTTTTACAACATCAATTCCTATCCTCCTCTGTAAAGGTAGAAAATAAATGGAGAGGGTAAATATATTTCTGTTCATTTTCCCTTGAGGAAAAATGGCTAAAAGCCTTTGTTTATCCATCAGGGCTGAGCTAAAGAGAGATCCTACCAACTGTTAGAAATAGTGACAGAAACATGTGACGATGTAGAAACCTGAGAGATATAGGGAGCATTTCAGCAGAAAATTGAGACTATGAATATGAGGTGGGATGGAGGGCAGTTCTGAATGTGCAAATCAGAGCAGCTTTTCAGCTGTTTCAGAGTTGGACTTTTATAACGTCTTTGAATCACTTTGAATTGACTGCTCCTAATCAGAAAACACTCAGTTGCAAAGCATGCCTTGTCAAAAATGCATTCCAAGATGAAATATAAATGTCTTATGGGTTATCCTTGTTACTGCCCTCTGTTGGGCCAGATTGGTGAGAGCTGACTCTAGTTCAGTTTCTTGCAATAAGAAATACAGATTTTTTTAAGTGAGAAAAATTTCTTTAGAAATTGATATTTTATTCATTTGAGATCAAAATGTGTGATGCTAACTTCTGAATCATCTAGGTTTCCATATGGATATTAAATATTTGATTTGCAACTAAAAGAAAAACTTTCATGTGTAAACTGATGTTTTACTGGTGTTGGAGTAGCAGTGAAGAGGCAGGGCTGCAACAACAGCCTTTACTCCAGGAAAGCACTGCTATGAGTTATCATGATACCCAAAGCCTGGGGATTGAAAAGAAACAAAAGGGGGAAGAGACATTGCAAAAGAAACAAGAATATTAACATTGCATCACAGGACCTCCAATGCATACAGTCTTCTCAGAATGTATAACATTTTATGTATATTTTGCAAACAGAAGTAAAGCTAAGACTAACATAAAGCTCATTATCATAAATCAACATAAGAATAAAATACTAAAATGATAGCAAAATTAAAAATGGCATTTGGGACAGAAATTTAGCTGAAACTTTAACAGGTGCCAGAAAAAAAAAATGTATATACAAATAAGTTGAAACAGAACATATTTTTAAATTGCCTGAAGAACACCTGATTTTATTCAACATTAAGATCAAAACAATGAACTTTTAAAGCATTTTTCTTCTGACTCAATAGATCATAAAATCAAAAAAAGTAAAGTTTTGTCAAGATGAGATAGTGCCCATTTATTCTAATTGATTAGAAAAAAAAATGTGTCTGTTGTTAGACACTGCTCTGCTTCCATGATTATGTTGGGCAAAAGCTGATGTACATATTGGGAAAAAAAACTTCACAGCCACCTATTTTTACTTACTTTCATAGCAATTTCCCAAGAAATAAGACATATCAAAATTAAAACAGCAGCAAGGAAATCGTTTACTAAGGTGACGCTGAGGAAAGCAAAAGTAGAAGCAGTTGTAGAAAGCGGCAGAAGCTCTTGAAGTTAAGCTGCTCTGTCATATACCATCAGTTGGACCATTATCTGGTGCAGGAGGGCTGTAATAAATTGTCAGATTTGCTTCTTAGCTGAAATGACAGGATGGAAATTGTGCTGTGCATATTGAGTGTTGGGTAGGAGTGGGGAGAATGAGTATATCAGATTTGCCCACATGTAAGACCTATAGTGATTGACAGTCTATCACTAGGCATAGAGTTTCTTCAAACAAATTATAATTGGGAATCTGGATATTGTGATTCTTAAGGACCAAAAGATCAAATAAAAAGAAAATGTTATTAACAGTGGCAAGAAATATTTACTTTTTCTTTTTTGAGACATATTCTGATTTTAATTCTGCAAAATAGTTTCTGCTTCAGATTCTCCTTTTCTTTGAGATAAGTATTATTTGAGAGCAGTTTACATACTTATCTATGACAGCTTCCTAGTCATTCACTATAAAAGCAATATTACTTCAGTAATATTTTTCCTGTTTATATCTTCTGCATTTCAAAAGGCAGCAATGGCATATGGGAAAAAAAAAAAAAAAAAACATGGGGCTGGGTTGGAAGTTAATTGACCCGGTTTCTATTCTAGATCCTAGAATATAGGATATGCTTAATAGCTGTTAGTTTCCATCCTCACTACTGGGTAAAGAATTGTTTGGCCAGAAAAAGATCAAATTTATAAAAGCTTTTCTGTGCAACGTGTGGAAACACTAGTAGGGAAAAAAAAAAGTATTGATTTTTGAGATAAACCTGTAAATTTTCTTATTAAGTCACTTTCTCATTCGAGCCTTTATTTGAGACTCACTATGAAATATCCCACGATGTAAGAGTGAACAGAGATTTAGCCAGAATCTCACTTTAAAAACTAGAGGAGAGAAGTAGCTGAAGGCTGGGCAATGGCAGTCTTGGAAGTCCCGTTCACAGACAGACCGGAGGCAGCGGTACCCCCATGGTAGACTGGATCAGGGTGGCGGGCCCCCGGTCCCGAGGGATGGAGGGGTCTAAGACATCCAGCAGCACCATGCAGGTGAGCTTCATGTGTCAGCGCTGCAGCCAGCCTCTGAAACTGGACACAAGCGTCAAGATCCTGGACCGTGTCACCATCCAGGAGCTCACAACTCCATTACTTGCCACAGCCCAGCTGAAACCAGGAGAGACCCAGGAGGAAGAGGCTAACTCAGGAGAGGAGCCATTTATTGAAATTCGCCAGGATGGTGTCTTTCGCAGATTCATCCCCCCAGCCAGGATGATGTCCACAGAAAGTGCAAACAGCTTCACTCGGATCGGGGAGGCATCCAATGGCGGCACCACGGAGAACCTCAGCCGAAGGCTAAAGGTCACTGGGGACCTTTTTGGCATCATGTCTGGCCAGACAGATGTGGATCACCCCCTGTGTGAGGAATGCACAGACACTCTTTTAGACCAGCTGGACACTCAGCTCAACGTCATTGAAAATGAATGTCAGCATGGAAGCAACCTAGATGCCCATCAGCAGATGAATGGATAAGGAAGCTGTGGTACATATACATCATGGAATATTACTCAGCCGTTAAAAAGAATTCATTTGAATCAGTTCTAATGAGATGGATGAAACTGGAGCCCATTATACAGAGTGAAGTAAGCCAGAAAGATAAAGAACATTACAGCATACTAACACATATATATGGAATTTAGAAAGATGGTAATGATAACCGTATATGCAAAACAGAAAAAGAGACACAGATGTACAGAACAGACTTTTGGACTCTGTGGGAGAAGGCGAGGGTGGGATGTTTCGAGAGAACAGCATCGAAACATGTATATTATCAAGGGTGAAACAGATCACCAGCCCAGGCTGGATGCATGAGACAAGTGCTCGGGCCTGGTGCACTGGGAAGACCCAGAGGAATAGGGTGGAGAGGGAGGTGGGAGTGGGGATCAGGATGGGGAATACGTGTAACTCTATGGCTGATCCATATCAATGTATGACAAAACCCACTGAAATGTTGTGAAGTAATTAGCCTCCAACTAATAAAAAAAAAACTAAAAAAAAAAAAAAAAAAGAAAATGAATGTCAGAACTACAAACGCTGTTTGGAGATCTTAGAGCAAATGAATGAAGATGGCAGCAAACAGCTTGGATTAGAGCTAAAGGAGCTGGCATTAGAGGAGAGGCTGATGCAAGAGCTGGAAGACATGGAAAAGAACCGGAAGATAGTGGCGGAAAATCTTGAGAAGGTCCAAGCTGAGGTTGAGAGGTTGGATCAGGAGGAAGCTCAGTATCAAAGGGATTACAGTGAATTTAAAAGACAACAGCTAGAACTGGATGATGAGCTGAAGAGTGTAGAAAACCAGATGCATTATGCCCAGATGCAGCTGGACAAGCTGAAGAAAACCAACGTCTTTAATGCAACCTTCCATATTTGACATAGTGGACAGTTTGGTACAATCAATAACTTTAGACTGGGTTGGCTGCCCAGTGTTCCTGTGGAATGGAATGAGATTAATGCTGCTTGGGGCCAGACAGTGTTGCTGCTCCACACCCTGGTCAATAAGATGGGTCTGAAATTTTAGAGGTGTCGACTTGTTTCCTATGGAAACCATTCATATCTGGAGTCTCTGACAGACAAATCTAAGGAGCTCCCGTTGTAATGTTCAGGGGGGCTGCGGTTTTTCTGGGACAACAAGTTTGACCATGCAATGGTGGCTTTCCTGGACCGTGTGCAGCAGTTCAAAGAAGAAGTTGAGAAAGGCGAGACACGTTGTTGCCTTCCTTACAGGTTGGATGTGGAGAAAGGCAAAATTGAAGACACAGGAGGTAGTGGTGGCTCCTATTCCATCAAAACTCAGTTTAACTCGGAGGAACAGTGGACAAAAGCTCTCAAGTTTATGCTGACGAATCTTAAGTGGGGTCTTGCTTGAGATCCTCACAGTTTTATAACAAATGACTTTCTTTTTTCCTTAGGAGTTCGTTTGCCTTAAAGGCTTTCAATTTTGTTTTGTTTGGAAAAAAAGAAAGTGTTAAATTCAGGTACTATTAAACAGCATATGTTTACAATACCAAAAGAGAAAAAAAATCTACAAAAGCCACTTTATTTTAAAATATCATATAACAGATAGTTCCCAGAACTACAACATGCCATGTATAGCATCTGGTCTTTGTCACAGTTTTGACTCTTAACCCCATGCCTTCCTTTCCCTTTGTCCCCTCAAAACAGATAATTTAAGTTTGCTTTTTTTTTAACCGAGTTGAATTGAGATTGATGTGTTTTCACTGGAGTTTGTCTCTCTCAACTTCCTGCGCTTAGAACATGAACTAGAAACTTTTGTCTCCACTGAGAGGACAAGAAGTGTGAGATGCTCAGTTGGATAACATGAGAAAATGACACAAGATTTGGTCACCATGTGATGTGATCAGAAGCTTGAAATTTAACACTTCTTACTTGGTTCTAGTACTGAATGCCTGCTCTGCTCTATGTTAAGATATATGAAATGGTGTATGATACTCTTTGAGACCTTGGTGGAGAGATTTAATTATTTGTAATAAAAGATCAACTGCAGTCTGATAACTGCCCAGAGGTGCACTGTTGGGTTTTTCTTTAACTAAAATAGAGTACTTTGTATTCTGGGAGAATTGAGTTCAAGTGCAGTTATGTGGAAAGTTTGTTGAAATATGTGTAGAGGTGGATGTTAGTCTTTTAAAAAGACTCTTAATGGAAAAATAGATACCTGTAGAGAAAGCCCTAACAGAAGAGAGATGTTGAACTAATTTTAAGGGGAAATAAAGTCAACATCCTTGATGTTCAGTCAGGGTCACCCATATGGTCTCAGTATTTGAGCCCCTGGTTAAAACTAATTTCCATGTCTGAGGTTCTGTCTTAATAAAATGAACAGTTAAAGAAAAGCCATAAATATCTTGTTAAACAAATATAAACTAATTTCACTGATTAAAAAAAAATAAACCAAAACTAGAGGATACTTAATAATGAAACAGTATGTTTTCTTTCCAGACTTTTAAATTTGTAATGTTGTCATTGTCATGCTGTGTGAAAGTAAACTATGTATAGAAGTTAAGGATTGGTGAAATTAACTAATTTCTTGCTTCAAAACGAGCTAAATGTTGATGCAATTGGAATTTACAGTGTATTGAGAACAACATTAAAATATTTAATTAATAAGAACCACCACTAGGCTATAAGATCTTGTCTATAGAGTTTTTCTCAGTTGATTATTTCATTATTTTAGTGATAGCAAATAAAACATGTTTTCCCCTGTTGCTGAATAACAACTTGGCAATAAGATGAATACTTGAGGTATATCAACATGGTTAAAAGAATTAAATAAAAACGACATCAATCTTACAAATGACAGTTTCTGAACCTTTTTTTTTAGAATTTTATTTTAGTTTTAATTTATTATTTTATTTTACAATATTGTATTGGTTTTGCCATACATTGACTTGAATCCTCCATGAACCTTTTAAATAGTGTATTAACCTCTCAGTATAAATTTGGGGAAAGGAATTTTTTTCTGAATTATCCTGATATAATAATCGCCTCAAATGTCTACTTTGCTTAACCATGAAGATGCAACCTGAGGGCATTTAGTGCATTACTGTCAATTTTCAAGGTACTAAATTGTCCTGAAGAGGCCTTGAAAAGGTAACTATGCTGTGACAGCAACCTAACTTATCACCCTGCAGTGATTCAGGGATTGCAGTAAATTGAACTAAATATTTTTAACAATGCCTCCCTGGATTAAGAGACTATCTCTTGAGCAGCTCTGGAAGGTGCAAGTTTTCTTAATAGAATTCTCCCTCTTATGCCTTTTATAACATTGTTAAGAAATTCAGTGCATGTTATCCTAATTCATCTCTCGATTTTAAAGTACAACTTTCCCAAACAAATCAGATTCACTCTGTTTTTCAATTACTGGGCATGAAAGATATTCTTAAATTATGGAAATCCATTCTTAGGCTTTCAATTATCTTAATTGTTTATCTCTAAGAAGTGCACGTTTAGCAATACCTTTTAAAGTTGCTGAATGTTCAGACTGCAGACAGCAGCACGGAATGTGCTGGGAAGTGCTGCAGGTCAGTTTTCCCAGATGAAGTTTAGCCCTAGAAAAGGCAGGCCTGTAGTGATTCCAATTTCTCACTGGACGCTGTGTCTTTACATGTGCCCAGTACACATCCCTGTGACCTCTTCAAGAGAGATGAACATACCTGAAAATTGCTACCGTCTGTGATCCAGGCCTGAAAGGCATTCCTATGGCAACTCTGTGATTCTAGGAATTCCAGTAACTATACTGACCCCAGGTAGAGTCATTTGTAGAGCATCATTAGAACGTGTTGCTGGCTGTTACTATTATCAAAAGGGACAACAGAGACTCTTAAAGTTCAAAATCCCATTCTTTGTTAGTTAAGGGGTCAAATGTGTGTGTGTGCTCAATCACTCAATCGTGTTCAACTTTGAGGTCCTATGGACTGTAGCCCACCAGGCTCCTCTGTCCATGGGATTTCCCAGGCAAGAATACTGGAATGGGTTGCCATTTCTTTCTCCAGGGGATCTTTCCAACCCAGGCATCAAGCCTGTGCCCTTGTGTTTCATGTATTGGCAGGTGGATTCTTTACCACTCTACCACTGGAGCTGGGGATGGTTGGGTGGGGGGGTGGCAAATAGGCAGCATTAAAATAGGCAATGCTAAGTTGGAAAGGGAAGTGCAGCTTTGGAAGAGTGAGTTGTGGTTTGAATATTGTATTCATTAGTTATTAACCTAATAGTTTTCAACTGTGAAGTGGATGTGATTATACTTACCTTGATGCAATAATGTGTTTTTAAACAAGCGACTAAGCACAGTGCCTGGAATAGTGTTTTCCAAATTTATGTTATCTGTCATTGCTATTGTTGGCTGTTAGCATTATTAGTCCATGTACAGACAAAACGAGGCACAGACAAGTTAACTGAAGGAAATGAGTCTGAAAGTTGGTCTTAATTCAGTGCGTTTCTGCGTTGAAGCATCTTAGTAACAGAGAACAGAATCAGGATAGGATTTCCCTGTATTTTCTAAGAAATAATTTGAAGCAGCATAAAAAATTTCCCTGAAACTCTACATTGTGTTCTTTATTTTTGAGTGTGTACATAGTAGAGTCAAAAACTTTCAAGGAACCTCCACACTCCTGAAAGATGAGGGGGTGCCTAAGACTATGACCAGTCCAGCTTCTTAATGGAAAGCTTAGCAGAAATTCACTAAGGCCTTTATTCATGGCATTGCATTAGTAATATCTATTGCTTGTCTGTGCTTCTCTTTAAGGGTCTCCCTTGAAATATGGATCATTATAAAATTTTGTTGTTGGAAACCTCTTCCCTGAATGTAAATTATTGGTGTTAAAGCAATGGATTACAAATCAGAATCTTTAGAAATTTCATCATCCATGAAGCTGATTTCACATACCATCTGCTAGATGAAGCCATCCTAACATAATTCTCTATTTCTCTGAAGCATCAACACATTCACACAGATACTTGTCCATTTACCAGTGCTTTGGAAAGCAAAAGAATGTTACCTTTTCATTGTGCTTCACTGAGTTGAATCAGTGACTTCTCATGAAAGAGAGACACATCACTGGAAAGTGCAACAGCCTTTGATGACCACAACCCTTCCAAGATAAGTAGATGGTAGCTAGCATGATAATACTAGGAGCTATGTTGGGGTTATATATGACTATATTTAATTCATCAGAATGCTGTGCTTCATGTTAAAACATTTTTAGAGAACCAACTAAAATGTCTTGGAGAGACTGGGTTTTTGAAATATGGAATTAAGATGAGTTTCTCCTGAGAACTAATTTATTTAACTAGGATGAAATTAGTAGAGGAATGTTTAAAAGATGATACACAAAAGAAAGGAGAATGTTTAATTAAAGCCATAGTTAGTATCTTTGTAACTACAGGCCATAAAACTGAGCCATCATCTCACAGTGCGTGTATAGAGGGCTAAAGCACGATGGAAAGAGTGACTTTTTAAGTGCATTTATTAAATCAAATGATTTTGGAATATTCTGAAATGTGAGCTTGAAAATTTAATAAAGTGGAAGGCAGCATTGTAAAGTAGTTAAGACCATGGTTCTGCAATCAGACTGCTGGGTTTTATAATCTACTTTCTGTCTTTATTGTCCTTTATTTTTTTAATATAGATGGAATCATACAATATGTGGTCTGGCTTGTTTCACTTAGCATAGAGTTTTCAAGGATTATCCATGTTAGAGCATGTATCAATACTCCAGTTATTTTAGGGCTGAATAATATTCTGTTGTATGCAAATACCACCTCTTGTTTAACCACTGTTCAGTTGCAGGCACCTGTGTTGTTTCCACTTTTTGGCTATTATGAGCAAGCTGCTATAAACACTCATGTATGCATTTTTATGTGGATATATGTTTTCATTTATATTGGGTATATGCCTATGAGTGGAATTGCTGGGTCTATGGTAACTCTTTGGTTAGGATTTCAAGGAACTGCCCAACTGTTTTCTAAGCAGTTGCACCATTTTACATAACCCCCTGTTATTGTTGTTCAGTCACTAAGTCATGTCTGACTCTTCATGACCCCATGGACTACAGCATGTCAGGCTTCCTTGTCCTTCACTATGTCCCAGAGTTTTATCAAACTTATGTCCATTGAGCAGATGTGCCACCCAACCATTGTATCCTCTGTCATCCCCTTCTCCTCCTGCCCTCAATCTTTCCCAACAACAGGGTCTTTTTTAATGAGTCGGCTCTTCCCATCAGGTGGCAAAAGTATTGGAGCTTAAGCTTCAGCATCAGTCTTTCCAAAGAATATTCAGGACTGATTTCCTTTAGGGTTGACTGATTTGACCTCCTTGCTGTCCAAGGGACTCTCAAGAGTCTTCTCCAGCACCACAGTTTGAAAGCATCAAATTTTCAGCACTTAGCTTTCTCTATGGTCCAACTCTCACACCCATACGTGACTATTGGAAGAACCATAGCTTTGACTATATGGACCTTTGTCTGCAAAATGATGTCTCTGCTTTTTAACACGCTGTCTAGGTTTGTCATAACTTTTCTTCCAAGAAGCAAGTGTCTTTTGATTTTGTGGCTGCAGTCACCATCCTCAGTGATTTTGAAGTGCTAGAACATTTCCCCTAGCACTTTGCAATTAATGAGCCTGAATAAGATCAGATAAGACTTACTGCTATCAAATCAGTTTTTGTTATAATTATTAAAGAACTTTTAGTTTAACAGTTTTGAAGTGATAATCAGAATTGATACGTATCACTCTTATCCTTCAAAATTGATTTCAATTCTTGCCACAGTCATAGTTTTATCTCATATGAAAAAATAAATCTTCAAATGACATTATCAAATCAATCTTATCAATTAATGGATAATTTAGGCATTATGGCAAGTGTTTTCAGAAAAACATGTGATGAACATATCTTTCATTTATTTGTTAGCTTAATCCATGTTTCTCACTATTTCATAATGAAGATCTTTAGTAACGCTATAAATTAATAAATTGAGAGTTCAATGTCCAGTGCCTTAATGTGAATTTAAAGAAAGGGTAGTCAAATGGAAATATTGTTATCTGAGGAAATTGCTCACCATATTGAAACGGGTGACAATTTTTCTGTAAAATAACAATAATAAGCCATTGGCCAAGGTAAATATTGCACATTTACTTAAAAAGAAAAACATTATGCATCTCCTTACAAGAGCATGGAGTGATATGCCTGATATTTTCTACTGGAGAATTCTTTTCATTTGCAAATATGTCTGGGAAAGCACCAGACCACGTGAAAAATAATTTGTTTTTCTTGTTATGCTATATGGCTCTTCATTCAGTAAATGTGTATATATCTTGTTTAGTAAAGAGGAAAGACCCATAGGCCTTTATCCCCCTATAAATTTCCCTTTTGCCAAGTGAAGTCTTAAGAATTTCACCAGTCTTGGAGCAAAATTAAAGAAGTGTCTGATTAATATCTTCTTGGCTGTTTGAACATAAATCTGCCTATTGAATTGAAGGATTACTAATCTCTCACAGTCATGATTGTGCCAACTTGATTGCTGAGTTCAAAATATTTCTACTTATAGGATGTTGAAAAAGCATATGAAGTTTAGAAATGGAACAGGGAGAAGTTGGTGATTCTAAATGAAAAAGGAATAGAACTAAATAAAAATGTTTATATCACAAGTTTAGAAAATGAATGATTCTGTGAAATGTCCTGGAACACCCTGGGGACATAAAGAAATAAAACTGGGATTTTTTAGCTTGATTAGATCTTGATTTATGAGGTTTTTCTTTTTTTCTTTTCCTAACAGAGGTGGAACACGAGGAGAAAAATTTACCTTCTAAGGGAGAAAAGCATGTTGACAAACTTCTTATAGTTCCCATAGCTTAAAAACAACAACAACAAAAAATTTTGGTACACAATGCTGAGGTTGGTTGAAAATATTCCTGATAGAGGAAAGATATTACTGAATCATGTAATTAATCTATGGTTAATATATAGATTTATTATGAATAGTTTAGAATTTCAAGTTTTACCAGTGTTTCCTTATACAAAGTATGTATTTATGTATTTGCACTGCACTTTTTCAACTTCCTTATTTACTAACGTTTATTGAGTAGAGATATTTCATTATGCACTTAAAATTAAGTAAAATAAATTCCTATTGAAGAGATAATAAAGGGGAAAAACAGATATTCTTCTACCTTTCTTATTAAAGTGAAAGTGTGAAAGTGTTAGTCTGTCAGTCATGTCCAGCTCTTTGCGACTCCATGAACTGCAGCCCACTGGGCTCCTCTGTCTATGGAATTCTCCAGGCAAAAAGTACTGAAGTGGGTAGGCAGTCCCTTCTCCAGGGTATCTTTCTGACACAGGAATTGAACTCTGGTCTCCTGCATTGCAGGCAAATTCTTTACTGTCTGAACCACCAGGGAAACTCACTGGTTTTTGTTTGTTTTGCTCCTTGTCTGTATCCTTCCAATCTTATGCTAAAATTTGCTTCATTGGTCCTTTAGGAGACATTAATTGAAGATTTGCCTCCAGTCTTTGCCCAGTTTTATTCTTTTTTATTTTTCATCAAAATAATATTATCCTACACAACACAGAAGTTTCTGTCTCCTTGACACCCTTTTTCTTCTTGCATGGGCCAGTTAGAACTACTTACTTATCGCTTCTCATCTATGTGTGGAAGGGTTACCCTCTGCACTCTGTCAAAATTTACACCCTCTAAGGAAGCTATTATTTTAATAGGGATCGGTATGGTGGCATTAGTGATGAAGAACCTGCTTGCCAATGCAGGAGACTTAAGAGATGCAGGTTCTGGGTTGGGAAGATTCCCAGGAGGAGGGCATAGCAACCCACTCCAGTATTCTTGCCTGGAGTCCCTTGGACAAAGGAACCTGGTGGTCCATAGGTTCACACAGTAAGTCTGACATAACTGAAATGTCTTAGCACGCAGCACATCTGTCCTAAGGGCTTCCCAGTTTGCGCTAGTGGTAAAGAATCTGTTTGCCAATGCAGAGGATGCAAGAGACGTGGATTCAATCCCTGGGTTGGGAAGATCAGATTCCTTGGAGAAGGAAATGGCAACCCATCCAGTATTCTTGCCTGGAAATTTCCATGGACAGAGGAGCCTGGCAGGCTACAGTCCATGGGACCACAAAAAGTCAGGCACAACTGAGTGACTGAGCACAACATATCTGTCCTAAAAGCACTTATATTTTCCACTCTTACTTTCCTCCTGTATTACAAAAGAAAATACACAACTATATATATATATATATATATATATATATATATATATATATATATATATATATATATATATAATAGTTATATATTATATATTATAGTTTTATATATATATATACACACACACACACACATACCCCAACCTGGACCATAAACACTATAGTCTAAATATGAAGGTTCATTTTCAGGACAGATTGAGAAAAAGGGGATGGGTTCTGTAATCTAAGTACAGATAAGGGGATCAGATTAAGCTTGACTGCTTGTTTTCTGACACTGACTTGCTGAATAAGAGAACGACCTTATGTAGAAAGATTGTGAGAAACTAAGCCTGGATTCGTCCAAGATGTGAATGAACCAAACAATGTGTTAAAGTACCCAAGATCTATTAACTATATTTCTTACTGAGGTCAAACTGGAGAAACGATACAACTATTTGAATGATTCAAACCCTCCTAGTCTCTATCACATAACTTTTCTCCTCCCTACTTTTATTTCATTGCCCTCATATATATTTTTTTACAGTTAGAATATTTTTGAGTGTGTATGTATATATGTAAACAAATATGTCTCAAAAGTGAATTGGAGCATCATCAGAGATCTCTTTGGGGCTCATGCTCTTGAGAAAACTACTGACAGTTATTCTTAGCATCAGAATACCATCCTTTTTATAAAGCTAATAATGGTATAAACTTTCCTTAGCCTTTATGATAATTGAAACATGAATTACTTTATGTTCCATGTGGGGTGGGAAGCAAATTTGAGATAAGAAAATTAATAATGTGAACTAACTTTCAAGGGAAATGCAGTACAGTACCCCAGAATATGTCTCAATTATATAACATTAGGAATGTTGTTGTTGTTCAGTCCCTGAGTCATGTCCAACTCTTTGCAGCCTCGTGGACTGCAGCATCCAAGGCTCTCCTGTCCTTCACTATATTCTGGAGTTGACTCAAACTCATGTCCATTGAGTCTGTGATGCCATCTAACTTTCTCATCCTCTATCGACCCCCTTCTCTTCCTGCCGTCAATCTTTCCCAGCATCAAGGTTTTGTCCAATGAGATGGCTCTTCGCATCAGGTGGCCAAAGTATTGGAGCTTCAGTTTCAATACAGTAGGATTACCCTACTATATAAAGGGCCTTCCCAGGTGGTGCTAGTGGTAAAGAACTTGCCTGCCAATGTAGAATACATAAGAGACAAGGATTCGATCTCTGAGTGCAGTAACCCACTCCAGTATTCTTGCCTGGAGAATCCCATGGATGTAGGATCCTGGTGGGCTACAGTCAACAGGATCTCAGAGTCTGACACGACTGAAATGACTTAGCATGCACACACTGTATAAAGAGGGCGCTTAATTTGACACTTCAAATGTGTTTTTGAACTGGACTGAAACACACTGAAGTATTAAACACACAAATGAAGTATTAAAAACACTTCATTTGTGTTTTTAATACATTAGATCTTAAGGGGTTTATATATATATATACACATACATATACACATATATACACACACACACACACACATATATATATACACATATTGCTTATATTACTGTAAGTATATGCAAATTTGAAAACTACATTCACTTTCTAAAGTATTCTCTTAACTCAGACATTTCTCTAAAGCATGTTCCTCCTTTCCTTTTCTATTACCAACTCTACTTCCTACCATTATAAGTTTGAACTGAAATATTTCCAGACATGAAGCTTTGGGCAAACTTCTGCTTCTTGAACAATGCTACCTAATTTAATGTATTCCTTCCCTATGTTGTAAGAAAGTCACCCTTAACTTATCATATGTAAAATTTATTAAAATGTTCCCTATAGTTTTTTAATTCTTTGATGATTTTTTAAAAGATGTTACAGTGCAACGACAGCATTTCTACTTGCTGGGGATTTTACCTCCATTGTCTACTGGTGAAAGTTGTCTGAACTATGATAGATTAATCCCATGTTTTCTTGTTTTCTTTCTTTCTCTTAAAATATAAATTTGCTTTAAACAAATTAGTATGTGAATGCTGTCATATAGCCTCAGCATTTTACAAAAAAAAAAGTTGGCTTTCATTTCCACCTGCCCTAAACCTGTTTAACTAAATTTGTTTTAAGCTAACTGGATTTTAATCTTGAAGAATATTTGTAAACTCATCCCAACTGAGAAGTAAAATGCTGTATATACCATCATTTTTTAAATATCTTTCTGTTTGTTTACATTCTTTCTACCTATCATGTAGATATTAGTATTATTATAATACTTTGCTTAGCAGCACCTATATCTTCAAGTTGCTGCTTCGCCTTCATGTTCAATAAAGGCTGATATTATAAAATATTAATATTTCTGTAAAACAATCACAGCTGTGTGTGCATATTACATACATGCTCTGTAGATTCAGTTCAGTGATTACTATGGAATATTATCTGGAACAATTGATTTGAGCCAATTCTTGGAATATTTCATGCAAAGATGGGCTCAATAAGGGACAGAAAAGGTAGGGACCTAACAGAAGCAGACAATATTAAGAAGAGGTGGCAAGAATACACAGAAGAATGGTACAAAAAATATCTTCATGACCCAGAAAATCACGATGGTGTGATCACTCACCTAGAGCCAGACATCTTGGAATGTGAAGTCAAGTGGGCCTTAGGAAGCATCACTATGAACAAAGTTAGTGGAGGTGATGGAATTCCAGTTGAGCTATTTCAAATCCTGAAAGATGATGCTGTGAAAGTGCTTCACTCAATATGCCAGCAAATTTGGAAAACTCAGCAGTGGCCACAGGACTGGAAAAGGTCAGTTTTCATTCCAATTTCAAAGAAAGGCAATCCCAAAGAATGCTCAAACTACCATACAATTGCCCTCATCTCACACGCTAGTAAAGTAATGCTCAAAATTCTCCAAGCCAGGCTTCAGCAATGTGTGAATCATGAACTTTCAGATGTCCAAGCTGGTTTTAGAAAAGGCAGAGAAACCAGAGATCAAATTGCCAATATCCGCTGGACCATCAAAAAAGCAAGAGCATTTCAGAAAAACATCTATTTCTGCTTTATTGACTATGCCAAAGACTTTGACTGTATGGATCACAATAAACTGTGGAAAATTCTGAAAGATATGGGAATACCAGAGCACTTGACCTGCCTCTTGAGAAACCTGTATGCAGGTCAGGAAGCAACAGTTAGAACTGGACATGGAACAACAGACTGACTCCAAATAGGAAAAGGAGTATGTCAAGGCTGTATATTGTCACCCTGCTTATTTAACTTATATGCAGAGTACATCATGAGAAACGCTGGGCTGGAGGAAGCACAAGCTAGAATCAAGATTGCCGGGAGAATTATCTATAACCTCAGATATGCAGATGCCACCACCCTTATGGCAGAAAGTGAAGAGGAACTAAAAAGCCTCCTGATGAAAGTGAAAGAGGAGAGTGAAAAAGTTGGCTTAAAACTCAACATTCAGAAAACTAAGATCATGGCATCTTGTCCCATCAATTCATGACAAATAGATTTGGAAACAGTGTCAGACTTTTTTGGGCTCCAATATCACTGCAGATGATGATTGCAGCCTTGAAATTAAAAGATGCTTCCTCCTTGGAAGGAAAGTTATAACCAACCTAGACAGCATATTAAAAAGCAGAGACATTACCTTTGCCAACAAAGGTCCATCTTGTCAAGGCTATGGTTTTTCCAGTGGTCACGTATGGATGTGATAGTTGGACTATAAAGAAAGCTGAGTGCCAACGAATTGATGCTTTTGAGCTGTGGTGTTGGAGAAGACTATTGAGAGTCCCTTGGACTGCAAGGAGATCCAACCAGTCCATCCTAGAGATCAGTCCTGGGTGTGCATTGGAAGGACTGATGCTGAAGCTGAAACTCCAATACTTTGGCCACCTGATGAGAAGAGCTGACTCATTTGAAAACACTCTGATGCTTGGAAAGATTGAAGGCAGGTGGAGAAGGGGATGACAGAAGATGAGATGGTTTGATGGCATCACTGACTCGATGGACATGGGTTTGGCTGGACTCCGGGATTTGGTGATGGACAGGGAGGCCAGGCATGCTGCAGTTCATGGGGTTGCAAAGAGTTGGACACGACTGAGAGACTGAACTCAACTGAATTCTTGTGAGAACATCACTATATGCCCTTCATCACTATGAAAAGGAGATGATATTTTGCATTCTCCCCTTGGTCTGTGTACCTTTTTGACTTGCTTATATAAGGCCTATATCCTCAGTTTTGCAAAAGCTAGAATGATCAGTCCCTTCAGCATTATATCCTAACATCATCTCTCAAAGACCTTCAATGAACATGTTAAAGAGGATTGGTACTAGATACAAAATAAATCTTATAGGGAGCATTCAGTATCACTTAATGATAAAAAGATCTTCCAAGTCCTGCTATTAGTGCTTACTAACTGTGAGAACTTGAACAAGGTCTTTGACATTCTCAACCCCATTTCTTCATTTGCAAAATGAGGATCATTACATTAACTACACCATTTTTTTTGTGTGTGAGAATACATAAAATAATACATATCAAGTGCTTCATACAATGCATTGGCAGACTAACTGTCTACAGAGAACGTGAGCAACTCATTCAAGCTTATATGAAACTGGATGTTAACTCATTCATAATTAAAGCCAAACAAGTTTATTCTTCTATTACAGTAGCACATAGATTTATCATTTTTATCAAAACACGACCTTCTCCTCCTCCCTAATATCAAGTAATATGTTCTTTGTCTTTATTTTACTTTATGATTAAGCTGGTGCATACTTTCTGTCTTGGAGAGTGCTTAAGTATAATTAATCATTAATCTTTCTTTGCTAGAGATAAAAAAAACCACTAATGACTGTAGACTCATCTATCAAAAGGCATATTAACCTATCAGTTGTAATTACTTCAATTTGTTGTTGGCATCAGAAAGCAGAAATACCTTAATGACATCATATTCTTTGTTTTTTTTTTTTACTTCTGACTAGGAAAATAAAATAAAATTATAACTTTATCATTAGTTAATTAATAGCTCCAGTATATTCAAATAATATATTTATTTTTTTCCAGCATGCCATTTTTATAATATTATATTTTCTCTTTATCTCTTTCACCCTCTCTTTGCCTTCATATGCCCCTTTCAAGTGCATATTAATAGGAAATGCTTGGGGTTTTTTTACACATTATTTTTGGCTTTGAGGATTTGCGACCAGAGATGGCAGTAATGTCAATAGCTATATCTTTGTAGATTTGAATTTGTACCATGACAGTTGAGAAATGATACTGACAAGAACTAAATGTTTTCCTTTGCCCTGTGGCATAGGATAGAATGAACAGTTGATTGGCTTCTAATTAAATTAATGAGAGAGAAAATAGATTAATTGGGCACCATTGTAAAAATGATTCAGTGTATAGAAAAATTGTTGATAACTTAAAAAATCTTGGGGGAGGGGGAAATACATAGAAAAAAAATCAATATGAACATTTATTGTATACATAAGTAAACATTATTTTGTTTATTTTCTAGACCCTCTAAGTGATTTAGTCATATCATGTCCAATTTTCTGAACAATCTTTCTGAAGAATAGGGATTACAAATGCACAGTAGACCTTAACAAAAATGGGATAAGAGGTTCAGAGAGAGTTAAGTAACTTTCTCAGGAACAAAACTTCTTAAGTGCCAAAACAGAGAATCAAGCCCAGGTCTGTCTGACCCTTAACACTTACCTTTCTCCACAGCTTGACACCACTTGAATAAAATGTATTCAAGTGTTGTTCTCAGCAGTTAAGATTTTGACCATCCAGAAAGTAAAGTTCTCTGATAAATCTGCCATAGATAGGCCAGCCAGAGAGTAAGCTAAATATATAGGAAAGGAAATGATGGGTCAAGACTTCTGCACTATTTTAATGATCACTAATTAAATGTCGTGTTTGGGGGCAAACTGCTGAAGGTAGCAAAGTAAAACTTCTCAGGCTGTTTTAGAAAACTATAAAATTTGGTTGCAGATGATTTGGTCCTAAGTATTGTTCAGCTCATGTAGACATTGTATAAATATGCATGTCCCTTAAAAGATGTCTCATTTAATATTAAAATCTTTTCCCCCAGAATAACATCACTGCAACAGGCAATCCATTTTGTCATTGCCATCCAATGTCATATCAACTTTCCTCAATGATGCACTGCTTTTTGGCCAAAATGATATTTATTAGTTTGGATGAGTCACCTCTTTTGCTTACTAATCTGCCCACAGGCTCTTTTGAAAACCTTTCTAGATATATAGGGAATTATAACTGGTCTATCTCTAAAATTTCATGTTATTAAATTGGTCCACAAATGTTTTATCCACTCATCTCCTCATTATTTTTCCCTCATAATGTGCTAGACAGCTGTGAGCTACATTTTCTTTCTATAAATAGTAAGAGTAATGTTAGACATTTCTCACGTCTCAGAAAAAGAAAAAAAAAACGACACTGATAAAGATTGAAATTTGACATTAGCTAGTGCTATCATAAACTTCACTTTGTGCCCTCCAAAGTTCACCCTGGAACTCAGTGGCAAAGTTCTTCTCCAACTCTCTCCATCACTGCTTTGGTCACCCTGCCCACAAAGTTCACAAAGCCTCCCTAAGCCTTTCTGGTACTTAATAGCTCACACAATCATAAATTTCTTTCTTTTACTCACTCATCATCATTTTTCTTATATCCTGAACCTAACACTTGCTCTTTCTTGTTTGATTTATATTTTCAAAATTGTCCTTAACCTCACAATTCATGATAATTTTTAATGTATTTTTTTCAGCGTTTTCCCCAAATGCCCTGTTTCTTCACCTTTTTTTTTTCCTATGGCTTCACTTTGAATTAAGATACTTTCAGATACTTAAATAGATATTTTTCAGTATACTCTAAGAGTGAGGTTAAAAGAAATGTAGTAAACAGTTGCTGATGGTGGCTTAGTTGCTAAGTCATGTCTGACTCTTGCAACTGCATGGACTGTAGCCCACCAGCTCCTCTGTCCATGAGATTCTCCAGGCGAGAATACTAGAGTGGGTAGCTATTCCCTTCTTCAGGGGATCTTCCCGACACAGGGATCAAACCTGTGTGTCCTGCATTGCAGGTAAGATTCTTTACCATCTGAGTCACCAGGTAAGCCCAAATGCAAGCATATGTTGGATCAAAATTCTATTTTCATTTATTATGTATTATGCAGAGTTAAAATATAAATACCAAGAAATCTCACTACCCAGATACTACCTTTATCTCTATTGAGTCTAAGCACTGATCCTCTTGAAAGATCTCTTTCCCTTCTTCTCTCTTTAAATTTCTCTGTAGTTGTGAAAAAGGGTTTATAATATGAAGCAAACAAATCATGCCATAAATCAGGTAGAGTTAATAGAGGAAGACTCAGCCTGGTGGGCTGCCGTCTATGGGGTCGCACAGAGTCGGACACGACTGAAGCGACTTAGCAGCAGCAGCAGCAGATTGATTAACTACCTAGACGGGGTAAACCTCTCAGATGTCCAACTTTTGCTCTATGTCTCTTATCCAAAATCTGAATTCTCTACCTATTCATTTCCCAGAAGGAGCTCTTGTGAATGCATACTACGGTAAAACTAAGGCAATGATATGCATCTGCTGTATCCTCTGATTTCTGACAATGTGGATATCCATTCCCACCTATCAGTTATTTCATACTTATTTTTGTACCTCTACAAAATGATCTGTGTTTAATTTTCATTGGAGCAGTAATTTTCAGGGTCATTTTGACCTTTTCCTTTCTAAAACTAAATATATAGATTAAATTTATGCTGGCATTTGGCTCCTGTAACAGACTCGTTTCAATCTACTGTCATTTTGTGCCTTGCCATTCCCTTGAGATCTCATAACTGAACAAAAGTTAACTTAATAGCAAGATAGATAAGAGAATGTCATCTTTAGAATGTGTACTGGCAATACCTAAGTCTAGTACGTGGTTTGTGCTCATGTCTTGTCCAAGACCCTGTTTATTCTACCATAAGGAACTCCATGACTTTTGATAACTGACCTGCAACCTACCCAAATAAGTAAATCTGATAATGAGAAACAGCTTTGAAAAGTTTTTCCTTATGTAGTTAGTAAGTAACACTACCAGAAAAGAGTCCTTAAATGGAAACTGTGTAGAATTTTCATTAACTATTACATCTTCAACCCATAAACTCAAGCTTAAACTTAGTTTCCATGTGGTGTTATGATTAACATCATCATATCCTTTTTATCCACTTTGAATTCTCTTTGTGATATCTGCTAACTTTTCCTTCTAAATTGTGTTTTCTTCAACTTGGTAAGAAACTCCTTGCTTTTTCCTTTAGCACAGTCATAGAGTCAAGAAAAAATATAAAAATAATTAAGCTATTGACAAAAGTGGTACTGCATAAAATTATAAAAAAATATTTTTTAACATGAAATCATTTTTACCAGGTATTGGCCAATAAGCAACAAAATTGCTTATTGAAAAATTAACATAGTCTCTATCAACCTCACCTTAAAAAATATCCTAAAAATTCCTAACCATAACTTTTCTTGAAGTCAATACGTTAAGCTTCAATTGACAACCATTTAAAAGAAAAATATTGCAATGATAATGCAGTTTTAGCTAGTGAATAGAATTCATTCATTAGGTCATTTCCAAGTTTTTGCTTTAATTTTTTAAACAAGGAGATAAAACACAAAGTGGTAGGAAATGACCTAAGAATTAATTAGGATACAAAATTAAGAAATGGAACTTGGTAATTGGGCTGCAAATTCCCTCTGTTTCCTGTAACTAAATATTTCTCAGATGTCAAAATACAATAAATCAGCATCTGAACTTTAAAGAGAGTACCTTTCCTTGCAATAAAAGTCATTCTTAATTCATCACAGGAGGTTTATGTCCTTGTAGATTGACTTTAGCATTTCTTTCTTTTCTTTTTATACCACCTGCAACATTTGATACATGGTTCCATTTCTATGATCACTAGCAGCTTTTGGAGTACTGAAGATGGTGGGAGGCAAGTGAGGAAAAGAAAAAAGTCATGATTTTTCCATGAAGCTGAAACTCTAGATGAATTGAGTTTTTATGAACTCTACCCTACTTGTTTAGCTATTTAATAGCTCATGTCTACATGGGGGAAGTCATTTTGGTCTACTTTGTATAATTTCATAAAAACATAGTATCACATTTTAAACTAAACACTGCATTTCCTAAAATTTAAAACTATTATGCTATAGAACTGGTTGGAAATAGAAAGATATTTTTACTGGAAAATACTGATGTCACATGGTAAAAATATAAATTGAGTAGATTTTAATCATAGAGATAGCTAATGCACATGTATGTTTATAGTCAAAGTAAAAATAAGGTATTCTATTCTACTGTAAGAAATGCACTTTTTGATTTTAAGTTATGGCTAACTTGACATGAAAATTTTAAAATATTTACAACATTATTACTGAAATCATATATTTAACTAAATAAGCAGTGTAATATCTGATATATTGTCTTTGATGAGTATGAAGCTTGAACAGAAGTGTATATAGTGCCTTATTAGACAGAGGGCTCCCCTGGTGGCTGAGACAGTAAAGAATCTGCCTGTAATCCAGGAGACTGGGGTTGAGTCTTTTGGTCAGGAAGATACCCTGGAGGAGGGAATGGCAATCCACTCCAGTATTTTTGCCTGGAGAAGCCCATGGACAGAGGAGCCTGGTGGGTTACAATCCAGGGGGGTCACAAATAGTCAGACATGACTGAATAACTAACACGAGTTAGCCAGAATACAAGATTAAAGTATTTGGATCATAAAGTATAGAAATGCCCAACAGATTACATGCATAAATGAAGATGTTTTTAGATTAATATAATATATAAAAATGAATTCAGTATCTTCATTTAACAGTGTTATAATAGGATAATTTCCCATTAAGAATATTATCACTGAACACATTTTTTTTTTTTTCTTTTTTAATTACGTATGTTACAATTCCCTGGTGGCCCAGTGGTAAAGAATCCACCTGCCAATGCAAGAGAGGCGGGTTCCATCCCTGGGTCAGGAAGATCCCCTGGAGAAGGAAATGGCAAACCACCTCAGTGTTTTTGCCTGGAGAATCTCATGGACAGAGGAGCCTAAGCGGTTATAGTCCATGGGGATGAAAAAGAGTCAGACCTGACTTAGCGACTAAACAACAACATGATTCCAATATTTTTAGAAAGCTTATAACCTATTTCAAAATGCTAGCTATTTTGACAAATAGAATATGGTTATTTAATACAGGTTGAGAAATTATCCCTAAAGCTAATTGGTTAAAAAAAAAAAAAAAAACTTATCAGACCCTACATTTGAAAACACTTTGTAAAAGATAAATACCCCAAAGGTATTCATCTATTCAAAAAGCCTGTCCAAGGTAAGTTATCTAATACAATTGATATTTCTGTGAAAGGGCATTCTTTCATTCTTTCAAGATCTTAGTATATTTTTAACCCAAGTGTCTTAATTATACCTCACTTATAAAACTACCTTCCCTTCTTTCCATCAATAATGCTAAGCATATTTTAAAACTAATCATGATTTATTATGAATGAATGTAAGAATGTATGAGTGAGTGAAATGGACCATAATCTAACAGATTTACTGATAGCTCTTTGAGTATGAAAACCATTTCACATTCCCACCTGAATAGATGAAAATGAAAGGAGAGCGTGAGAACAACCTCTAAATGTTCTCCTAGTCCCAAATACAAATCAAAAGAGGAATGAGATTAGTAACTGTGAAACTAATATTAAAAGCAACTCTCTTTGTTTAAAGAGATTTGATTATTTTTCCAAGGACAAGAAGTCACATAATGCAGCTAAGAAAATTAAAGAGAAATTTCCTCATAAGACAAGTAAAATTACACACAGAGAGACAGATATACCATACATGCACAATGCACATGCATTTAATGTGTTCTAGGTTGTGACAGCTAGAACTGGACATGGAATAATGGACTGGTTCCAAATTAGGAAAGGAGTACATCAAAACTGTATATTGTCACCCTGCTTATGTAACTTATATGCAGAATACTTCATGCAAAATGCCAGGCTGGATGAAACACAAGCTGGAATCAAGATTGCCAGGAGAAATAACAACTTCAAATATGCAGATGATACCATTCTAAAAGCAGAAAATGAAGAGGAACTAAAGAGCCTCTTGATGAAAGTGAAAGAGAAGAGTGGAAAACCTGGCTTAAAACTCAACATTCAGAAAACAAAGATCATGGTATCTGGTCCCATCACTTCATGGCAAACAGATGGGGAAACAATGGAAACAGTGACAAACTTTATTTTTTTTGGGGGGGGGGGCTCAAAAATCACTGCAGATGGTGACTGCAGCCATGAAATTAAAAGACACTTACTCCTTGGAAGGAAAGCTATGAAAAACCTAGACAGCATATTAAAAAGCAGAGACATTGTTTTGCCAACAGGTCTGTCTAGTCAAAGCTATGGTTTTTCTAGTAGTCATGAATGGCTATGAGATTTAGACTATAAAGAAAGCTGAGCTCCAAAGAATTGACGCTTTTGAACTGTGGTGTTGGCGAAGACTCTTGAGAGTCCCTTGCACTGCAAAGAGATCAAACTAGTCAATGCTAAAGAAAATCGGTCTTGAATATACATAAGGACTGATGCTGAAGCTGAAACTCCAATACTTTGGCCACCTGATGCAGAGCCGACTCATTGGAAAATACCCTGATGCTGGGAAAGACTGAAGGCAGGAAGAGAAAGGACCAACAGAGGATGAGATGGTTGGATGGCATCATCAACTCTATGGATGTGAGTTTGAGTAAGCTCCTGGAAATGGTGAAGCACAGGGAAGCCTGGCATGCTGCCGGCCATGGCGTCACAAAGTTGGACATGACTGAGTGACTGAACAACTACAATGTTTGTGACAGGAATTCTTAGTGAAATTCCAGTTCAATCCCTTTTCATGTATCTCTGAAAAGACTATATCACTTATGGTTTAATAAGAATTTGAATTATTGTTAATATCTCTGAGAAAAGAAGAGGTAATATTTGTACAAAAGTTTTGAAAGTCAAGGGAAGAATAGTCAGTGGTCTTTATCCTTTTACCCACTACCTACAAAGTTATATGTAACTGAAGTGAGAAAATAAGAGTACTAGCAGTGAGACAGGAAATTATGTCCAGTTTAAACCCTAAATTTTGTTACATTATTAACTGATGAAATATTAATACAGGATTGATAAAGGTTACAGAGAGAATCACTGAATAATATAAAAATCAGATCCACACACCTTATAAATAAACGACTCTATGTTAGATTTATATAGCTGACTTGATTAAAGAGTAGAGCTCCTTAAAACACCACATTTTCCCTGAGGCATTATAGTTAACACTTTGGAAAAGTCCCCTTTTTATGTGCTTATAGGATGAATGATTTTTTAAAGCAAATCAAGAGTAAAGAACACATTTGGATTGATGTTTACAGAATAGGCGGTAATTAGTGTTGCAATTTGTGTTGATGTAACGAGTAAAACACCATTGCTTGTTTTCGGATGGGTTATTCATACTAAATGCTTTAGTCAGGGTTTCTAGTGTTAATTTAGATTTATTCCATGCGGTAAATGTTGTTCTAACAGCAGAAAAAGGCTCTGATGCCTTTCAGAGAAATATTAATCACAGTCCACTGAATCTATATGTAATATTATTTAGTGCCATTATCACTCTTAGAAATTTCCAAATTTTTACTTATCTGTTATTTATTTGTGTTCATGGACCTCATTAATGTAGTAGAGCCCTTGTACTCTAATGAGAAAGAGCAACTACAAGAGCAACTCTCAATTTTAGCTCTTGCCAATAGTAGCATCGGGATGACAATGAATATGCAGAGAATTAATGAATGTAAAATCATGAATGATTACATACGAGAAACCAAAGCAGATCACACATTCATTCTCTGGGTTTCTTTCGGTGGCTGAAGAAAAAGAAAATAGAATTAGCTGACTCAAAGTCCTACCAGTAGAGACTGGCATTTTATAAAGTATGCTCTCCAAAATCTTAATAGAGAGAGATGTTTTCAAAAAGTAAAACTAAATAAATACAGGTTCTGTGATTTGTTTGTTAATTAAAAAAGAAAACTGGAAGTACTTATAACTTAAATCAATAAAGTTTCCCATCATTTTTGATAACTCTCTTTTAGATTTGGTAGAAATAATAATTGAAAATTATATAAGGATTTATTGGGAAGAAACAGTCAAAATAAATTTCTATAATATACTTTAGCAAGGACTGTTTTTTTGTGTGTGTGAAAGAGGGTTTTGTAAATAAAATATTTGTAATAGACATATTGTATTTCAAGTGATTTGAAATACTCTGACAGTATGCTTGCCTCTGAAATTAAAAAAAAAAAAAAAATAGAAAAGAAACCTTTGAACCTGAGAATTACCTTTCAATTCAGGCAGTCCTCAAAGAGAAAAACAATATTTTTAGAACAGTTTAAAATTTTTGTTTTCCTTATTATTCTTTGAACACCAAATTCAAGGTACATATTAGATTTCCTAATTAGTCTTCATCTAAGAAGAGGTGGCAAGATTACACTGAAGAACTATTCAAAAATGATCTTCATGACCCAGATAACTGTGATGGTGTGATCACTCAACTATAGTCAGACATCCTGGAGCCCAAAGTTAGGTGGGCCTCAGGAAGTATCACTATGAAGAAAGCTAGTGGATGTGATGAAATTCCAGCTGAGCTATTTCAAGTCCTAAAAGATGATGCTGTTAAAATGCTGCTCTCAATATGCCAGCAGATTTGGAAAACTCAGCAGTGGCTACAGAAATGGAAAAGGTCAGTTTTCATTCCAATTCCAAAGAAAGACAATGCCAAAGAATGTTCAAACAACCACATAATCTCACATGCTAGCTAATTCTCCAAATTCTCCAAGTGAGACTTCAACAGTACATGAACCAAGAATGTACAGATGTTCAAGCTGGATTTAGAAAAAGTAGAGGAACCAGAGAACAAATTGCCAACATCTGTTGGATCATTGACAAAGCAAGAGAGTTTCAGAAAAACATCTACTTCTGCTTTATTAACTACATCAAAGCCTTTGACTGTGTGGATCACAACAAACTGGAAAATTCTGAAAGAGATGGGAATACCAGACCACCTGACCTGCCTCCTGAGAAATCTGTATGTTGGTCAATAAGCAACAGTTAGAACTGGACATGGAACAACAGACTGGTTTCAAATTGGGAAAGGAGTATGTCAAGTCTGTATATCGTCACCCTGCTTATTTAACTTATATGCAGAGTACATCATGCGAAATGCTGGGTTGGAGGAAGCACAAGCTGAAATTAAGATTGCCATGAGAAATATCAATAATCTTACATATGCAAATGACACCACCCTTATGGCAGAAAAGGAAGAGGAACTGAAGAGCCTCTTGATGAAAGTGAAAGAAATCTGGCTTAAAACTCAACATTAAAAAAAAAAACAACACAAAGATCATGGCATCTGGTCCCATCATTTCATGGCAAATAGATGGGGAAACAGTGACAGATTTTATTTTCTTGGGCTCCAAAATCACTGCAAATGGTGACTGCAACCATAAAATTAAAAGATGCTTGTTCCTTGGAAGAAAAGTTTTGACCAACCTAGATAGCATATTAAAAAGCAGAGACATTACTTTGCCAAAAAAGGTCCATCTATCCAAGCTATGGTTTTTCCAGTAGTCATGTATGGATGTGAGATTTGAACCATAAAGAAAGCTGAGCACCAAAGAATTGATGCTTCTGAACTGGGGTGTTGGAGAAGACTCTTGAGAGTCCCTTGGACTGCAAGGAGATCAAACCAGTCCATTCTAAAGGAAATCAGTCCTGAATATTCATTGGAAGGATTGATGCTAAAACTGAAGCTCCAATATTTTGGCCACCTGATAGGAAGAACTGACTCATGGGTAAAGACCCTGATGCTGGGAAAGATAGAAGGCAGGAGGAGAAGGAGATGACAGAGCATGAGATGGTTGGATGGCATCACTGGCTCGATGGACAAGAGTTTGAACAAATACCAGGAGTTGGTGGTGGACAGAGAGGCTTGGCCTGCTGTAGTTCATGGGCTCACAAACAGTCAGACACGATTGAGGGACTGAACTGAGCTGAACTGTGGAGGATGGGGGTGGAGTAGATGTTGTCCCAATAAGATTCAAAATCATTTGAATATTGACTATTTTGAAAAATTAGCTTGACTTTCCCTTTTATGTAAAATGTGTAGAAATACAAACTTCTTGAGTAGGCTGGGGGAAAGAATTCAATTTCATCATTGTTGTTGATGTATACAAACAACATCAAAGAACCTAAAGATACAAACTAGAAAGAACATAAAGCCTTTCCCCAGTCACAAGTGCGATCCATAGCTGTCAAGCAGGAGAAATCCCAGACATGGCTGCTGATAGTGCCTCTTTCCTAATACTTTATCATGCATGTCCTTTCCAAAGACCTTGTTGTCTCTTTCTAGGTGGTTCATTGGTAAAGAATTCACCTGCCAATGCAGAAGACACAGGAAACCCAGGGTTCGATCCCTGGATCAGGAAGATCACCTGGATAAGGAAATGGCAATGCACTCCAGTATTCTTGCATGGAAAATCCCATGGATAGTGGAGCCTGGCAGGCTACAGTCCATAGGGTCCCAAAGAGTCTGACACAACTTAGCGACTGAGCACACATGCACGTGGTCTTTAGTACATAAGTTACAATAATGCTTCACAGTGGTTCTGTGCTTAAAGAATAAGATTACAAAACTTTAAAAGGGTGTACAAGGAATGAAGCCTCAAATAATCCAAAGATAGAATATGTTATGTGATTCATCATTTAGGTGATGAATATCTGAATCATCTATTTTTAGCTAATTTTGTCTTCCTTTCTTTCTTTCTTGGTCTCGCTTGACAACTGATTACCATAGAAACAACTGTAGTAGTCACATAGTCACCATGATGGTCACAAGATTCTACGTAAAGCTTTTAAAATTATCCTTTCATGGATAGAAAGCAGTATGAGTGCTTAGTCGTGTCCAACTCTTGGCAACCCCAAGGACAGTAGCCTGCTAGGCTTTTCTGTCTATGGAATTCTCCAGGTAAAAATGCTGGAGTGGGTTGTCATTTCCTTCTCCAGGAAAGTAGTATAGATGGTGCCAATTTCAATTGATATTAAAATATATTGGTAACAAATGTAGATGTAGAATGCATTTTTTAAAAATTTTCAAATTAATGCATTATCTCCCAAACTCTCTTATATTGGAAGAAACACATCTGAGGCACTCCCACATGTGAGAGAAATAGTAAAAATGGAAAGGCTTCCTTGAGCCAAAAAAATCTATACCTGTAGATAGATAGATAGAACAATTTAGTAGGAATAAAGTGCCAATTTCAAAATGTGGAGACACACACAGAATCTTAATTCAAATCATCTGTAATTTCTTTAAAGGATTTAGAAGTAAATGTAGTATCTTAAAATTAACTCTGTAAATAAAACTCTATCTCTGGTATACAAAAAGCAAAGAGTAAGACATCCATAGGTGTTATCAAAAATGCCAAAGCTACATATTTTAGCAGAATATCAGTGTTCTCATTTTTAAATTGAAGATGTTAAAGTTATTTCCCCTGTAAGTGAATATAATTTTCTGTAATATAAATCATTGACAGAAATATGCTGTTTTCTGAACATCTGAACTCTGTGTGCATAAGTAAGTAAGTGTTAGTTACTCAGTCATGCCCGACTCTTTGCGACCCCATGGACTGCAGCCCACCAGGCTCCTCTCTCCATGAGGTTTTCCAGGCAGGGGTACTGGAGTGGGTTGCCATTTCCTTCTCCAGGGGATCTTCTCAACCCAGGGATCGAACCCAGGTCTCCTGCACTACAGGCAGATTCTTTACTGTCTGTGTGCATACCCTTAGTAAATTTACTTGTTTGATTCATAAATGTGTTCCTACACATTATTTGTTTGAGCTAGCTTATTTGTTATTAACATATTATATATAATTCTCTGAAAATTTGCTCAACCAGATTTTATTAAAAATTGAATTTTTTCACAAATTTCATAAAAAATTTCATAAATTTCATTAAAAAATTTATTTATACTAAAACTGAAAAAAATATCTTATCTTGCCTTTATTTGGTGTACCTTAGAACTTGACTTGGAAAGTATTAATATTAAGCCACTGACCCATTTATGTAATCTTTCTTAGCTGTGAGCTTTCCTGAGTTTAGTACGAGTCTTACATTGTCAAAATAATAAAGTCAATTATCTCTTTCAGAGAGAAAATCATGAAAGATTATGGCCTAACATTGTGCCTGTAGGACTGTAAAAGATCTTTGAGTTAATTAATTTCATTAATGTGAATAATATAATACCTATTTTTCATCAGTATTCTAAGGATAAATGAGATTTTTCTGTCATGCTGCAGTAATGTATTAGTAATGATACCACAGAGGCACCTCAATAATTATGCTAACCAGTACAGGGACAAACTAGGCATTGGGTAAAATAAGATCTAATATATGGAATTTCTCAAAAGAAAGATTTATCAAAAGAATTGTATTTTAAGTGTAAATCTATGGCTGATTCATATCAATGTATGACAAAACCCACTGAAATGTTGTGAAGTAATTAGCCTCCAACTAATAAAAAAATTTAAAAAAAAAAAAAAAAAAGAATTGTATTTTAAGTGTGGTAGGCTCTACAGTACTCTGAGAGTATTTGGTCTCTCCTTTTATCTTTCAAATTTCCATTATTGCTGTCCAGAAAGATTAGCTATTGATAAATATAGTGTTCATTCTTCCAAAGTAGTCAATAAAAGAGAAGTGAGGACATCAGTAAGAAACTCTTTTCAGACAGAGTTTATATTATCCTAAATTCAGTTGCTCTTGTTTCCTCTTTAAGAAATTAGACTTAATGTTACGTTTGCTATTCAAATATAAGAAGTAGCTCTAAGTTGCCTTCATTGTTTAAAGAAAAAAATTTACTAAATACAGTATACTAACAACTACTGTACTATCATTATCATCAAGTAAATCTATGCTGCAATTAAGCATATATAAGAGTAAATAGTAGAGGCAAGATGTCTTTAGTCAGATTGTGGTGAATAAATTAGGAAATAGTATGGATGGAAGAAAAGATACAGATTAAAGTAAAATACAGCATAGAAACTGAAAAGATGTTCGCATTATGATGCAGTGAGATTTAAGAATATATTAAAAATAACTCAGGATTAGTTGAGGAGTAATGCATTTAGTAAGGAGATGTTTCCTTTTTTAAAATTTCAAACATTAAAAACAGATTAGAACAGAATGAGAAGTTTGTTTGGAAGCCTTGAGAAGGATAAAATATTCAAGAGATAATACTAATAATATATCTTGGAGAGAGAAAATTTTTAAAAGAGGAACATGATATATTCTAAACTAAATATATAACTAAATATGTATGTATATTTACATAATTATATATAAAATTATGTATAATTATATTTAAAATATATAACTAAAATATAGCCCTAATGGTTGTGATGTTATGAAAATTTTAATATGTATAATACAATTTTCTTTAATACATATTTATTGGATCTTCTATAACAGGTCTTGTTCTAGGTAGCTCTGTTATATCAGAGGATAAAACAGAAGAAAAAAAAATTCCCTGCCTTCTCTGAATTTATATTTTAGTGGTGTAAGAGAAAAAATAAGCAATCAATCTGAGGATAATTTTGTAATATGTTAGAAGGTGACAAGCACTATGGAAAAATTTAGTGCAGAGGTAGGAAGTTTGCAAGTTGATTTTTAGGAGCTGGCCAGATCACATTTTAAATAGTCCTGTCTAGGTAGAAATCTTGAAAAGGTGATGATTTTGTAAGACCTGAAGCAAGTGACCTTATTTACTAATTACATTACATAAATTTGATATGTCTATAGTCTATATAACCTAAGGTTTATTATCTATTGTGAATACTTTTGTAGTCTATAATAGGGAAAAGGAAAAATTACACTTACATGTATAAGACTTTTGAAATTATATTAAATTATCAGACTCTGGCTTTAGAACTTTTGGTGGCACAGTGGTAAGAATCCAGGAGAAGCAAGAGACACAGGTTTAATCTCTGGGTTGGGAAGATCCCCTGGAGTAGAAATAACATCCCACTCCAGTATTCTTGCCTGGAATATTCCATGGACAGAAGAGCCTTGACAGGCTACAGTCCATACAGTTACAGAGTCAGACACGACTGAGCACATACACACACACACAACCATTTTTAAACAAAGATATTCATACTGTATACTTAAGCTTTCCTGAACTTCTTAGAAACTCCTTAAGACATGTAGTGCAATAATTTCCATAATGTAAGAATAAAAATTGCACAAGCTTCTTAGAGGGTATTTTCTAGGGCAGTAATATTTCAAGAATTAAATTTTAGCTAGTACAACTAGATATTTCTTTATAAGAAATTTATTAATTGCTATTGTGTACCTTTAGTCAAAAGTCTATAGAACAGATAAAAACATTAAATTTTTGCTTACTATACAGTATAGCAAAGTCAAATAATTACAAATTTGGAAATTTTAGTGAATAATCCTCTTTCTTTGCTATTTTGCAAAGATAAAGATTTATATTATAATAGTTGCCATGGTTTCAACATACGTACCACATATATTGTGGGAGAAGTGTGATTTGTTAATATTAACACCAAATCATATTAGGAATCTTTATTAAATAGTGTTATGTGAATATTTTTATTTGTTCATGTATTTAAAAAGTAAGTATTCTTATTGAGATGAAATAGATGGGGGTACACAAATCCTTTGTTGAAACTACTAAGCCACCATGTTCTATTTTTCTATATTTTAAAAAATGTGGGACATTTACCTTAACTTCAATACCAGTGAGATTCATAGAGATGAAGATTTTCCAGGAAGATTGAAATGTTAACATGAAAAAGATTATGGGGAACACAAACTCACTAGAGAAACAGCATATCAAACTCTATAAAACAAAACACTTTATAAAAATTGAATATCAAGTTTAAAGGATGAACCTCAAAGATGTTTCTTATCCACCCAGCCAATCTGATACCTTTGAGAAGTCAAAGTGTGTGCAAGTGTTAGTCATTTAGTCATGTCTGACTCTGTGAACCTGTGGGCTGTAGCCCGCCAGGCTCCTCTGCCCAAGGAATTTTCCAGGTGAGAAAATTGGAATGGGTAGCCATTCACTTCTTAAGAGAATCTTTATGACCGAGGGATCAAACCCGGGTCTCCAACTTTGCAGGAAGGCTCTTTACAATATAAGCCACCGAGGAAGCCTTGAGGAAGCAAAAATTTGTGTCAGTTCTGTGCAAAACAGTTATGTAATAGGAAAGATGAGAAGATATTTTTGTTAACCTAAGATCACTTTATATAAAGTCATGTTTTCAAATATGTATCCTTATGGATACTATGTTGGATCTTACCACTTATACTATACAGGATTTTACTCCCATCTTTGCTTCAGTTTCTAATTGAATGGCAAATGTGATTACATGATTTAATCTAATTTAGATATTTAATTTTTACTTCTAAATTATTTTATGAACCTTATAAGTCTATTGAAAAAAAAAAGTATGCAATGTTGTTTGATAACATTTTACCTATAGTAGAACTTGGAGAAGGAAATGGCAACCCACTTGAATATTCTTGCCTGGAAAATCTTGTGGACAGAAGAGACTGGCAGGCTACAAATCATGCATTCGGAAAGAATCAGACATGACTGAGTGACTGAACACAGTAGAACTTATTTCAAAATTGGAATCAATCTTCTCAGAATCTGTCTCCCCTTTATCAGCTACACTTATTTAGTACTCAAAATCCTTCTTCCAAACTCCTGTGAATGTTGATATTTTGACTTCTTCCCATGAGTTATGAATGTTCTTTAACGGCATCTAAAATGGCAAATCCTTTCCAGAAAATTTTCAACCTACTTTGCCCAGATCCATCAGAGGGATCACTATTTATGGAAACTATAGCCTTATGAAATGTATTTATTAAATAATGACTTGAAAGTTGAAATCACTCCTTGATCCATGGGCTGCAAAATGAATATTGTGTTAGCAGGCATCAAAAGAATATTAATCTCATTGTTCATCTCTATCAGAAGTCTTTGGTGACTGGGTGCATTGCCAATTAGCAGTATTATTCTGAAAGGAATTTTTTTTTTTTTTTCTGAGCAGTAGTTCTCAACAATGGGCTTAAAAAAGAAACTTCCCCAGTGGTCAGTGGTTAAGACCATGCTTCCACTGCAGGGTGCGCAGGTTTATCACTGACTGGGGAACTAAGATCCTGCATGCCATGTGGCTTGGCCAAAAAAAAGAAAAAAGAAATCAGATAAACATGTTGTAAACAGATGTGCTGTCATCCAGGCTTTTGTTGTTCCATTTATAGAACACAGGCAGAATAGATTTAGCATAATTTTAAAGTTCCTAAGTTTTTCAGAATGGTAAATGAATACTGTCTTCCATTTAGTCACCAGCTGGATTAACCTCTAAGAAGAGAATCAGCCTGTCCTTTGAAACTTTGAAGGCAAGCATTGACTGCTCCTCTCTAGCTATGAAAGTCTTAGATAGTGTCTTCTTCCAGTAGAAGGCTGTTTTGTCTACACTGAAAATCTATTGTTTAGTGTATCTACCTTACTTAATTAATTAGCTAGATCTTCTGGATAACTTGCTACAACTCCCATATCAGGGTTTGTTATTTCACCTTACACTTCCATGTTACGTAGATAGTTTCTTGCCTTAAACCCCATGAACCAACCTTTGTTAGCTTCAGATTTTTCCTTCAGTTTCCTCACCTCACTCAGCCTCCATAGAATTTGCAAGAGTTAGGGCCATGCTCTAGATTTGGCTTTGGCTTAAGGGGATATTGTAACTAATTTGATCTATCCAGACCACTAAAACTTTTGCAATATGAGCAATACAGCTGTTTAGCTTTCTTATCATTAGTGTCTTCATCAGAGTAGTAATTTAACTTTCTTTAAAAACTTTTCTTTTGCATTTCCTTTGCATTGGCAAACTTTTTGTATGAGAGGCCTAGGTTTTGGCCTATCTAAACTTTCACATGAATAAGCTTAATCATTTCTAGCTATTGGTTTAGAGAGAGAGACCTGTAACTGTTCCTTTAACTTAAACACTTAGAGACTTTTGTGGGGTTATTATTGCCTAATTTCAATATTGTTTTGTCTCAGGGAACAGGGAAGCTCAGAAAGGGGGAGATGAAGGAACAGCTAATCCATGGAGCAGTCCAAACAAAAGCAATATTTCTCCAATATTTATTAAAATTGTTATATTATATGAGCATGATTAATGGTCAGTCAGTAGGTTCAGTCCCTCAGTCATGTCTGACTCGTTGCTACCCCATGAATTGCAGTATGCCAGGCCTCCCTGTCCATCACCAACTTCTGGAGTTTACTCAAACTCATGTCCATCGAGATGGCGATGCCATCCAGCCATCTCATCCTCTGTTGTCCCCTTCTCTTCCTACCCCCAATCCCTCCCAGCATCAGGGTCTTTTCCAATGAGTCAACTCTTTGCATGAGGTGGCCAAAGTATTGGAGTTACAGTTTCAGCATCAGTCCTTCCAATGAACACCCAGGACTGATCTCCTTTAGGATGGACTGGTTGGATCTCCTTGCAGTTCAGTGACTCTCAAGAGTCTTCTCCAACACCACAGATCAAAAGCATCAATTCTTCGGTGCTCAGCTTTCTTCACAGTCCAACTCTCACATCCATACATGACCACTGGAAGAAACATAGCCTTGACTAGATGGGCCTTTGTTGGCAATGTCTCTGCTTTTTAATATGCTATCTAGGTTGGTCATAACTTTCTTTCCAAGGAGTAAGTGTCTTTTAATTTCATGGCTGCAATAACCATCTGCAGTGATTTTGGAGCCCCCCCCAAAATGAAGTCTGACACTGTTTCCACTGTTTCCCCATCTATTTCCCATGAAGTGATGGGACCAGATGACATGATCTTAGTTTTCTGAATGTTGAGCTTTAAGCCAACTTTTTCACTCTCCCCTTTCACTTTCATCAAGAGGCTTTTTAGTTCCTCTTCACTTTCTGCCATAAGGGTGGTGTCATCTGCATATCTGAGGTTATTGATATTTCTCCTGGCAATCTTGATTCCAGCTTGTGCTTCTCCAGCCCAGCATTTCTCATGATGTAATCTGCATATAAGTTAAATAAGCAGGGGGACAATATATAGCCCTGAATGTACCCTCTTTTCCCTATTGGAATCCAGTCCTGTTGGTCTCAATGTCCAGTTCGTATGTGTTGCTTTTCTTGACACTGGCTATACAGGTTTCCTCAAGAGACAGGTCAGCGTGGTCTGGTATCTTATCCCATCTCTTTTCAGAATTTTTCCATAATTATTTTGTATCCTGCACAGTCTAAGGCTTTGGGCATAGTCATAAACCAGAATAGATGTTTTTCTTCGAAACATTTCTTGGCTTCTATTCGAATGATTCATCAGGGATGTTGGCAATTGATCTCGTGTTACTCACTTGCCTTTTTCTAAAACGCACCGTTGAGTACCTCTGGGAGTTTTGCATCGTTCACAATGATTGCTGAAGCCTGGCTTGGGATATTTTGAGCAATTACTTTCGCTAGTGTGATGAAGAATGAGATTGGGCAATTGTGAGGTAGTTTGAGCATTCTTTGGGATTGAATGAAAACGGACCTTCTTTCCAGCCTGTGGCCACTGCTTGGAGCATTTCCAAATTGTTAGTACTGAGCGTAATTAGTTTGCAGCAACTATCACTAGCATCCATCTTTTTCATTTTTTTTTTTTTTTTTTTGAATTCTCACTTCTCTTTAATCACTGAGTTTTCAGTTTTTACAAATAATCTTAGAACCATTCAGGGAACTAAGGTTTGGGGTGGGGGACAGTTCTTACTGGTACATGAACTATTACATGCTCAATTTTCTGTAAATAATTCAGTTGGCTGGATTAACAAACATTGTCACAGAAACACAATTTTTTTTTAAGCCATAGATCACTGCATATATATTTACAAAAAGCCAAAACAAATATGCACTTCTCCTTACTAGGAGAACTGAAATAGATGTTTGAAACGTTAAGGCAATGATGATTCTAAAACATAATGAAATACTAAGTTAAGGCTTTATGTTTGTTTTGAAACCCATATTCATAGGCAACTGTGACCCAAGCAAACTTTTATCTACCAGGTTGAGTTCATCTGCCCAGGACATGTTATGTATCCATTACCACCAATTCTTCTATGGGACAGAAATTAGTAGGAACACCAATGATTTTCTCTAATGAATTATTAGTTCCCTGCTTAGGTTGTATTTTGAGGGTTTAGTCTTCAGCAGCATAAAGCATGTGCCACATAAGGAATAGAGCTTTTTTTTGGGTAAACTTAGAAAAATGTACAGACTGCATTGATTTTTACCTGCCTGAAAGCTGGCCAACAATCAAGAACTCAGGATCTTCTAAATACAAAAAACCCTACAAGTGTACCTGACTGCTCAATCATCTCAAAACATATTATGTTCTTGAAGTACTGGATCTTCACCTCATTTTCTTTGAAGACTGTTCAGTATTACCCTCTCTAAACAAACAAAGCAACATAATGCAGACTGCTGTATTTTAGATGGATCTATTCTAGAATTGCTATCTTCAAGGCACAAAAACTATTCTTGCTAGACCAATGTGTTTCCTCATTCAAGGGAAAAAAATGAGAGATGGATGAAAAGAAGATTCACTTTACTATAGTTGTTGATTGCACTCTTGCCCTAGCAAGCTTATGAAAAGTATTGAAATGTAACAGGGAATATCTTTTTCTTCTTACATTACTATTTTTATTGTTTTTTAACATTTAGTATGACAAAACTCAGACTCAGAGGGTGGGGTGCACCTTGAGCAGCAGCTCTGGAGCACCACCCTGGCCTTCAGTAGGGTGCAGGAGGGATGGCTTGTAGGACACACTCCAGGATGAGCTAACAGGCATGATTCCACAGCCCAGCGTTTCCAGAGTTGGGGTGACTTACCGTCACTTAGACTGAAAGGATCACTATTTACACTAAGTGCTTGCCGCTACTACTTTAAGCAATAATTGTACAGCAATATGTCTTGTGAGCAAAGTACTATACACTTATGTTCATACTAGTAACAGTTCACATAGAGGGATGGCATTGACTATATGCAAATTGTCTCAGAAGCTAAAGACAACCGTAGTTTTCCTTTGTGTCTTCAAATCAGGGAAGAGTAAGATGTCAAAGCAGGTGAAGCTGTTGGTGTTTAAATCTGACGGTGCAGTGTCAGACTTCTTTACACGTTATCAGGGAACAGAAGTTTCCTAACAAGCACTGGCAAGAGTATTTTAGGTGCAATTTAAGTCAGTCAAGCTTTGATGAAAATGTTTTGAAGATCTTAAGTTTGTACCCTAAGTCCTGGTGAGCTTGGCTTAAGCTAAAAGGCAAGATGGGTTTTAAAGGTGTGAGATACATTTTTTTTCTTTTTTTTTAAAGAAGGGAAGACTACACTGAAAGGGCAAATGTCGGCAACACAAAAACAATCATGTTCAGATCAACATCTTACACTTTATAATACACTCACAAATTTTTACACAAATTTCATGTTTACAAGTACAAAAAGGCAAAGAATCTCAAAGAATCAAAGTACCTGTATCGTCGACTACATTCAGTAGAGTTAATACTGTTGTCCTTGTTCTTCATCTTCTAAATCCAGAAGGGAACTGTGAATCCATCCCCCATGTGGACTCCGCTTTCAGAAGTTGGAGACTGGGTGTAGTTCTGCACAGAGCTGCTCAGTTCAACAGAACTGAACTGAGATTCCATCGTGTTCCAGGACAGATTGCCCAGAAGAAAGTCATCCATTGCTGTCTGAGTTTCATTGCTGGTGAAGAATAAGCTCCCCAAAGTTTCAAAGCCAGAGTTCATGGTCTTTGTTTCGGCACTGTTCAACTGAACTTTGCTTTCCAGGGCAGGCAGGTTTTTAGCAGTGGAGATTCCATCAGTCTGGGTCTCTGTGTCAGACGAATCAGTATTCATGGAAAAAATAGTTTCAGGATACTTCCCAGTGGCAGACGAGGGCTACTGTCTAAAAAGAAGTTCAGGTATGTCTGTGTCTGCATGTCAAACATCTCAAGGCCTAAGAAGCTAGAATCCCCCCTACAACTGTAGGCCTGGGCAGAAGGGTCTGCAAGGAAGAAGTCAGTTTGGGTTTCTATGTCCAGGGACTCCACGACTGGCTCAGTGGTCATGGTACTAAGCTCACTCTCCTCGGTTTCTGTCTGTATATTTGAGGCTGAAAAGAACTCTTTGATATCAAAATCAATTGCAGGATTCTTGATTGGGCCAGATGGGAGCTGGATGTCAGGTCCAGTATTTGTGTCAGACAAAAGACTACGATTGTCCAGCGTCTGACCAGGTAGGTTACTTGACAAGATGTTTTCTAGATCACTTAATAAATCCATGGTTTGGGTCTGATTATCTGTCATGTTCTGTGACAAAAGCATACTATTTGGTGCACTGAAGTTTATAATTGGGGTGGATTTCTCAATGTCTTGTGTTAAAGTTTTAGGGTGGTTCTGAGGTAACAAGTCATGAGTTACAGTCTCTGCTACTAAGCCACTGCTTATAATATTATCTGTAGACACACCATATGATGAATGGACACTCTCAAAAATGTCTCCACACATTACAGCTTGGTCCATCTATACTCAGTCCTTTGCTGGACTTTGCGTTCCGCTGGTCTGAGTTTCTCTGGAGATCCCACCTGGCTGGAAACTGGCATCTATAAATGCATCAGTCTGAGCATAGATGGATGAGGTTACCTTAGAACTGGTCAAAAAAGTCTGATTTGAACACTAATGGAAAGGGAAACCTGGGAACCAAATGTCAAATCAGTTTGCGAACAGAACGACACAGAGGAGTCAGGGCTGGCCCACTGTGCAGACGGCATGAACTGTGGTGTGGTGTAGGACAGGTCTGTCTGTACACTGATGGAAGAAATGTGGTTCTTCTGACAAGTGTTCCCAAGTTCCTGTAACGGGCTAAATGGACTTTTACCCAAGTTCACTTGACTACCTGTGCTAATCGGCTCAACAGCAACAGGATTGACAACTTTTGAAAGAGGGAGGCTCTCTTTGAGAGAGCAGGCCTCCGAATCCAGGCCGAGGATCAGGGTTCCAATGGACAAGGGCAGTAAGTGCACGCCCCGGGGGCAGAGCCCTGCTGGTCGACACCCAACACCACAGGCTGGCCCGAGGAGTTGGCTGTAGGCACAAAGACGGGCACAGGAGAAAACTGCATGACGGGGAGTTTAACCAAAGCCACTTTGGGCTTTGGTAAAAGCAACTTCTGAGGGTACCTTGGAGCTGCTGGAAGAGTCTGCTGTTTGGCATTAGAGCTGCAAGAGTCTTCAAAGGAAGCCACCAGCTTTATTTCTGAAGTTTCTGGTTCTGGAGCATCTGGTCGTGGAACTAACTGGTTTGTTGCTCAGTGATTCAGTGGTCTTCCTGGACAGATTCTGGCTGTGCAAGCAGTTTTCCATTTTCTTTTTCTTACTAAGTGGATCCCTGTGTTCTGCAGAGATCTCATGGCCAGTTCGGTAGATGTGAGACTATAACGCAGTCCTGCTGGCATAGGGACAGCCACATGTGCACTGGAAGGTCTTGCCACAATCCTCTGCATGTCTTTTCAAGTCCCACTTGGTGCCATACGAATTTCTGCACTTACTACATTTATGGTTCTTTTCAGCATGCATTTTCATGAAGTGCTGTTTTACGAGAGAAATTTGAGAAAATGGTCTGTCAGGGCCTCTAGGGCATCCTTCAATTGTACAACAGTAGAATTTCGGTACAGTTTTCAAATATTTTCTTACTGTTGGATTTACTATGCCATCCTGCTGGCGGTGGCTCTTGACCAGGTGCATGTTGAGCGCGGGGCTGTTGGGCAGGATCTTGCCGCAGCCACTCACCGTGCACAGGATGTTGGTCCGCACGGCCGGGGACAGCTCGCTCCTGGGCCTGCGGCGTCGAACGCGCGGGCTGCTGCCTCGCCGCCGGCGGTCGCGGCCGGTTGCCTCTCAGCCTCCCAGGGGGCACCCACGGCCCGAGGCGGCGGCAGCTCCCCTTGCGGCCACAGGGATGGCCAGGGCGCCTGAGGCGAGAGCCGCGGGGATCCGCCGACGCCGCCTCAGAGGCCGCCGTGGCTCTCGCGCCGCGGCCGGACCCAGCATCATCTTTTAGAGTTTGAAATAGCTCAACTGGAATTCCATCACCTCCACTAGCTTTGTTCATAGTGATGCTTCCTAAGGCCCACTTGACTTCACATTCCAGGAAGTGTGGCTCTAGGTGAGTGATCATACCATCATGATTATCTGGGTCGTGAAAATCTTTTTTGTATAATTCTTCTTAATATCTTCTGCTTCTGTTAGGTCCATACCATTTCTGTCCTTTATCGAACACATCTTTGCATGAAATGTTCCCTTGGTATCTCTAATTTTCTTTAAGAGATGTCTCCTCTTTACTCTTCTATTATTTTCTTTTATTTCTTTGCATTGATCGCTGAGGAAGGCTTTCTTATCTCTCCCTACTATTCTTTGGAACTCTGCATTCAAATAGGTTAATGGTTTCAATTAACCATTGAATTAATACTTCACATGATTAATGGTACCCTAAAACAATTACAATAGCAACATCAAAGATCACTAATCACAAATCACCATAACAAATATAATAATTACGAGAAAGTTTGAAATATTGGGAGAAAACTGTAACACAGAGGCATGAAGTGAACAAATACTGTTGAAAAAATGGTGCCTATAGACTTGTTCTTCCTCTCTGCAGGATTGACACAAACCTGCAATTTGTAAAAAATGAAATAAAATACAGTAAAATGAGATATGTGTCTACTCCTTTCATTGCTTGATTAAATGGACTATTAGCACCTTTTAAAGTTTCCATGAATTTTAATAAACATGATAAAATAACATTTTAATATTTTTTTCTTAAAATGCATAATAGGAGCCCAACATTTGTGACTCAACATATATTTCTTAAAAATAATCTGTAAGAAAATAATGTGAAGCCATTTTATATGTGGGATACATAACATACTCCTTTTAAATGAAAAATCAAACATTTTCTGTGAAAGTATGCAAAATAACATCAACAAATGTAATCCTTTCACCATTAAAAAAAGATTGTAATTTATTTTCTGATGACTAGTACTCTCTATGAAAAACCTAAAGCTTCTCAAGTGGCAGAAATCTGCAAAATTCAATGCAGTTCTAATAAAAAGAATACATGATCTTCTTTAAAAATATAATAAAGAAAATATCATTTTGCTCTCTAGAGAGCCATCTTTCTAGATACACCTTGGTACAGAAGAAAAATGAAGTTTTTCAAGCAGTTGTGTTATTAATGATCCTGAACAGGATTATTCATCATAAGAGATTAAAAATTCTTCAGAATATTATTTCATCTTTCAAGAAAATATTTTTTAAGTCTGGATCATAAAACTACTCACTTCCAATTTTTCACTTAGAATATGAGAAACCAGTGACAGTATCTGATTCTTCAAATATTTGAAAGGATCACTGCATCACTGATCCTGTTCACACTCTCCACATTGTTTGCTGAACCCAGGGTAGGCAAGGCTCAAGCTAAGAGGCTGGAAGAAGACACAAGGAGCCATAGGAACTGCAGACACATTTCTTCTCTCCTGGCTGGCACAACTGCCATAATACAGCCTCTCTCCTGGCTTATGCAGAGGCTGTAGAAGCAGCCATAACATAACCATAATGTAGTAACAACATAGCCACAGCATAACCTCATATAACATAACCATGGTGTTGCTCCAATGCAGCCCTAATGCAGCAGCAGCAGCCAGGGTTTTGATGGTGGTAGCTCCTGTACACACACACACAACCTCCGGGACTTTTCCAGGTGGAGTCTATGTAAGAAAAGTAGCCCATGTTTAAGCAAGTACTTTGTGAAGTGCATGTGCAGTGCTATAAGTGATTTCAGCTGTTACATAACTGTGCAAAGTCATTGTTTACAGAACATGGGGTGACAGGTCATGAGAGCATGGGGCAAGAGAACCTGACTGGCGCCATCTTGTTTATTTCCCCACTGTCACGTTTCTCTTTAAAGAACTCTAAATGTCTGAGTATCAGGACTCTGTGATTCTTGATCATATAATACTAATTATAGAAATTTTTAAAAATCGGCCCTTAATAACTTTATTTTTAAACATGCCATGATTTTCTATAGATATGTCAATTCTCAAAATTCTAGTTAAAGGTAAATATTACCAAAAAAATGACTTTTATACTATAAAGATGATTTACAGTTATCAGCACAGCATTAAATTGTTACTCATTTTTGTAAATGATTTTGTACATCATTTTTGGCCTAACTATTACAGGAGTATAAACATACCAAGAATATACACGGTAATAGACTGCTTTTTTAATCCTTAATTTCCCAATAATCCCTACTAATCAGAAAGTAATGAATTCTTTTTTAAAAACTTTCCAAATAGACTATGAGCTGTCATATGAATTCATGAGATCAGTATCAGGGACATTATTTGAAAATTAAAATAAATAAATAAATAAAAATTTGTCCATATACATACTCTCAAACAAAAGATTTTGCTGTACTTAAGTCATCTAAGAAAGTCATCAAAAGACAATCTTATTTTCCAAATGTGTGAAAGGTAAAAAGAACATGGATATCTAAGATTCAAACAAATATACAAATAACATAGATTCAATTGTGAATAGACAATAGAATGAAGGAAAGAAAGAACAAAAGAAGGCAAGGGAAGAAAAAATTAAAAACACCAGTCTCTATCAACTTCATTTCCCTCTTGGATAAAACTGGTGGGTTTGAGGGGTCAGCATAGGGCGGTTGTTACAGTCCTTCCTCACTGTGGACTTCATTCATAATGTGAGTAAAAACCTCAGTGTTAGGCAGGTACAGTTTCATTATTGAATTTTTCTTATTGGGCATGATTGGGCTCAGTGGTAAAGAATCCACCTGCCAATGCAGGAGATGCAGGTTTGATCCCTGGCTTGGGAAGAATCCCTGGAGAAGAAAGTGGCAACCCACTCCAGTATTTTTACCTGGGAAATCCCATGGACAGAGGAGCCTGGTAGGCTGCAGTCCATGGGTTGCAAAGTGTCAGACACTACTGAGCAACTGAGAATACATGCACTGTATATTTCACATTTTCACATATACTATTTAAGTAGGATAGCAAAATGCCTTGAAATAATGTATCATTTTAGGATTTTAGCTTTTTTCTTGGTTGCATGTTACCACTGGAGAAAATATAACTATCTTCTCCTCCAAAATAAGTTTTATGAAGAACACAGCCCTGGAAAAATAAAAGAGAAGATTATAGCCTATGCTTAACAGAGTACAGCAAAATACTCTGTCCTTGATTTGTTTTCTTGAAATAGTAGAACTAGAAGAGCTGTTGAAGCTATGTTAAACATAGTTAGCCAAGGAAGTACACTGAGAATTTGGCACAAGACTATTTTGTTTTCTTTCTTTTTTCTTTTTTTTTTGCTTTTATTTTATTTTGCCTTACCTTCTTTGTTCCTTATCTTATATGAACAGTTACCATTGGCAATATCTTAACATTTAATGCCATCATATGATTTTATTTTAGTTCAGAAAGTTAGACACATTATCTAAAATAATTAAATTTTCTTAGACTCATCATAAGTAAAGGCCTGATTTAATCAAAACCCTCTTGAACATCAAGTTATAGAAATGCCTTTAATGAAGAAAATGTATTGGTGTAAATTAACAATAGAAGGAATTTTTTAAAGTAAGGAAAATTTGTAAAATGAAAATTTTAAAATCCATTTAAATGGTGCATATTACCAATAAACCAGACTCCTGCAATTTATTTATCCATAGTCATGCTTCTCAAGATCCAGGCACCTATCTCTTCCTAATACTTGCAGCCATGTTGCATGACTCCTAGAAGTAGACAGAAACAATAGTGCATAATATAACATTGTTAATAGCATTATTGGAGAGATCCTTTTGTCCAAAAGCATGCTTCCATGTGGTGAGCTGGACTAAAAAGGTCATAATAACTTAATATACTTCCTGGAATAGAGTGCAGAGAAAAGTCATAATGATAAGCATGTGAGGATTGTAACCACCCTGGGAGCATGTGATTATCTGTTTAGCATATATTCAATTTTTTGCCAGAACACTTTATAATTTAGGGACTTTTTTTATTTGTTTCAAAGATGAATAATATCATACAAAGTAGGAGGTAATTACTCTATCAGATAAGGAGATTGTAAAATTGCAATTTTTAGAATCATTTACTTTAATCAGTAGTATGAGTTTAGAGGCATGATGACATCTCATCTCAGACATTTTAAGTCAAGAATATTTTCTCTATAATGTCTTTCTCCAAAATTATAAGATGGGGAGTAGAAGAGGTATTATCACTAACCCTCAGGCACTGTTGACAATGATCTGCTCTTTTATTTTAAAATTATGTGCCCAAACTTCTCTGGTGGTCCTGTGGTTAAGAATCAGCCTGTCAATGCTTGGGACATGGGTTCTATCCCTAGTCTTGGAAGATTCAATATGCAGCAAAGCAATTAAGCCAGTGCCACAAAAACTGACCCCTTGAGCCTCAACTACTGAAGGCCAGGAGCCACAACTAGTGAAGCTCAGGAACTTGGAACCCATGCTCTGCAACAAGAGAAGCCACCACACACTGCAATTAAAGAGTAGCCCACAACTGTTGCAACTAGAGAAAGCACAGCAACGAAGACCTAGCACAGCCATAAATAAATGTGTGTGTGTGTGTGTGTGTGCTAAGTCTCTTCAGTCATGTCTGACTCTTTGTGTTCCTATGGACTGTAGCCCTCCAGGTTACTCCGTTCATGGAATTCTCCAGGAAAGAACACTGGAGTGAGTCACCATGCCCTCTTCCAGGGAATCTTCCTGACCCAGGAGTTGAATCCACCTCTCTTACATCTCTTGCATTGGCAAGTGGGTTCTTTACCACTATTGCCACCTGGGAAGCCCCATAAATAAATTAATTAATTAAAAAATTAAAATTATGTACAGTAGTAGCAAACTGCTGAATATCTAGTCAAGGTATTATGTGGTAGGTTGTGTGTGTGTTTGTGTGCATGTTCAGTCCTGTCGAACTCTTTTGTGACCCCATGGACTGTAGTCCACCAGGTTCCTCTGTCCATGGGATTCTCCAGGCAAGAATACTGGAATGGGTTGCCATGCCCTCCTCTAGGTGATCCTCCTGACCCAGGGATTGAACCAGGGTCTCCTGCATCTTCTGCTTGACAGGCAGATTCTTTACCACTGAGCCACCTGGGAAGCTGTGGTGGGCTGAGCCTTAAACAATTGGAAAGCTTTCTTACCTCTTTTTAAAAAATGACAAAAGGAAAATAACTTTTTGTCTGAAAGAACTTTGAAGATGAGAGAGTTCACATAGTTTATTCTATAGATGAGAAAACAGTCCTAGTGAGGATGTGAAGTACCTAACATCACACATTTATTTGGTTGTGGAACAAAGAAAAACCTGAAATAAAAATTGTTGAACAGATTAATATCTGGCTACCAGAATCTGACTGGAATAACCTTAAAATGAGAAACTAAACAGTAGTAGAGACGACTGCATTGCTTTAAAGCCTAAGTATTTTCTTCCTTCAATATATGTGAAAGAGAAATCTTAGAAAATTCTGATCTCCACGTATGCATGAAAGCTTTTGTTTTTCAATAAAAATTCTAGATGAATCACTACTAGTTTTATTTTCCTTGTTATCAACTCTTATTTTGAGAGTAGATAGCAGACAATTAGGAAACAATTGTTAAAGTACGTTATTCAAGGAAAAAAATAAGGTAATGCCAATTCCCCATTTTCCTCTTTGCCAAATTCAGACATTATGTTAGTCTATATTAAGTTACTCTACAGTAATAATCTATAGTTAAGTGGAGAAAAGAAGCCAAGTTTATGAACTATGTAAAATGTGCAGATATCTGAATGAATTTTATATTTCCTTGCAGTATTTCAAGTCCCACAATTATCTTATCACTACCCTCCATTTACACAAGTTATGTTGCTTTTCTCTTAAAAAATAAAGAATATCTACAAGTGACCTTTAGCTTAATTTTCCTTAATATCCAATCTATAACTTCAGGAGCACATAGACTCCATTTATCTAATAAACATTTAATTACTATATTGCAAGGGCATGTTGTCTGATTTGCAAAAATAGATCTGCTGCTCTCTTTCCTGTCTCCTCACAATGCACCTCAGCACAGTGTCTTATTGTCCTCCTTGAATCACTAATGTTGCTCACTACTGAAGGGGAAAAACAGTTTTCCTCCTCAGGGTGGACATATTTATTGTACCTGTAGGAGAAGCTAGGGGAAAAGAACTAGCTTCTGTATAGTTCTGTTAGAAAGCATTATTACCACCAGAAATTCAACATAAATTTCCGTCAAGACGTGTTAACTCTATCTGTGAATTAGAGTAACATCGTGGTGATTTGGCTAGTACATTAAAATTTAATGGTAGATGTCTCCATACATAACAGTCAATTCTTTGATAAACTACTTAGAAAGTGACATAAAAGGTGAGAAAATGTATTGGTTATAAAATAAAATATGATGAAATAGCAACAGATAGTTTTTTTTTTTAATGTTAAGGCAATATTCGTTATTTAAAATTAAAAAAAAAAACCTATTTAAATGCAGATTCTACTGCCCATTCAGTCTCTAAACAAAGATTAAGTTGTAATCTCAAGAAATGTGAATACAAACATCTCTCATTCTCTGTTTTTTTTCTCTCTCTCTCTCTCTTTCCTTTCATTTTTCCCCCCTCCCCATCTTATCATTTAGATGTTTTTGGTTATTTATCTATATATTATCATGATAATTTGCATATCAATGTTACTTTTTTTCCCTATCAAGGCTTTTAGCAGATACACAGTTATCTTTAAAAAAAAATAGCTGATCATTTTAATTCTAAATGCATTTTTTCTTGGTATTAAAGTGATTCTCTCATTGCTACATAGTTTTATCAGTTCCATCTGTAAATGAGGAAAAAATTACACTACTTTCTGCAAAAATATTCTATTTCATCACTACTGTATACAGTGATTTGTTTGCAAGATTTTTAGCATTCTTTAAAATGTCATGTTGGTAGTACAGAAATTACATTAAAACTCTTAATTCTATTTGTATCTAGTGCCAATAGCTTCAATATATGTAAATGGTGATTAAAGCCAAATGCCCTTTTTCAGAAAAGAGCAATCTGGTTTCCTTCTGCCAACACAATTAATCTAGACAGTATCATGCTAAATGAAATAATCTGCATCACTATCTACAAAATACCTTTAAAGAGAAGAGCTCAGTTCCTTCATGTACTTTCATTTACTTTTTATTCTTTTATCTAGCTTCTGACATCTTATCATCAGCATTCATAATGACACTTGCGGATCTTGTCAAATCTGTGATAATATGATGAACATCCTTAAATCATTTTCTCTTAAAACTAGTGTCTTCTGGAATATGAACTAAAATTAACACTGCAATGTCAAGTTTTGCTTTCAGCCATCTTTTCCTTATTTTTCAGAATGCTCTCAGAAGTAGTCCTTTTAAAAGATGACAGAGCTAACAACAACAACAACAACAAAAAAACTAGTCTATTTGAAATGCTTGTTCATAACATCACAGAAAAAAGTAAACCTTTTTCAGGGAGCTGTTTCACCTGCTACTAGAGAATATTGCAAGCATTACTATGGTCATTAAAGTAATATTAAATGAAGTCAAAATATAAACCAAAGATCAGAAAATCTCAAATGTCTAATGTGTGGAGAGGGTAACTGTCATTTATTAAAATCAGGTTTAAGGTGTACCACTCAATATTTAATTGATTGAAATATAGTTAATGCTCAACTTTATATTACTTTCAGGTATACTACAGAGTGATTTGAATGTGCATACAATATGAAATGATCAACACCATAAATACAGTAGCCATCTGTCCCCAAAGTTATTACAGCTTTACTGACCATATTCCACATTCTGTATATTCCCATGATTTATGTATTTTGTAACTGAGGTTTGTACCTCTTAATCCCCTTCACTTATTTCAACAGCCTAGACCCCTAACTTCTTTTAAATACACATTTATTGTCTGTATCTATTAGTCTGTTTTGCTTTTCTTTGTTTTGATTTTTAGATTCCTCCTATCAGTAAGATCAGATAGTATTTGTCTTTCATTGTCTGACTTATTTCACTTAGCATGATACCCTCTAGATAGATATCTATGTTGTCTATGTCAGCAAGACTTCATTTATTATGGCTGAGCAATATTCCATTATATATACACACACACACACACACACACACACATACATACATACATACATAAAATCACATCTTCTTTATCCGTTCATCTAAGGATGGACACTTAGTTTGATCTTATATCATGGCTATCATGATAAATGCTGCAGTCAACATTGGTGTGCTATATCTTTCTGAATTAGTGTTTTCATTTTCTTTGGCCAAACACTCAAAGTTGTTCTATCATATGGTAGTTCTATTTTTAATTTTTTGAAGAACTTCCATACTCTTTTCCTAAGTGGTTGGATCAATTTACACTCTGACCAACAACACAGTAGGCTTCCTTTTTTTCCACATCCTGACCAACATGTGTTGTTTGTTGTCTTTTTTATAACTGTTTTGATAGGTGGGGATTGGTATCTCATTGTGGTTTTAGTTTGCATTCCCCTGATTAGTGATGTTGAGCATCCTTTCATTTGTCTGCTGGCCATTTGTATGTTTTCTTTGGAAAAAAACAAGAAAGGATTCAAAGTGAAAGTGAAGTGAAAGTCGCTCAGTCGTGTCTGATTCTTTGCAACCCTGTGGTCCATGGAATTCTCTAGGCCAGAATACTGGAGTGGGAGTCTTTCCCTTCTCCAAGGGATCTTCCCAACCCACAGGTCGAACCCAGGTCTCCCACATTGCAAGCGGATTCTTTACCAGCTGAGCCACAAGGGAAGCCCAAGAATACTGGAGTGGGGGTAGCCTATCCCTTCTCCAGTGGATCTTCCTCACCCAGGAACTGAATCGGGGCCTCCTGCATTGCAGGAAGATTCTTTACCAATTGAGCTATCAGGGAAGCCCAAATGTATTTAAACTCTCAACTAATTTTTAATTGATTTTTTGGATGCTGAATTGTATGGATTATTTGTATATTTTGGATATTAACCCCTTATCAGATATATCATTTGCAAATGTCCTCTCCCATTAAGTAGGGTGCCTTTTTGTTTGTCACTTAACATTTTAAACAGGCACTATATACAATAAAACCACAACAGAACTATACCGGAGGAGGCAATGGCAACCCACTCCAGTACTCTTGCCTGGAAAATCCCATGGACAGAGGAGCCTGGTAAGCTGCAGTCCATGGGGTCGCTAAGAGTCGGACACGACTGAGCGACTTCACTTTCACTTTTCACTTTTGTGCATTGGAGAAGGAAATGGCCACCTACTCCAGTGTTCTTGCCTGGAGAATCCCAGAGACGGCGGAGCCTGGTGGGCTGCCATTTATGGGGTCGCACAGAACTGGACACGACTGAAGTGCTTTAGCAGCAGCAGCAGCAGAACTATATACAATAAAACATTTAAAAGCTCATACAGTCTCACAAAATATAGTGATATAGAGATTCAAATCCTGCCTTCAGTACATTATGAGGAATACTAAGTTGTAACTGCCAAATCTTGCACTAATGTTCAATTCAGAAATTACACATTTATAATTTGACTTTGCTTTTCTAATTTAAAATTTAAGTTGACATGTCACATTACCTTATTCTAGAGCAGTTTTTTGTATTTATAAAGACTTTAATATACGTAACTTATTTCATTTTGAACATGAAGTAGATTTTCATGTTAGTTTATTTGTTGCTTAGTAAGGCAGTATTGTGATTTGGTGTCAAAGTAATAAAATATTGTTTAATCTGAAATTAAGTCTCTCTCTCCAGTGCTTATTTTGACCCTTCAACCCAGTTTCTTAATGTATGCAGGTGTTTTAGAATGATAGATAAAATGAGAAACTATGTAAATTAATGAACATTTTCAAACTTGTGATATCTGAATTCAGATTCCTTAAGTTCCTATATAAAATACACCTTTAGAAAAAGTGTATTTCTCACACTGAGTAGCACCTATTTTTTTGTGGTTTATTTATTGTGAACCCAACTTTAATGATTTATTTAATCTTTCCCTGACATTCTTTTTATAATGGCAAAAGAGAATAAAGAACATTTATGCTTTTGAGTAAATACAGCAAAATGGTCTCACTGAAATATCAATGAAAAGAGACCCAAGGACACTACTAATAGGGTATCATATAATTTTAAATGAATTAAATGTACTATTAAATAAAGGATCAGCATTTTTCTTGTAGTGTAGTAAACATTTTTTGAATATCTAGATTTTTTTCTGTTTTACATAGTTACAAAAAAAAAAACGAGACATAACTTGACAAACGTATACATTTTTGCGATTCTAGATAAACTTCCAAAGCAACCTTCTTAAAACTGAGTTTATGGATGAGTTGCAGTAGTAGTGATAGAGATTAAAGTGTATGAGTTTGATAAACCCAGTATCTCAATCTATCATTACTAAAAAGGATTCCTTCTTGCTCCAGAATCAGTTTTATTCCTGTGTGATGAGTATCGGGTCTCCACTGTTAGACAACCAAGGAAAGTCCTGCAATCATAGAATAATCTATTTTAGTAGAATGTATCTTGCATGCATGCTCAGTCCCCGCTGACTTTGCAACCCCATGGACTGTAGCTCTCCAGGATACTCTGTCCATAGAATTTTCCAGGCAAGAATACTGGAGCGGGTTGTCTTTTCCTACTCCTGGGGATCTTCCCAACCCAGGGGTTGAACCCATTTTTCCAGCATCTCCTGCATTGGCAGGTGGAATCTTTACCACTGTGCCACCTGGGAAGCCCCTGAACAGCTATCCTGATTCTTCTCACTTTTTTTCATTAAAGTGCCCCCATCAGCAAAGTAAAGTGAACTGACCATTCTGATGATATGAGACTTCCTTAAAACATAATATTTCTTTCAAATATTATTTTTTAAATGTTGAAATTCAAGAACACTTTCGTTCTACCCCTCAATGTTTTCATTAAGAAAAACAAAAACAATATTTTTCATGCTGTAAGATTTTATTTATGCTATTGTCCCTAAATTAGAATCAGGTAAAGTCATTTTATTGTCTACATCAAAAAATTCAACTTTAAGTCGGAAAGACAGACATCATATGATTTCACTTATATGTGAAATCTAAAAGACACAGAAAACAAACAAACATTAAAAAAAAACAAAACAGACTTACAGATACAGAGAACAAACTGGTGGTTACCAGAGAGGAGGGCCATGGGGAGGATGAGTGTAATTGGTAAGGGAAATTAAGACATACAAACTTCCATTTATAAAATAGATATAATTTTACAGGGATATACTGGATAGCAGAGGAAATATAGTCAAAATACTGTAATAACTTTGCATGGAGGCAGACGGTAACTAGATTTACCATGGTGATAATTTTTGTAATGTATAAAAGTATTGAATCAATATATTGTACACCTCAAGCTGATATAATATTGTAAATATTATATTATACTGATTATATATAATACATACAGATTATATTGTAAATCAGTACTTCAATTAATCAATGAATCAGTCAATACTCAAATTTAAACTGGCATTCAAGGCTTTCTCGTATCTGAGTTTCAGTTCAGTTCAGTTCAGTCGCTCAGTCGTGTCTGATTCTTTATGACCCCATGAATTGCAGCATGCCAGGCCTCCCTATCCATCACCAACTCACGGAGTCTACTCAAACTCATGTCCATCGAGTCGGTGATGCCATCCAACCATCTCATCCTCTGTCGTCCCCTTCTGCTCCTGCCTTCAATCTTTCCCAGCATCAGGGTCTTTTCAAATGAGTCAGCTCTTCGCATCAGGTGGCCAAAGTACTGGAGTTTCAGCTTCAGCATCAGACCTTCCAGTGAACATCCAGGACTGATCTCCTCTGGGATGGACTGGTTGAATCTCCTTGCAGTCCAAGGGACTCTCAAGAGTCTTCTCCAACACCAGAGTTCAAAAGCATCAATTTTTTGGCACCCAGCTTTCTTCACAGTCCAACTCTCACATCCATACGTGACCACTCGAAAAACCATAGCCTTGACTAGACTGACCTTTGTTGGCAAAGTGATGTCTCTGTTTTTTAATATGCTTTCTAGGTTGGTCATAACTTTCCTTCCAAGTCTTTTAATTTCATGGCTGCAATCACCATCTGCAGTGATTTTGGAACGCCCCCAAAATGAAGTCTGACACTGTTTCCACTGTTTCCCCATCTATTTCCCATGAAGTGATGGGACAAGATGCCATGATCTTAGTTTTCTGAATGTTGAGCTTTAAGCCAACTTTTTCACTCTCTTCTTTCACTTTCATCAAGAGGCTTTTTAGTTCCTCTTCACTTTCTGCCATAAAGGTGGTATCATCTGCATATCTGAGGTTATTGATATTTCTCCTGGCAATGTTGATTCCAGCTTGTGCTTCTTCCAGCTCAGCATTTCTCATGATGTACTCTGCACATAATTTAAATAAGCAGGGTGACAATATACAGCCCTGATGTACCTCTTTTCCTATTTGGAACCTGTTTGTTGTTCCATATCCAGTTCTAACTGTTGCTTCCTGACATGCATATAGGTTTTTCAAGAGGCAGGTCAGGTGGTCTGGTATTCCCATCTCTTGAATTATTTTTCACAGTTTATTGTGATCCACACAGTCAAAGCCTTTGGTGTAGTCATTAAAGCAGAAATAGATGTTTTTCTGGAACGCTCTTGCTTTTTCGATGATCCAGTGGATGTTGGCAATTTGATCTCTGGTTCCTCTGCCTTTTCTAAAACCAGCTTGAACATCTGGAAGTTCATGGTTCACGTATTGCTGAAGCCTGGCTTGGAGAATTTTGAGCACCATTGTATTAGTCATCTCTTCATGTCTCTTCTTATGTACCCTTTTCTCCTCCAACTGTGAACTATGAATGTTCTGACAAAAGGGAGCCTTACTTTCATGCCTGTGCAGCAGGCCAGCTCTTCCCACTCACTGCCAATATCCATCCCACTTTCTGCCAAACCATCCATTCTGTATTAGACATTCTTTTGTTCCCTTAGCGTTCAAAATCACCTCAGTTATTGAACTGCCAACTTTGAATGTAATTATTTGCTTATATGCTTGTGCTTTCCATTAAAATATCAGAGCCTTAATGGCAGAATTCCTGTGACATTTATCTTTGTTTCTGCAGTGCTTAGCACAGTATCTGACACAAGATTTGTTGCTGTTTAGTTGTCCAGTCATGTCCGACTCTTTGCAACCCCATGGACTGTAGCCTGCCAGGCTCCTCTGTCCGTGGGATTCCCCAGGCAAGAATACTGGAGTGGGCTCCCATTTCTTATTCCAGGGCATCTTCCCAACTCAGGGATGGAACTCACTTCTGCATTAAAGGCAGATTCTTTACCTCTAAGCAACCGGGAAAATCAGACACAAGACTGGAGCCTCAAAACTTTTTGAGAGTCATGTTAAATAACATTAGTATTACAAAGGAATTTAAAGGTTAATTCTACATTTAAATTTAAAATTTGTTTCTTTCTTTGTTTTTTGGCCGTGCTGCATGACATGCGGGATCTTAGTTTCCCAATCAGGGATCGAACCCATGCCCCATGCAGTGGAAGTGCAGAATCTTAATCATTGGACTGCCAGGGAAGTTCCCTACATTTTTTAAAGAAGGAAAATTATGGCCCAAACAGTAGAAGGGATTGGCCAAGTTTATAAGTCTGGGGTTTTGTTTGGGGTGGAAGAGATTCTTTAATTCAAGTAGAAACTTTAAGACGTGATTTTTAGCATCTGTTTTAGATATTTACATAGGATTTATCTTGATGGTATCTAGGCATGCAGATGAAAACATTAAGTTTATAACGACAAAATTATTTTTTAATGCAACCAATTGCCCAATTGACTTGAAATTTTAGCAGAAAAAATTGCTTAATGTTTGCTTGCATGTGATGGTATTGTGAATTTGATATAACCGGAAACATATGAATTGTACAGATTAAAAAGCCCAATAGAATATTTTAAAATTCACTTTGGAAATAGTTGAGGTTTGGAGAAGTCTGAAGTCTTAAGTGAAAACTTAATACTTTGGATAAGTAGCACTACTGCACTTCCATAGCCATATTTTCCCTTATAAAACTTCTACTCATTCGTGGCATAATATTTGCATTGCTGCATTGTCATAGCTTTTCGTCAATTTTAGGAAAGTTATATCTCTGTCATGTTTAAAATAATTATTGATAAGAAGTCTTAATTCATAAGCTATCATATTAGAGGCTCTTAGAAGTCCCTTTGCCCAGGTGACTCAGTACATATTTCGATCACATACTCATTCTATCTTTTCTTACCTGCCTATTTCCCTATGAGCTCTGTGTTCCGTTCCTCAGGTATTTTGTAGAAAATAAATCAACTTGCTGAATGAAGAGATGAATTAGTGAATCATCTTTTAAAAGTGCACATGCTCTTAGAAGAGTCATTACACTATTGAGTGTGTGTGTGCTAAGTTGTTTCAGTCCTATCCAACTTCTTGTGACTCTATGAACAGTAGACCGCCAGACTTCTCTGTCCATGAGATTCTCCAGGCAAGAATACTGGAGTGGGTTACCATTTCCTCCTCAAGGAGATCTTCCCAACCCAGGGATCAAACCTGCATCTTTTGTGTCTCCTGCATTGACAGGTGGGTTCTTTACCACTAGAGCCACCTGAGAAGCCCAGATACACTATGATTAACACAATAATTTGAAATAATGTGTTGCATTTGTCAAGCTATCTGTAAATATAGAGCTCATGGAGAAGGGGCTAGTTAAAGGTAAATTAGATTAAGGCTTAAGTACTTGAAGTATTGCATGCAAGAAAATGAAAGTGAAAGTCTCTCAGTCGTGGGTTGCCATTCCCTTCTCCAGGAGATCTTCCCAACTCAAGGATTGAACCCAGGTCTCCCACATTGCAGGTGGATTCTTTACCACCTGAGGCACAAGGGAAGCCCTGTGGAAATAAGAAAATGGATTAATGACATCTACCATTGCATTCAACTTGTGAGTGACTTGACATGCTTTACTGGACTCAGGAGATAAGATAAATCACTTTTAATATATCAGAAAACAAACTGACATTCATGAGCAAAGTGTTATTTTAAAGTGTATGTAAAAAGATGAGAACTAAATTGAGGGATTATTAAACTGAATTGATAAGAATTACCTTCCTATCAAAACATGTTTGCCATCCTACAGACCTGTGTTTTATTTTTAATATTTGTTTTAGTGATTAAAGAATTACAGATAGCTACAGAAGTTAATGGCATTTCACATTGACTAATAGTTCTTGATTAGTTAGTCACATATACATTTTAGTTAATTGCCATGTCAAATATCAGCCAAATATAATTATCCTTACTAGGATTTTAAGCTTATTTACATTACTAGATTTTTGAGAAACTATGAGTCATATAATTAAATTTTTAGAACTATAGGCTATGTGAACACATTATAACTTAATTTTTTTCATATATTTTAGAACTTTCATTTTGTGAAAACATTATAACTTAATTTTTAAGGTAACAACTAAAATAAAAATTGTATCATCTTTGACAAAATTTCCACTCAGTGTGTAGTTGATTTTATTTGTCATTAATTCAGAGTGATCAGCAGGTACTTGGAAATATGTGTGTGAAGACATTTGGCTATTTGTAAATAATTCAGAAGTTTTGAATGAAAAAAGAGATGTCAGCTAAATGTCTGAAAACTATATTCATATTTATTGTGATAAGTGATAAAATCTATGAAAAACTTATTTGCAGGATTAAAATAATTGAAATACTACATAATAATGTGATCTAATGTTGACTAATCAACAATTGATAGTTGTTTTTTTTCCCATTTATTTTTATTAGTTGGAGGCTTATTACTTTACAATATTGTAGTGGTTTTTGCCATACATTTTCATGAATCAGCCAAGGATTTACATGTGTTCCCCATCCCGATCCCACCTCCCACCTCCCTCTCTTTCCCATCCCTCTAGGTCTTCCCAGTGAACCAGCCCTGAGCATTTGTCTCATGCATCCAACCTGGGCTGGTGATCTGTTTCACCCTTGATAGTATATTTGTTTCAATGCTGTTCTCTCAGAACATCCCACCCTCGCCTTCCCTCGCAGAGTCTAAAAGTCTGTTCTGTACACCTGTGTCTCTTTTTCTGTTTTGCATACAGGATTATCTTTACAATCTTTCTAAATTGCATATATATGAGTTAGTATACTGTATTGGTCTTTATCTTTCTGGCTTACGTTACTCTGTATAACGGGCTCCAGGTTCATCCATCTCATTAGAACTGATTCAAATGAATTCTTTTTAATGGCTGAGTAATATTCCATGGTGTATATGTACCACAGCTTCCTTATCTTTATTCTGTTGATGAGCATCCAGGTTGCTTCCATGTCCTGGCTATTATAAACAGTGCTGCGATGAACATTGGGGTGCACGTGTCTCTTTCAGATCTTGTTTCCTTGGTGTGTATGCCCAGGAGTGGGATTGCTGGATCATATGGCAGTTCTATTTCCAGATTTTTAAGAAATGTCCACACTGTTCTCCATAGTGGCTGTACTAGTTTGCATTCTCACCAACAGTGTAAGAGGGTTCCCTTTTCTCCACACCCCCTCCAGCATTTATTGCTTGTAGACTTTTGGATAAGAGCCATTCTGACTGGAGTGTAGTGGTACCTCATTGAGGTTTTGATTTGCATTTATATGATAATGAGTGATGTTGAGCATCTTTTCATGTGTTTGCTATCCATCTGTATGTCTTCTTTGGAGAAATGTCTGTTTAGATCTTTGACCCATTTTTTGATTGGGTCATTTATTTTTTCTGGAATTGAGCTGCAGGAGTTGTTTGTATATTTTTGGGATTAATCCTTTCTCTGTTGCTTCGTTTGCTATTATTTTCTCCCAATCTGAGGGCTGTCTTTTCACCCTGCTTATAGTTTCCTTTGTTGTGCAAAAGCTTTTAAGTTTCATTAGGTCCCATTTCTTTATTTTTGCTTTTGTTTCCAAAATTCTGGGAGGTGGGTCATAGAGGATCCTGCTGTGATTTATGTCGGAGAGTGTTTTGCCTATGTTTTTCTCTAGGAGTTTTATAGTTTCTGGTCTTACATTTAGATCTTTAATCCATTTTGAGTTTGTTTTTGTGTATGGTGTTAGAAAGTGTTCTAGTTTCATTCTTTTACAAGTGGTTGACCAGTTTTCCCAGCACCACTTGTTAAAGAGGTTGTCTTTTTGCCATTGCATATCCTTGCCTCCTTTGTCAAAGATAAGGTATCTGTAGGTATGTGGATTTATCTCTGGGCTTTCTATTTTGTTCCATCCATCTATATTTCTGTCTTTGTGCCAGTCCCATACTGTCTTGATGACTGTGGCTTTGTAGTAGAGCTTGAAGTCAGGCAGGTTGATTCCTCCAGTTCCATTCTTCTTTCTCAAAATTGCTTTGGCTATTCAAGGTTTTTTTTTTTTTTTTTATTTCCATAGAAATTGTGAAATTATTTGTTCTAGTTCTGTGATGAATACCACTGGTAGCTTGATAGGGATTGCATTGAATCTATAGATTGCTTTGGGTATTATATTCATTTTCACAATATTGATTCTTCCAATCCATGAAAACGGTATATTTCTCCATCTATTTGTGTCCTCTTTGATTTCTTTCATTAGTGTTTTATAGTTTTCTGTGTATAAATCTTTTGTTTCTTTAGGTAAATATACTCCTAAGTATTTTATTCTTCTTGTTGCAGTGGTGAATGGTATTGTTTCCTTAATTTCTCTTTATGTTTTCTCATTGTTCGTGTATAGGAATGCAAGGGATTTCTGTGTGTTTCTTTTATATCCTCCACTTTACTATATTCATTAATCAGCTCTAGTAATTTTCTGGTAGAGTCTTTAGGGTTTTCTATGTAGAGGATCATGCCATCTGCAAACAGTGAGAGTTCCACATTTTCTTTTCCTATCTGGATTCCTTTTATTTTATTTTTTCCTGTTCTGATTGCTGTGGCCCAAACTTCCAAAACTATGTTGAATAGTAGTGTGAGAGTGGGCACCCTTGTCTTGTTCCTGATTTTAGGGGAAATGCTTTCAATTTTTCACCATTGAAGATAATGTTTGCTGTGTGTTTGTCATATATAGCTTTTATTATGTTGAGGTATGTTCCTTCTATTCCTGCTTTCTGGAGAGTTTTTATCATAAATGGATGTTGAATTTTGTCAAAGGCTTTCTCTGTATCTATTGAGATAATCATATGGTTTTTATCTTTCAATTTGTTAATGTGGTGTATTACATTGATTTGTGGATATTAAAGAATTCTTGCATTCCTGGGATAAAGTGCATTTGGTCATGATGTATCATCTTTTTAATATGTTGTTGGATTCTATTTGCTAGAATTTTGTTAAGGATTTTTGCATCTATGTTCGTCAGTGTTATTGGCCTGTAGTTTTCTTTTTTCTTTCTTTTTTTTTTTTTCTGTGGCATCTTTGTCTGGTTTTGGAATTAGGGTGATGGTGGCTTCATAGAATGAGTTTGGAAGTTTACATTCTTCTGCAATTTTCTGGAAGAGTATGAGTAAGATAGGTGTTAGCTCATCTCTAAATTTTTGGTCGAATTCAGCTGTGAAGCCATCTGGTCCTGGGCTTTTTTTTTTGCTGGAAGTTTTCTGATTACAGTTTCGATTTCTGTGCTTGTGATGGGTCTGTTAAGATCTATTTCTTCCTGGTTCAGTTTTCGAAAGTTATACTTTTCTAAGAATTTGTCCATTTCTTCCAAGTTGTCCATTTTATTGGCATAGAGCTGCTGGTAGTAATCTCTTATGATCCTTTGTATTTCAGTGTTGCCTGTTGTGATATTTCCATTTTCCTTTCTAATTTTGTTGATTTGGTTCTTCTCCCTTTGTTTCTTAACGAGTCTTGCTAACAGTTTGTCAATTTTGTTTATCTTTTCAAAAAACCATCTTTTAGCTTTGTTGATTTTTGCTACCGTCACTTTAGTTTCTTTTGCATTTATTTCTGCCCTAATTTTTAAGATTACTTTCCTTCTATTAACCCTGGGGTTCTTCACTTCTTCCTTCTCTAGTTGTGTTAGGTGTAGAGCTAGATTATTTATTTGACTTTTTTCTTGTATCTTGAGGTAAGCCTGTAATGCTATGAACCTTCCCCTTAACACTGCTTTTACAGTGTCCCATAGGTATTGGGTTGTTGTGTTTTCATTTTCATTTGTTTCTGTGCATATTTTGATTTCTTTTTTTTTTTTGTGATTTCTTCTATGATTTCTTGGTTATTCGGTAGCATGTTATTTAGCCTCCATATGTTTGAATTTTTAATAGTTTTTTTTTTTTTTTTTCCTGCAATTGAGATCTAATCTTACCGCCCTGTGGTCAGAAAAGATGACTGGAATGATTTCAATTTTTTTGGATTTACCAAGGCTAGATTTATGGCCCAGGATGTGATCTATTCTGGAGAAGGTTCCGTGTGCACTTGAGAAAAAGATGAAATTGATTGTTTGGGGTGAAATGTCCTATAGATATTAATTAGGTCTTGCTGGTCCATTGTGTCATTTAAAGTTTGTGTTTCCTTGTTAATTTTCTGTTTAGTTGATCTGTCCATAGGTGTGAGTGGGGTATTAAAGTCTCCCATTATTATTGTGTTATTGTTAATTTCCCCTTTCATACTCGTTAGTATTTGCCTTACATATTGTGGTGCTCCTATGTTGGGTGCATATATATTTATAACTGTTATATCTTCTTCTTGGATTGATCCTTTGATCATTATATAGTGTCCTTCTTTGTCTCTTTTCATGGCCTTTATTTTAAAGTCTATTTTATCTGATATGAGTAATGCGACTCCTGTTTTCTTTTCATCTCCATTTGCATGAAATATTTTTTACACCCCTTCACTTTTAGTCTCTATGTGTCCCTTGTTTTGAGGTGGGTCTCTTGTAGACAGCATATATAGGGGTCTTGTTTTGTATCCATTCAGCCAGTCTTTGTCTTTTGGATGGGGCATTCAACCCACTTACATTTAAGGTACTTATTGATAGGTATGGTCCCGTTGCCATTTACTTTGTTGTTTTGGGTTCATGTTTATACAACCTTTCTGTGTTTTCTGTCTAGAGAAGATCCTTTAGCATTTGTTGAAGAGCTGGTTTGGTGGTGCTGAATTCTCTCAGCTTTTGCCTGTCTGTAAAACTTTTGAATTCCCTTTCATATCTGAATGAGATCCTTGCTGGGTACAGTAATCTGGGTTGTAGGTTATTGTCTTTCATTACTTTAAGTATGTCCTGCCACTCCCTTCTGGTCTGAAGAGTTTCTATTGATAGATCAGCTGTTATCCTTATGGGAATCGCTTTGTGTGTTATTTGTTGTTTCTCCCTTGCTGCTTTTAATATTTGTTCTTTGTGTTTGATCTTTGTTAATTTGACTAATATGTGTCTTGGAGTGTTTCACCTTGGGTTTATCCTGTTTGGGGCTCTGGGTTTCTTGGATGTGTGTAACTATTTCCTTCCCCATTTTAGGGAAATTTTCAGCTATTATCTCCTCGAGTATTTTCTCATGGCCTTTTTTTTTTTTTTGTCTTCTTCTTCTGGGACTCTTATGATTTGAATGTTGGGGCATTTCACATTATCCCAGAGGTCCCTGAGGTTGTCCTCATTTCTTTTGATTCTTTTTTTTTTTTCTTTTTTCCTCTCTGCTTAATTTATTTCCACCATTTTATCTTCTACCTCACTTATCCTATCTTCTGCCTCCATTATTCTACTGTTGGTTCCCTCCAGAGTGTTTTTCATCTCATTTATTGCATTATTCATCTTTAATTGACTCTTTTGTATTTCTTCTAGGTCCTTGTTAAACATTTCTTGCATCTTCTCGATCCTTGTCTCCAGGATATTTATCTGTAACTCTATTTTCTTTTAAAGATTTTGGATCATTTTCACTATCATTGTTCTGTATTATTTTTCAGGTAGATTCCCTATCTCCTCCTCTTTTGTTTGGCTTGGGGGACATTTTTCATGTTTCTTTACTTCTTGGGTATTTCCCTGCCTTTTCATCCTGTTTAGATTGCTGTGTTTGGAGTCGTCTTTCTGTATTCTGATGGTCTGTGGTTCCTTTTTATTGTGGAGGTTTCTCCCAGTGAGTGGGGTTAGACGATTGGCTTGTCAAGGGTCTTGTTTAGGGAAGCTTCCATCGGTGTTCTGGTGCATGGAACTGGATTTCTTCTCTCTGGATTGCAATGGAGTGTCCAGTAGTGAGCTTTGAGATTGGTCTATGAACATTGATTGTTGTTAAATGTGCCATTTACAATATACAAACAATATGTTCATATCAGGGATCTTTGAAAAAGTTTTTCCGGCGAATGTGTTATATGGTGAAGTGAAATATACATAAGAATGTGCAAGGGCCAAGTATGAAAATAAAAACATGACAAATGAATTGGTCCTATTAAAATGTTATTGAAAAAAATGAATTAACTTTACCTCTTCTAGAATTACAATTAGGACAGAGAAATGAAAAAAAAAAAGAAATAAATGCTATTTAAGCAAGAATTTTATACACATCTAAGATATTTACATTAATTAAATTCAAATTTAGAAGTACAAACTCTAAAGAATAACCTGAATGAATATTTTTCTACACTTTAAAATATACATTGTTACTATGCCAACAAAGGTCCATCTAGTCAAGGCTATGGCTTTTCCAGTGGTCACATATGGATGTAAGAGGTTGACTGTGAAGAAAGCTGAGCATCAAAAAATTGATACTTCTGAACTGTGGTGTTGGAGAAGACTCTTGAGAGTCCCCTGGACTGCAAGGAGATCCAACCAATCCATCCTAAAGGAGATCAGCCCTGGGTGTTCATTGGAAGGACTGATGTTGAAGCTGAAACTCCAGTACTTTGGCCACCTCATGTGAATAGTTGACTCATTGAAAAAGACCCTGATGCTGGGAGGGATTGGGGGCAGGAGGAGAAGGGGATGACAAAAGATGAGATGGCTGGATGTCATCACCGACTCGATGGACATGAGTTTGTGTAGACTCCAGGAGTTGGTGATGGACAGGGAGGCCTGGTGTGCTGTGATTCATGGGGTTGCAAAGAGTCGGACATGACTGAGTGACTGAACTGATGAACTGGTGAAACTGAACTGAACTGGTGAAACTAATGCTTTCTGATACATTAATTACTCCTTGCATCGTGTGCCACATTTTAACTATATAAAAATGCAAAACAAGTACTTCTGCTTCATTGTTATACATTTTTAAAGTAAATGTTTTAATGTAATTGATCATTTAATATTTATTTAACATTAATAGGTAATTTCTAAACCACTTAAAAATGTTTTCAACTTTCTTTTTGAGTTCTTATGCCACATTAATATTGATTTTTTGATGTTGCTCAAAATGCTGTGTATTTTTAGATTTCAAAGATGTTTTTAAATTACCAGGATTACAAGATATCCTAAAGTGAGACTTGGGAATCAATTTTCACGAGGGCTACAAAGTATATATGAGAAATATAAGAATAAGAAAATAAGAAAAATAAGAAACTGTATGTTAGTCTCAAGAAGAACTGTGTCTTTTATGAGTGGTATATTAAAACTTATCTCTGAAACTAGTTAAAAGCTATATTTAAACACTAAAATTCTTGAAATAGCATTTCATCATGACCTGCACCATTTTATTATGAATTCTGAATGGAACATACAAGCTAAAACATTATAATTGTATAAAATATTTTATTGATATAATAAAAGTGAGAAAAGTTAAAAAATGAAACACTTGAAGAAACTTGTCCAGTTACAGGATAGATTATTTATGTCTTTTGAATATATTGCTGGCTGGTTTGTGGTTGTTCAGTCTCTAAGTCCTGCCCAAATTTGCAACCCTCTGGAGTGCAGCATGCCAAGTTCCTCTGACCTCCATTATCTCTCAGAGTTTGCTCAAATTCTTGTCCATTGAGTCTGTAAAGCTATCTAACCATCTCATCCTCTGCCACCCACTTTTACTTTTGCATTCCCTCTTTGCATGTCCACAGGCCATGGGGTGCACGTGAGTCCACACAGCATGTGCCCAGCACTGTCCCTTGCCAGAGCATCCTCCGCAGCTGCCACAGAAGCTGCCACCTCCTCCTCTCCCCCACCCTCCTTCTATGGCTGCCACCATAGCTGCTGTGACTCCCATCCCCTCTTGTCCTCATTCCTCTCCCAGTTCCTGCTCCTCCTCCCATCCCCGGCACCGGATGATGATCACTGAAGGGCAGAACCCTCAGAATGGGCTCCCTTCTGCTTGGGCCATGAAGACACTGGAACAACCCAATATTCCAAACCTTTGAAGCACATTTTGAATCTCAGGTTTGTTCTTCAACAAATCTGATATCCCTGCCAGGTTTGGGTCATTTTCAGATGTGAGATCAAGCCCTGAGACTTTGGAGTGGGAGCACTGACTCCAAGACCCTAGAATACCAGAGAACTAACCCTAGGGAGAATAAAATAGTGAGAACTCACACAAAGGAAACCACTTGAATGCAAGACCCAGCATCACACAATCTCCAGTAGCACTCTGTGTAGGATGCCTCATCAAAACAACAAACAAAACGAAAATACAAACCCAGTCATCAGCAGACAGGATTACCAACTCACTCAGCCTTGCCCATCAGAGAAAGCAAAACAAAACAAAAAATCTCAGCACAAATCTCACCTCATAGGAAGCTTACACAAACCACTGGCCCAACCTTCAGTTCAGTCAGTTCAGTTCAGTCGCTCAGTCGTGTCAGACTCTTTGCGACCCCATGAATCGCAGCACGCCAGGCATCCCTGTCCATCACCAACTTCCGGAGTTTTCTCAAACACATGTCCATCGAGTAGGTGATGACATCCAGCCATCTCATCCTCTGTCGTCCCCTGCTACTCCTGCCCCCAATCCCTCCCAGCATCAGGGTCTCTTCCAATGAGTCAACTCTTTGCATGAGGTGGCCAAAGTATTGGAGTTTCAGCTTCAACACATGTCCATCGAGTAGGTGATGACATCCAGCCATCTCATCCTCTGTCGTCCCCTGCTTCTCCTGCCCCCAATCCCTCCTAGCATCAGGGTCTCTTCCAATGGGTCAACTCTTCGTGTGAGGTGGCCAAAGTATTGGAGTTTCAGCTTCAATGAACACCCAGGACTGATCTCCTTCAGGATGGACTGGTTGGATCTCCTTGCAATCCGTGGGACTCTGAAGAGTCTTCTCCACTTCTTCAGTGCTCAGCATTCTTTATAGTCCAACTCTCACATCCATACATGACCACTGGAAATACCATAGCCTTGACTAGACGGACTTTTGTTGGCAAAGTAATATCTCTGCTTTTTAATATGCTATCTAGGTTGGTGATAACTTTCCTTCTGAGGAGTAAGCATCTTTTAATTTCATGGCTGCAGTCACCATCTGCAGTGATTTTGGAGCCCCCCCCAAAATGAAGTCTGACACCGTTTCCACTGTTTCCCCATCTATTTCCCATGAAGTGATGGGACCAGAACCTTAGGAGGGCAGAAACCAAGAGGAATAAGGAATTCAACCTTGACGACCGGGAAAAAGAGACCTCAAACAAAATAAGTTTAAAAATAATAGTGAAAAGGCAGAGGAATATTTCACAAATGGAGGAACAAACTAGAAATAGAAAAGTCCAAATAAATAAAGAGGAAATAGGCAAACTACCTGAAAAATAATTCAGAATAATGATAATAAAGATGATCAAAAACCTTGAGAAGAGAATGGAGAAAATGCAAGAATCAATTAATAAAAACCTAGAAGAATTAAAGAATAAACATACAGAGACAAACAACACAAGTACTGAAATTAAAGATACTCTAGAAGGAATCAATAGCAGAATATCTGAAGCAGAAGAACGAATTAGTGAGCTGGAAGACAAAATGGTGGAAATAAAGTTTTAAGAGCAGAATAAAGTAAAAAGAATGAAAAGAACTGAGGATAGTCACAGGGACTTCTTGGGCAATATCAAATGCACCAACATTCGAATTACAGGGGTCCCTGAAGAAGAAGAGAAAAAGAAAGGGTATGAGAAAATTTTTGAAGAGATTATAGTTGAAAATTTCCCCAACATGGAAAAGGAAATAGTCAATCAAGTCCAAGAGGCAGAAACAGTCCCATATAGGATAAACCCAAGGAGAAACATGCCAACACACATACTAATCAAGCTAAAAAACAATAAACACAAAGAAACAATATTAAAAAGCAGCAAGGGAAAAGGAACAAGTAACACACAAGGGAAACCCCATACATTTAACTTCTGATCTTTCAGCAGAAACTCAACAGGCCAGAAGGGAATGGCAGGTTACATCTGAAGTGCTGAAAGGGAAAAATCTACAACCAAGATTACTGTACCCAGCAAAGATCTCATTCAAAATTGATGGAGAAATCAAAAGCTTTTCAGGCAAGCAAAATTTAGAGAATTCAGTCCCACCATATCAGTTTTAAAGCAAATGTTAAATGGGCTTATATAGCCAAGAAATACAAAAGAAGAAAAAAGAAACACAAAATTAAACCCCAAACAATTAAGAAAATGGCAATAGGAACATATGTATCAATAATTACTTTAAATGTAAGTGGATTAAATGCTCCAACCAAAAGACACAGACTGGATGAAGGGATGTAAAAATAAGACCCATATATATGCTGTCTACAAGAAACCCACTCAGACCTAAAGACACATATATATTGAAAGTGAGAGGATGGAAAAATATGTTCCATGCAAACGGAAAGCAAAATAATGCTGGAGTCGTAATCCTCATATCAGACAAAATAGACCCTAAAATAAAGAATATTACAAGAGATAAGGAAGGATGCTACATAATGATCAAGAGATTAATCTAAGAGGAAGACATAACAATTGCAAATAACTATGCACCCAACATATACACCTCAATACATAAGATACAGAGTAACACACATAAAAAGAGAAATTGACAATAACACAACAATAGTAGGAGACTTTAAAACCCCACTCACACCAATGGAAAGAACATTAAAACAGAAAGTTAAGAAAGAAACACATCTTAAATGATATATTAGACGAGATGGATCTCATTGATATCTTCAGGGCATTCCTTCCAAATGCAGAAGAATACACCTTCTTCTCAAGTGTACATTAGACATTCTCTAGGATTAACCACAAGTTGGGTCACAAATCAAACCTCAGTAAATTTATGAAAATTCAAATCATATCAAGCATCTTTTCCAACTATGACACTATGAGACTAGACATCAATTACAAGAAAAAAAAAAATGTAAGAAACACAAACACATGGAGATTAAACAATACTTTTCTAAATAACCAACAGGTTACTGAAGAAATCAAAAGGGAAATCAAAAAATTTTCTAGAAAAATTACAATGAAAACACAAAAGCTCAAAATCTATGGGATGCAGCAAAAACAGTTCTAAGAGAGAAGTTTACAACAATACAATGCTACCTCAAGAAACAAGGAAAACATCAAATAGACAACCCAATTTTACACCTAAAGCAACTGGAAAAAGAGAACAAAAGCCCCCAAAATTAGTAGAAGGAAAAACCACTACAATATTATAAAGTAATTAGCCTCCAACTAATAAAAATAAATGCAATAAATAAATAATAATAAAAAGAAATCATAAAGATCAGAGGAAAAAAATAAATGAAAAAAAATGAAAGAAATAGTAGTAAAGATTAATAAATCTAAAATCTGGTTCTTTGAGAAGATAAAAAATAATGACAAAACTTTAGCCAGACTCATCAAGAAAAAAAGAGAGAGAAGAATCAAATCAACAAAATTAGAAATGAAAAAGGAGAGGTTACAACAGATAATGCAGATATACAAAGGATTATAAGAGACTATTATGAGCAACTATATGTCAATAAAATGGATAACCTAGAAGAAATGGACAGATTCTTAGAAAAGTGCAATCTTCTAAGATTGAACCAGGAAGAAATAGAAATTATAAACAACCCAATTACAAGCACTGAAATTGAAGCTGTGATCAACAATCTCCCGAAAAACAAAAGCCTGGGACCAGATGGCTTCACAGGAGAATTCTATCAAACATTTAGAGAAGAGCTAATGCCTATCCTTCTAAAACTCTTCAAAAAATTTCAGAGTTAGGAACACTTCCAAACTTATTCTACAAGGCCACCATCAACCCGATACCAAAACCAGACAAAGACAACACACAAAAAATAAAACTACAGGTCAATATCACTGATGAGCATAGATGAAAAGATCCTCAACAAAATTTTTGCAAACAGAATTCAGCAACATATTAAAAAACTCGTACACTGTGATGACTTTGGGTTTATCCCAGGAATGCAAGGATTCTTCAATATATGCAATTCAATCAATGTGATTCACCTATTAACAACTTGAAAGATAAAGCCATATGATAATCTCAATAAATGTATAAAAAGCCTTTGGGGATATTCAGCACCCATTTATGATAAAAACTCTTAAAAATGGACATAGAAGGAATCTACTTGTACATAGTAAAGGTCATATATGATAAGCCTACAGCAAACATTATTCTCAATGGTGAAAAACTGAAAGCACTCCACCTAAGATCAGGAACAAGACAAGGGTGTCCACTTTTACCACTATCATTCAACATAGTTCTGGAAGTCCTAGCTACAGCAATCAGAGAAATACAAAAAAAGAAATAAAAGGAATCCAGATTGGAAAATAAGAAGTAAAGCTCTCACTGTTTGCAGATGATATGATACTCTATATAGAAAACCCTAAAGATAGTATCAGAAAATTACTAGAGCTAATCAGTGAATTTAGCAAAGTTGCAGGATATAAAATCAATATGGAAAAATCACTTGCATTTCTATATACTAACAATGAAAAATCAGAAAGAGAAATTAAGGAATCAGTCCCATTCACCATTTAAATACAAAGAATAATATATCTAAGAATAAGCTTACCTAAGGAGACAAAAGTATTGTATACAGAAAATTATGACATTGAAGAAAGAAATCAAAGATGACATAAACTGATGGAGAGATATTCCATGTTCCTGTGTAAGAAGAATCAATATTTTAAAAATGACTATACTACCAAATGCAATCCTCAGATTCAACGTGATCCCTATCAAATTACCAGCGGTATTTTTCATAGAACTAGAACAAAAAAATTAACAACTCATATGGAAACATAAAAGATTCTGAATAATGAAAGCAATCTTGAGAAGGAAGAATGGAGCTGGAGGAATCAACCTTCCTGACTTCAGATTATACTACAAAGCTACAGTCATCAAGACAGTATGGTACTGGTGCAAAAACAGAAATACAGACCAATGGAATAAGATAGAAAGCCCAGAAATAAACCCAACACCTATGGGTACTTCATTTTTGACAAAGGAAGCAAGAATATATAATGGGGCAAAGACAGCCTTTTCAATAAATGGTGCTAGGAAAACTGGACAGCTACATGTAAAAGAATGAAATTAGAACAATTTCTAACACCATGCACAAAGGTAAACTCAAAATGGATTAAGGACCTAAATGTAAGACCAGAGACTATAAAACTCTTAGAGGAAAACATGGACAGAACACTAGATGATATAAATCAAAGCAAGATCTTCTATGACCCACCTCTTAGAGTAAGAGAAATAAAAACAAAAGCAAACAAATGGGACCTGATTAAACTTAAAAGTTTTTGCACAGCAAAGGAAACTATAAGCAAGGTGAAAAGACAACCCTCAGAATGGGAGAAAATAATAATAAATGAAATAACTGACAAAGGATTAATTTCCAAAATATACAAGCAGCTCATACAACTCAATACCAGAAAAACAAACAACCCAATCAAGAAGTGGGGAAAAGACCTAAACAGACATTTCTCCAACGAAGACATACAGAAGGCTAACAAACACATGAGAAGATGCTCAACATCACTCATTATCAGAGAAATGCAAATCAAAACTACAATGAGATATCATCCCACACCAGTCAGAATGCCATCATCAAAATGTCTACAAACAATAAATGCTGGAGAGGGTGTGGAGAAAAGGGAATGCTCTTGCACTGTTGGCCTGAATGTAAATTGATACAGCCACTATGGAAGATGGCATGGAGATTCCTTAAAACAAACAAACAAACAAACTAGGAATAAAACCACCACATGATGCAGCAATCCCACTCCTAGGTATATACCCTGAGGAAACCAAAGTTGAAAAAGACACTTGTATCCCATTGTTCACTGAAGCACTATTTACAATAGCTAGTACATGGAGGCAACCTAGATGTCCATCGACGAATTAATGGATAAAGAAGTAGTGGTACATATGCACAATGAGATATCACTCAGCCATAAAAAGGAACACATTTGAGTCAGTTCTAATGAGGTAGATGAACCTAGAGCCTGTTATAACGAGTGAAGTAAGTCAGAAAGAGAAATATAAATATCATATTCTAATGCATATATACAGAATCTAGAAAAATGGTACTGAAGAATTTATTTACAAAGCAGCAAAGGAGAAACAGACATAGAGAATAGACTTATGGACATAGGGAGAGGGTGATATGTATGCAGAGAATAACATGGAAACTTACATTACCATATGTAAAATAGATAGCCAAGGGGAATTTGCTCTATGTCTCAGGAAACACAAACAGGGGCTCTGTATCAACCTAGAGCAGTGGGATGGAGAGGGAGATGGAAGGGAGGTTCAAAAGGGATGAGATATATGTATACCTATGGCTGATTCATGTTGAAGTTTGAGAGAAAACATCAACAATCTGTAAAGCAATTAACCTTAAATTAAAAAATAAATTTTAAATAAAGATAACAAATAGAAAAAATACATAGCTTGTAATACTAGTTAGGTTGGCATACATAGCTTAACTAAGTTAGTTTTGAAATATTCATATTATTCATTCATTTACTGACATGCAAGCATATCTCAGTGAAATCTTATAAATTATTTTTCACATGCATATATCCAAATTTAAACATCTTGAAATATAGATAGATGCAATGTTTGATTATTTGTAAATAGAATAATGTATAAAGCTAAATAAAATGAACTGATAAAAAACTGTTAAGTCTACCTTTCTTATATTTTAATCATTCTGGAATATTTAACTTATCTAAAATATTAAAAAAAAATAGACTTTTGCACTCATATGAAAATCATCACCATACGCTTGAATACATTTTCCACAGTATTTTTCCAGTTTTGAAGTAGATATTCATGTTAGCTGGCTCCATCAAACTTCCAAGGGGTAAGAGAAATAACTATCAAACTAAATACTGGATAATTTTATAGTAACCTTAAAATATAAAATCTGCCTATACAGGCATCTAATAGTAAAAGACTCCCTGTCAGAAGTATAAACTTTTGTAAATGTATAAACATTCACTGAAATAATTTAAACAACTATTAGTTCAGTAGTTAGTAAGTCTAATTGCTTCATGCCTATGCACTTGATTGGAAGGAAAGAATAGTTAAACAGATTAATTTACCAGATGATGATATTAAAAGACTTGTAGGGAATTTCAATAATTGAAAACTAACTGGAAGGTTTACTATATTAATTTGATCAAATTATATTAATGTGATTAATTGTTAAATGAATTGACAATTTCTTGTCTTCTACATATTCTATTCATGAGGTGAGGAGAATATAAGAATATCTGAAAAGGATAATTTGAAGTTTGGTTAAGGATTTTCATATCCCTATTCCATAAAACCCTATATATCTACCTTAATTATCTCAGCACTTAGGTATCATCAGACTGAGTTAATGCATCATGATGAAGGCATTTCACGTTTATTGGTCTTGATAAATTGCATATAAATATTCATAGTGAAAAGCTTCTACATTATTGAAAGAAAATGTAACTATTCCTCTTTGAAATAACTTATAGGTGAAGTAATCAGATCACCACCAGTCACTAACTTCACTTAAACTTTCAGTAATGAATTTAAGCAAAAACATCTTCTCCATTTTCAACATAACAGGACAGTTAATAGCATTGAAATTTTACTTCCTAGGGCATGACATGAATGCTTTTAGCATTTAAAAGGGCTGTTTTCTTTCCCAAGAGAGTAGAAACCTATTTACCTTGGCTCTTCATATTATGATCCAAATAATTTAGAAGTTACTACTATCCTACAATGCTGGTATGGATTGCACTGTATTTACTGTATAGGAAAGGATTCTAAATACTATAATTATACCAAGAAGAGACATTCAAAGTCTTAAATGGGATGCACAAATCATACCTAACAGCATTAAAAACTACCTTACTTTGCATGAACATGTATTATACTTTTTCCTTTGGCATATGGAAAGCTCAATTTTGCCCAAGATAATCTACATAAAAGAGAACTAATTTGTATTCTTGTGACTTTTTCTATTATTCTCCTCTTAAGCACATATTTATAATAATGGAAAGCCTGCCCAATTTTTTTTATATTAAAATCATACAAATCTTTACCTTATTATCTTATTACATCTGCTGTTATTATTTCCTAGTAATTGACAAACTTTATAAATCAAATGGGTATGTTTGATATGGTGGTATCTACGCAATGGAATTTACTTAAAGAATCTTGATGAAAATATCTTGGCTTCTTAGCAAACGTGAATAAAAATTTCAGTTCATTTTTAATTGGATAATGGTTCATTGCATGTTGATTGAATACCCTTCCAGAGCTCAGGGAGACCTTATAGAAGGGGTGAAACTGAATAATAGTTCTCTTTCTGTATTACTTTATTTTACTAAAACTATGAATTGTTCAACAAATTCCAGGTCAATTCCCTTTCCTTCCAATCTTAATTCCCTTAAAAAATGATTGCTTTTTCTTTTTTGTAAATAATTGAACATACCTTAGAGATTGTATAGTCAAATTGTGGAATAGGAAACCACAGCAGAGAAAAGTTAAGTGAACTGCCAATAATCACAGAGGTAGTTAGTGATAGAGACAGACCTGGAATTTCATTGTGATTAGTCCCAACCCATTGTCTTTATAATTACTGTTAGCCCTTGTGGTATAGTGAGCTCAACAGGCAATAAGCAATATTCTATTCAAAAGCATGAAAATTAACATTTAAAAGGTAGAATTTTTTTTTTTTTTTTTTTTTTTAGGATTTGTGTTATAATAGTGTTTCAGAAGTACATCACAGGTTGTATTCTTTTTTTTTTTTTTTAGCTTTTTTTTTTTTATTATTATTATTTTTTTTTTCCAGTGGGTTTGTCATACATTGATATGAATCAGCCATGGATTTACATGTATTCCCAATCCCGATCCCCCCTCCCACCTCCCTCTCCACCCGATTCCTCTGGGTCTTCCCAGTGCATCAGGCCGGAGCACTTGTCTCATGCATCCCACCTGGGCTGGTGATCTGTTTCACCATAGATAGTATACATGCTGTTCTTTCTGGAAAATAATGTGAATTCATTCTCTTAATTCTTGAACTTCCTTTTTAAAAATTGCATTTTACTTTCTGGATTTACTTCTCACTTTTTGATAAGAGATCACATAACTAAGATACAAATCAAATAGTAATGTAATTTAAATCTTTGAAAAGAAAGGCAATTAATCCTATTTCTTGGAGATAAAATCATACAAAATTCAACCAGTCTTGAGGTTAAGTCTTGAATATACAAGTCTTAAGTATATCAGTCTTCAATATATCAGTTTTGAGTATATCAGAATATCGAGAGTCATTCAGTTTATCACTTCCCTTTGTTCTCCTTTGGGTTTTGCTTGTAGCTCAGCTGGTTAAGAATCCACCTGCACTTCAGGAGACCTGGGTCCAATCCCTGGGTTGGGAAGATCCCCTGGAGGAGGGCCTGACAACCCACTCTGGTATTCTGGCCTGGAGAATTCCATGGACTGAATAGTCCACGGGGTCACAAAGAGTCAGACACGATTGAGCAGATTTCACTTTTATTTTCACTTTGCTCTCTTTAGAACATAAGCCACAATCAGCCAATTATCAGTTCTATTTGGTAGTTCTATGTTGCTGTGTACATTATGTAAAAGGTGCTTAATAAGAACTGCTCTCAACTCTCATAAAATGAAAGAATACGGCAAACATACTTCTGATTTATAATTTGCAATAGGAAGTTTAACTATAAGCAGAATAAGTTTTTAAGCTTCATTTCTACTACCAATACATGGCAAAGGTAATCTACTTACCTCATTAGAAAGATGAGGATAACTTTTTAAGTCAAATTTCAAAGACTTATTTACATACCAACTCTAAATTTTATCTGTAACTGGGAAGGATTAATTTTGACCCCATTCTGGATCTGTTTCTCTGGCTTTCACTGTTGTTTTTGCCACTTTTGTTATTATAAGCATATGTAATGGCCTGCCTCAGGGAATCCTGCAGCCTCTGCCTGACTCTTCAACTAAAGTGCCTTTGTTTAAGCTCACAGGGAGATAGCCTGACCCTGCCTACCTATGAATGATTGTGACATCCATGAGTTCCTTGTGTGGAGAGTGACACCACTTGTCAGCATGGCTCAGAAATTCATGTTTGGAAGGTCAGAATCACAGATATCTGTGACATCTTTGTTACTGATATGGCAGGAGATATTCCATTTCACACCATCTGTGAAATGGCTGTAAGGAAGTGAAACTAAGACATCTCCCTACCATTCTAGGAGATATTTGCAAGAATTAAATTATCTTTTGACTTTGTTTCCTAACCTCCTCCCACCTCTGATCCATAAATGAACCTGGCATCCAGGCCCTGACAAGGTGGTTATTTTGAGATATTAGTCTGCCATTTTCTAGGTCAGCCAGTTTTCTGAATAAACTTTTATACTTTGCCTCAACACTTCATCTCTTGAATTTATTGGCATATCATGTAGCAAGCAGAGCCAGTTTATACTCAATAGCATATCTGCACTTATATAAACAGGATTAAATTGAAGTCTTTTTTTTATTATTTCTAAAATTTATTTACTTTAAATGGAGGCTAATTACTTTACAATATTGTAGTGGTTTTTACCATACATTGACATGAATCAGACATTGGTTTACACGTGTTTCCCATCTTGAACCCCCATCCCACCTCCCTCCCCATCCCATCCCTCTGGGTCATCCCAGTGCACCAGCCCTGAGCACCCTGTCTCATGCATCGAACCTGGACTGGTAATCTGTTTCACATATGATAATATACATGTTTCAATGCTACTCTCTCAGATCATCCCACCCTCACCATCTCCCACAGAGTCCAAAAGACTGTTCTATACATCTGTGTCTCTTTTGCTGTCTCACATATAGGGTTATCATATCTTAATTTTTTTCATGTGGTATCAAATACCATTTAACTAAGAATTTTATTGCAATTGTTCATTTGCTTGATATCATGGTTTCCAATTATTTTTTAACACAATCTATTTGCATCTATTTACAAATGTAGGTCCCATCCCACATTTGCCATTTCACCTACCTTTCTGCTGAATCTAGTGATAGAGACAGACTTAGAAGATACAGTAGGTGGTGGTGGTGGTGGTGGTGGACAAGAGTTTAAACCGTCAAGGAATACAGACAATTCCTCAGTAGGGATTCTGATTAAAACCTAGCTTAGAAGCAAAGAAAGAAGAATCTGAAGACTCTGATGATGACATGGGCTTTGGTCTTTTTGACTAAACTTCTATAGTAACACATTCAATAAAAAGCTGAGCTGTTAAAAAAAAATAGCTTAAATCAGATGAAAGCACCAGATTATATATAAAATAATGTTAGTTTTCTTCTAGAACAATCCTTGCTATGACCCACCATGCAACTACTTATATCTAGGAACTTTCATAAGTCAACAATATTTATAATGCCATATAGTTAATTGAGAACACAAATTGCTTTATTTTCATAAGACTTTGAGTTTTAGTCCAAGAGACTATAGGAAATTTTACAGCATCTTATTATAACACCAAATATCAACTCTATGATTTTTCAATAAATAACTTTTCTTAATACTAAATTAATATTTAATTGTTAATTACTATTTTATTTTTGTTTTCATTTATTTTGACATTATGAATTAATTTTTAATTAACTAAAATATTAATTTCACTAAGTTCAATTCAGTCGCTCAGTCATATCCAACTCTTTGTAACTACATGGACCACAGCAAGCCAGGCTTCCCTGTCCATCACCAACTCCTGGAGTTTACCCTAACTCATGTCCATCGAGTCGGTGATGACATCCAATTATCTCATCTTTTGTTGTCCCCTTCTCCTCCTTCCCTCAATCTTTCCCAGCATCAGGGACTTCTCAAATGAGTCAGCTCTTCACATCAGGTGGCCAAAGTTTTGGAGTTTCAGCTTCAACATCAGTCCTTCCAATGAACACTCAGGACTGATCTCCTTTAGGATGGACTGGTTGGATCTCCTTGCAGTCCAAGGGACTCTCAAGAGTCTTCTCCAACATCACAGTTCAAAAGAATCAATTCTTTGGTGCTCAGGTTTCTTTGTAGTCCAACTCTCACATCCATACATGACTACTGGAAAAACCATAGCCTCGACTAGACGGACGTTTGCTGGCAATATCTCTGCTTTTCAATATGCTGTCTAGGTTTGTCATAATTTTCCTTCCAAGGAGTAAGCATCGTTTAATTTCATGGATGCAGTCACCATCTGCAGTGATTTTGGAACCCTCAGAAATAAAGTCTGACACTGTTTCCACTGTTTCCACATTTATTTGCATGAAGTGATGGGACCAGATCCCATGATCTTGTTTTCTGAAAGTTTAGCTTTAAGCCAACTTTTTCACTCTCCTCTTTCACTTTCATCAGGAGGCTCTTTAGTTCTTCTTCACTTCCTGCCATAAGGGTGGTGTCATCTGCATATCTGAGGTTATTGATATTTCTCCCAGCAATCTTGATTCCAGCTTCTACTATATCAAGTCCAGTGTTTCTCATGATGTACTCCGCGTAGAAGTTAAATACACAGGGTGATAATATACAGCCTTGATGCACTCCTTTTCCTATTTGGAACCAGTCTGTTGTTCCATGTCCACTTCTAACTGTTGCTTCTAGACCTGCATACAGATTTCTCAAGAGGCAGGTCAGGTGGTCTGATATTCCATCTCTTCAAGAATTTTCAAGTTTATTGTGATCCACACAGTCAAAGGCTTTGGCATAGTCAAAAAACAGAGATAGATGTTTTTCTGGAACTCTCTTGCTTTTTTGATGATCCAGCAGATGTTGGCAATTTGATCTCTGGTTCCTCTGCCTTTTCTAAATCTAGCTTGCACATCTGGAAGTTAACGGTTCATGCATTGCTGAAGCCTGGCTTGGAGAATTTTGATCATTGCTTTCCTAGCGTGTGAGATGAGTGCAATTGTGTGGTAGTTTGTGCATTCTTTGGGATTGCTTTTCTTTGGAATTGGAATGAAAACGGACCTTTTCCAGTCTTGTGGCCACTGCTGAGTTTTCCAAATTTGCAGCACTTTCACAGCATCATCTTTTAGGAGTTGAAATAACTCAACTGGAATCCCATCACCTCCACTAGCTTTGTTCATGGTGATTCTTCCTAAGGCCCACTTGACTTGGCATTCCAGGATGTCTGGCTCTAGGTGAGTGATCACACCATCATGATTATCTGGGTCATGAAGATCTTTTTTGTACAGTTCTTCTGTGTATTCTTGCCATCTCTTCTTAATCTCTTCTGCTTCTGTTAGGTCCCTACCATTTCTGTTCTTTATTGTGCCCATCTTTGCATGAAATATTCACTTGGTATCTCTAATTTTCTGGAAGAGATCTCTAGTCTTTCCCATTCTGTTGTTTTCCTCTATTTCTTTTCACTGATCACTGAGGAAGTCTTTCTTATCTCTTCTTGCTATTATTTGGAACTCTGCATTTAAATGTGTATGTTTTTCCTTCTCTCCTTTGCTTTTTGCTTCTCTTCTTCTCACAGCTATTTGTAAGGCCTCTTCAGACAGCCATTTTGTTTTTCTACATTTTTTTTTTCTTGGCGATGGTCTGGATCCCTGTCTCCTGTACAATGTCACGAACCTCCGTCCATAGTTCATCAGGCACTCTGTCTATCATATTTAGTCCCTTAAATCTATTTCTCACTTCCACTGTATAACCATAAGGGTTTTGATTTAGGTCATAACTGAATGATCTAGTGGTTTCCCTACTTTCTTCAATTTACCTCTGTATTTGGCAATAAGGAGTTCATGATCTGAGCCACAGTCAGCTCCCGGTCTTGTTTTTTTCTGACTGTATAGAGGTTTTCCACCTTTGGCTGCAAAGAATATAATCAATTGATTTTGGTGTTGGCCATCTGGTGATGTCCATGTGTAGAGTCTTCTCTTGAGTTGTTAGAAGACAGTGTTTGCTATGGCCAGTGTTTTCTCTTGGCAAAACTCTATTAGCCTTTGCCCTGCTTCATTCTGTACTCCAAGGCCAAATTTGTCTGTCACTCCAGGTGTTTCTTGACTTCCCACTTTTGCATTGCAGTCTCCTATAATGAAAAGGACATCTTTTTTTGGTGTTAGTTATAAAGGTCTTGTAGGTCTTCATAGAACCGTTCACCTTCAGCTTCTTCAGCATTCCTGGTCAGGACATAGACTTGGATTACCATGATATTGAATGGTTTGCCTTGGAAACAAACAGAGATCATTCTGTCGTTTTTGAGATTTTATCCAAGTACTGCATTTCGAACTCTTTCATTGACTATGATGGCTACTCCATTTCTTCTAAGGAATTCCTGCTCACAGTAGTAGATACAATGGTCATCTGAGTTAAATTCACCCATTCCAGTCCATCTTAGTTCGCCAATTCCTAAAGGTCGATGTTCACTCTTGCCATCTCCTGTTTGACCACTTCCAATTTGCCTTGATTCATGGACCTAACATTCCAGGTTCCTATACAGCATTGAACCTTGTTTCTGTCAGCAGTCACATCCATAACTGGCTGTTGTTTTTGGTTTGGCTCTGTCCCTTCGTTCTTTCCGGAGTTATTTCTCCACTGATCTCCAGCAACATATTGGGCACCTACTGACCTGGGAAGTTCATCTTTCAGTGTCCTATCTTTTTGCCTTTTCATACTCTTCATGTGGTTCTCAAGGCAAGGATATGAAAGTGGTTTACCATTCCCTTCTCCAGTGGACCACTGGAGAATATTCATTTAATAGTCATTAAATATTTAATGGAGAATAATAACTAGGTTTATGTATTTTGGCCATAAAACTGAACAGAGCAGCCACACATTTCTCCTTGTAATACATAAATAGAAATTGTAAGCATCTAATCAAACTCCTCCCAGAAAAAACAGCCACGAGAGTAAATAGGAGCTAATATAGCACATTCATTCTTCACACCCTATGTCTGGGATTAAAAGTATAGTTGAGTTCTGGTTTTCTAAAACGTTGAAATTAACTCTGCCATTAATTTGGAAAATGTGAGTGAATTCATGTAAGTTCTGAAAATCTGCCAAAGTTTTCTTTATTATCTTTACTCTTCAATTAATACATGCAGATTAAAACAGAGAGGTCTTGTTAGGAGTAGGAAATATCTATGTATCTATTATTTGTTCTGTTCTCTTATTTATTTTCTAACCTGTTTTCCCATGAAAATGCCATCTATATTCTACAATTAATTATTATAGCCCACTTCTTTCACTGAAGTTCATGTTAACAGAATATATTCATCAAAAACGATCAGACTTGAAAAGATAGATGTAGATTCTTACAGGGAATAATATATCATGGCCCACCAAATGGGCTTTTTGAGTTGGAGAATGAAAATGTAATGTTGGAGTACTCTGTTAGGAATGATTAGAAAATGGAGAAAAATAAAGTTAAAATATGCAGATTTCCCCAAATTGACTTTGATTACATTTTAAAAGTCTCCCCTCCTGGCTACCATGAGACCACAGTGATCAACAAATTCATTGAATTACTTTTGCATACAGTGAAGAATCACAGTTTTTGTTTTTGTTTTAATGGCACATCAAAGGAGTACCTTGATTGACAGGGAGCAAAATAGCTTTTCAGAAATACCATTGATTCACAGGAGATTACAAGTTGTTAATCACTAGACTGACAAAGTCAGATGTTTTGCATTAGACAATACACTTTTTTCTCTCTTGATATAGTTTTTACAATTGTATTTCATAAAATATGAGTTAATATATGTCTAAGCTATGACAATGATAACTTTTTTCTAGTAAGCTATGTACATATGAAAGTACATATAAATGTCAATGGAGAAATATTTTTATTGCTTATGGTAAAATTTAAACTGCATAAATTAAAAGCAACAGACTGTGCATGTGTCCTCCATTCCAAACCCCCCTCCCACCTCTCTCCCCTTCCCATCCCTAAGGGTTGTCCCAGTGCACAGGCTTTGAGTTCCCTGTTGCATGCATCAAACTTGGACTGGTGATCTATCTCACATATGGTAATATACTTGTTTTAGTGCTATTCTCTCAAATCATCCCACTCTCGCCTTCTCCCACAAAGTCCAAAAGTGTGTTCTTTATATCTGTGTCTCTTGCTGTTTCATATATAGGGTCATCATTACCATCTTTCTGAATTCCATACGTACGTGTTAATATACTGTATTGGTATTTTTCTTTCTGTCTTACTTCACTCTGTATAATATGCTCCTGTTTCATCCACCACATTAGAACTGAGTCAAATGTGTTCTTTTTAATAGCTGAGTAATATTCCATTATGTATATGTACCACAGCTTTATTATCCATTCGTCTGCCAATGGATATCTAGGCTGCTTCTCTGTCCCAGCTATCGTAAACAGTGCTACAATGAACATTGGGGTACACGTGTCTCTTTCAGTTCTGATTTCCTCAGTGTGTATACCCAGCAGTGGGATTGCTGGGTCATATGGCAGTTCTATTTCCAGTTTTGTAAGGAATCTCCAGACTGTTCTCCATAGTGGCTGTACTAGTTTGCATTCCCACAAACAGTGTAAGAGTGTTCCCTTTTCTCCACACCCTCTCCAGCATTTCTTATTTGTAGACTTTTTGATAGCAGCTATTCTGGCTGGTGTGAGATGGTGCCACATTGATTTTTAAAGTTTTAATGTTTTCTCTATATGTTTAGAATTTTCTACAAATTTATAAACATTTATGATACAAGGACAAAATAAATACAATTTAAATGCACACACACACCTGTGTTTTGTTTTGTTTTGTTTTTTGCATAAAGTAGTACTCTACTTATAGTTTGACTTTCAGTATAAGATTAATAACATTTATTAAAAACCATCTACATGCCAATGCATTGTCTGGTATTACTGTTTTCTTTTTACATTGTTTAATGCATTGTTTTATTTAATTATTATTGTAACCTTATAGAGTAGGTAATTTTTTATTGTAACAGATGAGGAAACTGAAAATGAGGATGTTAAATACATTTATAAGGCCAGACAACTATTTAAGTGACTGAAGTAGAATTTAATATACATTGCTTAAGACTCAAAACCTTCTACTCTTTCCATTTTAGCACAGTGCCTCCCCAGTGATTACTGAGTAAATGTGTTAGGACGATGTAACATCTCATCACTTCTTTCCTTTAAAACTGTGGATCAATAATGAACAGGCATGATTTTAATTAGTGCAGTGATTCTTTCAGCATGAGGGGAAGGTTAAAATATTCCATTTTCATGATTTTCTAAACATGAGAGGAAGAATAAACAAACCAGCAAAAAATAAATGCAATTCTAAGAGTTATTCAATAATCTTATTATATTGTCATATAAAATGATCAATAATGTTATAAATTTTACTTTATTTCACATCAAGAATTTAGATACTGGTGACTTAACACTCATGCAACAAACCAGCTATTTAAAATCCTAAAAGTTGATGTTGGTAAAATGCTACACTCAATATGTCAGCAAATTTGGAAAACTCAGCAGTGGTCACAGCACTGGAAATGATCAGTTTTCATTCTAATCCCAAAGAAGAGCAATGCCAAAGAATGTTCATGCTACATACAATTGCACTCATTTCATATGCTAACAAAGTTATGCTCAAAATCCGTCAAGCTAGGCTTCAGCAGTATGTGAACCAAGAACTTCCAGATGTACAAGCTGGGTATCAAGAGGCAGAAGAACCAGAGAGCAAATTGCCAACATTTGTTTGATAATGGAGAAAACATGGGAGTTCCAGAAAAACATTTACTTCTGCTTCATTGACTACACTAAAGGCTTTGACTGTATGCAAAATTCTTCAAGAGATGGGAGTACCAAAAGACCTTACCTGTCTCCTGAGAAATCTGTATGCAGGTCAAGAAGGAACAGTAAGAACTGGAGATGGAACAATGGATTGATTCAAAGTTGGTAAAGGAGTATGTCAAGGCTGTATATCATCACCTGGTTTATTTAACTTCAAAGCAACATCATGCTGGGTGGTATGACTCACAAGCTGGAGTTAAGATTGCCAGCAGAAATATCCATAACCTCAGATAGGCAGATGATACCACTCTAATGGCTGAAAGTAAAGAGGATGCTGAAGCTGAAACTCCAATACTTTGGCCACCTGGTGCCAAGAAGTGACTCATTTGTAAAGACCCTGTTGCTGGGGAAGATTGAAGGTGGGAGGAGAAGAGGACAAGAGAGGATGAGATGGCTGGATGGCATCACCGATTCAATGGACATGAGTTTGAGTAAACTCTGGGAGTTGGTTATAAACAGGATGGCCTGGCATGGGGTCACAAAGAGTTGGATACGACTGAGCGACTGAACTGAACTGAAAGAGGAGCTGAAGAGCCTCCTGATGAGGGTGAAAGAGAAAAGGGAAAAAGCTGGCTTCAAACACAGCATTCATAAAACTAAGATCATGGCATCTGTTCCTATCACTTCATGTCAAATAGAAGGGTAAAAAGTGGAAGCAGTGACAGATTTTACATTCTTGTGCTCCAAAGTCACTGTGAATGGTGACTGCAGCCATGAAATTAAAAGAAAGGAAAGTTGAAATGAAAGTTATGACAAACCTAGACAGCATATTAAAAAGCAGAAACATTACTTTGCCAACAAAGGTCCAAAAAGTCAAAGCTATGGTTTTTCCAGTAGTCATGTACAGATGTGAGAGTTGGACCAGAAAGAAGGTTGAGCACCAAGGAACTGATGCTTTCAAATTGAGGTGCTGGGGAACACTCTTGAGAGTCCCTTGGACTGCAAGGAGATCCAACCAGTCAATCCTAAAGGAAATCAGTCCTGAATATTCATTGGAAGGACTTGTGTTGAAGCTGAAGCTCCAATACTTTGGCCACCTGATGCAAAGAGCCAAGTAATTGGAAAAGACCCTGATGCTGGGGAAGATTGAAGGCAGGAGAAGGGGACAACAAAGGACAAGATGGTTGGATGGAATCACTGACTCAATGCACGTGAGTTTGAGCAAGCTCCTGGAGATGGTGAAGGACCGGGATGTCTGGCGTGCTGCAGTCCATGGGGTTGCAAAGAGTTGGACATGAATGAGCAACTGAACAAAAAGAAGACAGATTGAGCAATATCAGTAACGATCACAATATTAAATCCTGCAGGGACATTACAAGAAATACACTGTAGTCTTAATGTAGTTAATATAAATATAATAGTTAACAGAGAATATTCCAAGATCATATTTTTATTTTGAATCCAAAGTATTTTAAGAGTGCTTCTTGACTAGTGTTGCCAAATTTGACAAATAAAAGTACTAGTTGCCCAGTAAATTTGAATGTCATATAAACTATAGGTAATTTGTTAATGTAAGTATGCCTCATGAAATATTTAGATCTACTTATACTAAAAAAAAAAAAAAATGTTGCTTATCTGAAATTCAAATTTATCTGGATATCTTGTATTTTATCTGGCAGTCTTATTCTTGATATGACACTTTAATATGTCCATGAGTTTCACGTAACTGCACAGTAACCACAAAAAACATCAATTATAATTTACTTGCTTTCAATCACATGTTAAAAAGATAACTTAAATAAACTTTGTATATGGATAGTGGTTGGGGCTTCCCTTGTGGCTCAGTTGGCAAAAAACCTGCCTGCAGTGTGGGAGACACAGGTTAAATCCCTTGGCCAGGGAAGAATCCCTGGAGAAGGAAATGGCAGCACACTCCAGTATTCTTGCCTGGAGAATTCCACTGATGGAGGACACTGGTGGGTTACAGTCCATGGCGTCTCAAAAGAATTGGACACATCTGAGCAACTAACACAAATACACACATGCATAGAAGGTAAATATTTTAAAGAGTAAACTTATGACATATTTCTTATACATGTTCTAACATTATGAACTATATACTTTATGGGGCAAGAGAAGAACTACCTTCTTAATATTAAATTCTTAATTTAAATCCATGGTCTTTACCCTTCTTTGGTTTTAACTTGTTGAATTGGACCTGCTCCTCTCTCTAGTCTCAGAAAAATTTCTTTCTTTTTTTTTTAATAATTAATTTTTTAAAAGATAATTGCTTTACAGAATTTTGTTGTTTTCTGTCAAACCTCAACATGAATCAGCCATAGATATGCATATATCCCCTCCCTTTTGAACCTCCCTCCGATCTCCCTCCCCAGTCTACCCCTCTAGGTTGATACAGAGCCCCGGTTTGAATTTCCTGAGCCATACAGGAAATTCCCGTTGGCTATCTATTTTACATATGGTAATGCATATTTCCATGTTACTCTTTCCATATATCTCACCCTCTCCTCTCTTTTCCCCATGTCCATAAGTCTATTCTTTATGTCTGTTTCTCCATTGCTGCCCTGTAAATAAAATCTTCATTACCGTTTTTCTAGATTCCAGATATATGCGTTAGAATATGATATTTATCTTTCTCTTTCTGACTTACTTCACTCTGTATAATAGGTTCTAGGTTCATCCACCTCATTAGAACTGACTCAAATGTGTTCCATTTTATGGCTGAGTAATATTCCATCATGTATATATACCACAACTTCTTTATCCATTCTTCTGTTGATGGACATTTGGTTGCTTCCCCATTCTAGCTATTGTAAATAGTGCTGCAATGAGCAATGGGATACATGTATGTTCTTCAATTTTGATTTCCTCAGAGTATATGCCTAGGAGTGGGATTGCTGCATCATGTAGTGATTTTATTCCTAGTTCTTTAAGGAATCTCCATACCATTTTCCACGGTGGCTGTATCAATTTACATTCCCACCAATGGTGCAAGAACATTTCTTTTTGTCTACACCCTCTCCAGCATTTATTGTTTGCAGCCTTTTGATGATGGCCATTCTGATTGGTGTAAGGTGATATCTCATAGCTTTGATTTGCATTTACCTAATAATGGGTGATGTTGAGGATCGTTTCATGTGTTTGTTAGCCATCTGTATGTCTTCTTTGGAGCAATGTCTGCTTAGATCTTTTCCCCACTTTTTGATTGGGTTGTTTGTTTTTCTGGTATTGAGTTGCATGAGCTCCTTATATGTTTTGGAAATTAATACTTTGTCAGTTGTTTCATTTGCTATTATACAAAAATTCCTTTCATTTTTAATAAATATATTATCTTAGCAAATATATATAGGCAATTAATATTTTTTGTTACTAATATTTTTGCCATTGATGGAGGCTACACCATAGAGAAAAAAAATTTGGTAAACCTGTTGCCTTTCATTTTCTGGTGCAACCTATTTTATTTTTTGTCTAATAAAAGAGATGTTTAACAAAGTACATTCAGTTGTTCTGGTCATCTAATATTAACTAATAAGTTAGTATTCATTTATGAAGCTTCAGCAGTGCTTGAACCGAGGACTTCCAGATGCACAAGCTGGATTTAGAAAGACGGAGCAAACAGAGATCAAACTACCAACATTCGTTGGATCATAGAGATAGCAAGAGAATTCCAGGAAAACATCTACTTCTGCTTCATTGACTATGCACTTTTGACTGTGGATCACAACAAACTGTGGAAAATTCTTAGAGAGATGGAAATACCAGACTATCTTACCTGTCTCCTGAGAAGCCTGTATGCAGGTAAAGAAGCAACTGTTAAAGCAGACATGGAACAATGGACTGATTCAAAATTGGGAAAAGAGTATAAGAAGTCTGTATGCCTTCACCCTGTTTATTACTTATGTTCAGAGTACATCATGTGAAATGGTGGGCTGGATGAATTGCAAGATGAAATCAAGATTACCAGGAGAAATATCAACAAACTCAAATATTCTGATGATACACTTTAATGCAGAAGTAGTAGTGGTAGTAGCAGTTGCTCAGTCATGTTCAACTCTTTGCAAAGCCATAGACTGTAGTGCACCAAGCTCCTCTGTCCATGGGATTCTACAGGCAAGAATATTGGAGTAGGTTGCTATTCACTTCTCCAGGGGATCTTCCCAACCCAGGGAATGAACCCGAGTTTCCTGCACTGAAGGCAGATTCTTTACCCTCTGAGCAACCAAGGAAAACCTTAATGGCATAAAGTGAAGAACTAAAGAGCCTCTTGATGAAGATGAAAGGGAAGAGTGAAAAAGTTGGCTTAAAACTCAGCATTCAAAAAACTAAGAACACAGTATCTGATCCCATCACCTCATAGCAAATAGAAAGGGAAAAGGTAGAAGCAATGACAGATTTTATTTTCTTGGGCTCTAAAGTTACTGTGGACAGTGACTGCAGCCTTGAAATTAAAAGATGCTTGCTCCTTGGAAGAAAAGTTATGACAAACCTAGGCACCATATTAAAATGCAGAGAAATCCATTTGTGAACAAAGTTCTGTATAGTCAAAGCTACGATTTTTCCAGTGGTCATGTATGGATGTGAGATTTGGACTCTAAAGATGGCTGTGAAAGTGAAAAGTGAAAGTGAAAAGTGAAAGTGAAGTCGCTCAGTTGTGTCTGACTCTTTGCCACCCCATGGATTGTAGCCTGCCAGTCTCCTCCATTAATGGGATTTTCCAGGCAAGGATACTGGAGTGGGTTGCCATTTCCTTCTCCAAGGGCTCTTCCTTACCCAGGAATTGAACCCCAGTCTCCCGCACTGCAGGCAGACTCTCTACCGTCTGAGCCGATGGCTGAGCACCGAAGAATAGATGTTTTCAAATTGTGGTGTTGTAGAACACTCTTGAGAGTCCCCTGGACTGCAAGATCAAACCTGTTTATTCTAAAGGAAATAAACCCTAAAATATTCATTAGAAGGACTGATGCTGAATCTGAAGCTACAGTACTTTGGTCACCTGATGTGAAGATCATTGGAAAAGACCCTGATACTGGGAAAGATTGACAGCAGGAAGAGATGGGGGCTACAGAGGATGAAATAGTTGGATAGCATCACTGACTCAATGAACACGAGTTTGAGCAAACTCCAGGAGATAGTGAAGGACAGGGAAACCTGGAATGCTGCAGTCCATGGGGTTGCAAAGAGTTGGACAGGACTTAGTGACTAAACAATAACAACAAATGAGTACTACTGTACTAAATCAAAGTCAGCAGGGGAGAAGACTTGAAAGTCTTGCTAAAGACAGTCATGGATTTATACTGAGATAGTCACACTTACTTGCTTGGCCCTGCTGATAACCAAGGATCCACATTTGTAAGAAAGACAAACCACACGCTAAATTTTTATCATATGAAGTGCAGGAAAGATTTTTGAGCTACTGTGCCATAAGAATGTGTTTAAACCCAAGTTTAAATACAGGATATACCTATATTTATTTTTATCAAAACTATTAAAAGTAAATTTGAATCTAAACAAGTCAATAAGTACAAACTATGTTGATATTTTGTACTTTTTCCTGAAGTGCTGCAATTTCAGCTCAAAATATATTTTTCCCAAGGCTTTAATCATCTGTTGATTTCACAAAGCAATCATTATATAATTGAAATATGGAGATTTTTTAATTAGACATTTCATGATATTGTGTACTTTCATAAGTTGTAAAATGAAACTTACTGGTAAAATTAGAATATCTTATCATCAATATAATATTATAGTACTCTTTTTTGAAAATATGTTTTATACCTTAATGATTACATATTATAAACTTTATTATAGCTCTGTGGTGATTAATGCTATTTACTTAGGCAAAAACTATGTATATTTTCAAAATCTAAATTGCTCTGACAATATTACATCTCCAGGAAGAATACAGTGCATGAAGTTTTCATTACTCAACTACTGTGTTTATTTCCAGCAGTCTTGCCAATTATTTATAATATCATAGAGTTAGTAAAATATAGTTGAAATCTATTTTATGTCCCTTAACTGAGTACATTTTGTATATCATGTAATTTAGAAAATTTTATTAGATTCCATTAGTCATGTTCCAAATGCTACAAACACAACTGAAAAGTGAAAGTGAAGCTGCTCAGTCATGTCCAACTCTTTGAGATCCCATGGACTGTAGCCCACCATGCTCCTTTATGGGATCATCCCAGCAAAAATACTGGAGTGGGTTGTCATTTCCTTCTCCAGGGGATCTTCCCAATTCAGGGATTGAACCCGGGTCTCCTGCATTGCAGATGAATTCTATACCATCAGATGTGTTTGATAGCCTTTGGAATAAACACAACTAATATCAAACCAACATATTAGCATTTATAACATCAGTGCCTAACATTCATACCATTCAAAATAATGATGGAATAGATGTCATATGTGTACTTTTGCATACATGCATATATGTGTCCACAATTAATTTATATTTTGTAGTTAATATCTTATTGTCATGGGTTTTATAAAGTTTATCTTATATACATTTTAGATGGTAGCTGCATATTTTATCAAATATAATAATTGCATCCTTTCATTTAAAAACAAATGCACTTTGTTTCTCACAGAAAATTTAGATCATTCTCATATAAATTAAATGAAAATCATTAAAATGATAGAAGATTGCATATATTTACACAAGAATGTAGGTATAAATAGGTGTAGGTAGATACAAATGTTTTAAAATATATGGTAATAACACATAATAAAAAGGGTAAAAAGCAATGACATATTTTGATTACTAGGTAGTTGTACCAGAAAGTATAAACATAAAATGAAACATTCTTTGAAGTAACGATTTAGTGTTTTAAACAAAGGGAAGTGCCTAGTAAAACTGACCAATAGAAATAATATGAGCACTAAATTTTTACGTCAATCTGAGGAAAAAGTGTTTTGAATTACAGTCATTTTAACCCTGTGTGATAAAGATAATTCTTTCAAATGTAAAATAAATAGTATAATCCAGATTTCACTGTACCCCTATCAAATCTAATAGTGTAAATGAGTGTTTCTGAGGGATGTATATCATCTAGCATTTCTGAAAAATGCTTTGTATTAGAAAAGTAGATTGGGATGAATTTTTAGTTGGTTGCATACTTATGTTCAGGCTTTGAAGAATAAAAATAACTTTTCATAAGGTAGTCACCACATAACACTCAATTTGCCAGTTATAAAGGGTATAAAAACTTCAGTCCTATGAGTATAAAATACTACATGCACTTGTGAATAAAAATATGACAAAATATACAGTAATAATAAACTCATAAGATAAAATGTTTTAGACATTCTGCAATACATAGAGATTTTACCTATATATGTAATGGCAGAAGTTGGCCAAAATTTACTGTATGACACCCCAGGCAGTCTACGAAATTTTCATCCAGGAAGATTAGTTTATGTCATTGCATACATGCATGCTTAGCCACTCAGTCATGTCTGACTCTTTGTGACCCCAAGGAATATAGTCCTCCAGGCTCAGTCCATGGGATTCTTCAGGCAAGAATACTGGAGCATGTCAGTGTAAGATACTTAATAGTCACAGAGGTACAGTATGTTAAAATGATGAGTCAAGATTAAAAGCTGGGGGCTGTTTGATTCTTATCAGAGATGTATTCATTAATCACCTAGAGGATGCTTATTTCTTAATCCTGTACTAAAAATATATTTCTAGGAATTTGTTGAGCGAGTTGGGTTATTGAGTGAATATGGTAAAAATTTAAATTGTATTTAAGCTCGAAGTACAATATTATTATTCATTTCATTCAACTCTACATAAGCATAATAATAGACATCAGTTTTCTGAATAGTAACACATCTTTTAGTAATGAACTTATGACAGTATACTCTTCTATAGTCAACAGTAACCTAAGTAAAATAAGAAAATGAAGACTGCAAAAGATGTCCACTATTGCACACCACCTTATTTTCAATAAATTATATTTCTTTCATTTTAAAAATAGTTATCAATGAAAAGAAAACCATAAAGACTGTTACAATATTGTGGTGGTCGCAAGCGTGGAAGTATAAGTTTTAAAAGATAAAAAATAAAAGTTCTAACTAAGTCAGAATTGGAATAATCACAGTCAAAATACCCCCAGATGCTCTTACACACCAAGGAACCATGGCCTTTCCAATGAATATTCAGTATTGATTTCCTTAGGATTGACTATCTAGAAAAGTGATAAAGAGAAAACACAGACATTCTAAATAATTGATCTAAAGTAAAATATAGTTAATATATTTTCGAGTTTCCTTATCCAATTTTACCAGAACAGTTTTATCAAATACTTTTCTTCTTCCCCAATATTAATTTTACTTCTTTTAATAAAGAAATAATATGCTTTAAGAGTCTTCCAGAGGTCTGTAGAAGATAGACCAAATGGGTAGGTGAAAAACACTGTTGTGTGAAAAAGTTGGCAACTTTTTGCTTAATACTCTTTATCTTGGTGTTTATTCTCCAAATAATATGTCATAGTAAACACAGTAAATTATTACATTTTATGTGCAGTAGTACTGACAAAGACTTTCTTCTTCACCAAATTTTAGATAGACTTCTCTGAGACCTCTTTTTGACTATATCTTATTCTTTGACACTGTCTCTGGCCTGTCAAATCCTACAAATTAGTTTAGAAAGAATCCCATACCCTCGATATTTGATTACTTTGGCCTGCCTTCAGTAAGAGTTCTGTTGAGTTAATTTATCAAGAATCCCCCTACGCTTGATGTCTCCTCAATAATTTTCCATCTGCCTAACCATCTCCCCTTTGCTGGGCTCCTTGAGAGCCCCTAAAGAAGAGAAAGGCTACCCACTACAGTATTCTGGCTTGGAGAATTCCATGGAATATATAGTCCATAAGATTGCAAAGAGTCAGAAACAACTGAGCGACTTTCACTTCATTTCACTTCTTTCCTCTATTGAAATTGTCTTCACACCTGTCAGGAGTATTGAATAAAATCTTACTTGGAGTTTTAACAAGTGTCAGAATATTTTTTTAACAATACAACATTTAAGTAGATTATGAAAATTTAAGAATATACATTCTAATTCCTAGAGAAATCACTGAAATGCAAAGAAATATAGCCAGAAATCCAATAAATAAATTAAAACAGAAATCTAAAAAAATTCCAATAATCCAAAAAGAGGCAGGTAAAGAAGAACATATGTTTAAAAAATAGAGGACAAACAGAAAATTAACAACAAAATGGGAAACCAAATTAAACTAATTAAGAGCTATATTCAATATTAACAAAGTAAACACTCTAAGTAAAAGTAGAAAACAAAATCAAACTTTATGCTGTCTAGAAGAGATGCTTTGTAAACACAAAAATATAGATAGTTTGAGTATAAATGGATGGGGAAAGATATGCCAAATGAACAGTAAACATAAGGAGCCTGAGTGGCTATGTTAATATTAGAAAAACAGATTTCAAGACAAAAAGTATTAGCAAAAATAAATATTATTCCATAATTATAAATGTGCTTATTCATTAGGAAGATATATTAATTTTATGTGTCTATACACAGAAGAACTGTACAAAAAAGATCTTCACGACCCAGATAATCACGATGGTATGATCACTCACCTAGAGCCAGACATCCTGGAATGTGAAGTCAGGTGGACCTTAGAAAGCATCACTATGAACAAAGCTAGTGGAGGTGATGGAATTCCAGTTGAGCTATTTCAAATCCTGAAAGATGATGCTGTGAAAG
>NC_057419.1:85068506-85073642 GCF_019320065.1 Cervus canadensis
TGCAAGGAGATCCAACCAGTCCATCCTGAAGGAGATCAGTCCTGGCTGTTCATTGGAAGGACTGATGCTGAAGCTGAAACTCCAGTACTTTGGCCACCTCATGCAAAGAGCTGACTCATTGGAAAAGACCCTGATGCTTGGAGGGATTGGGCGCAGGAGGAGAAGGGGATGACAGAGGATGAGATGGCTGGATGGCATCACTGACTCGATGGGCATGAGTTTGAGTAAGGTCTGGGAGTTGGTGATGGACAGGGAGGCCTGGTGTGCTGAAATTCATTGGGTCGCAAAGAGTTGGACACGACTGAGTGACTGAACTGACTGACTGCTGATGAAATTGTTATCCGAATTTTGAAAGGCTGGCATTTTTTCCTCTATTTTTGAAACACATATATCAGCCAATTAAATGAAGTGAGTCAATAGATAGTTCTCAAAAGCAATTTAGAGGTCAAATAAGTGTAAGCATTTAGAATGAAGGAAAAGATTATCCAAATGAATGTATTTAACCTCATGAGAGCACATTTTTTTCTCTCAGACAACACAGATGAACTGTACTCTAACAGTGATTTTAATTTCATTGTGCTAAAAATATATTTCAATATTCTGTTATTTTTCCTCACTCTTTCTCAACAACTGCAGATGGTAACAATTCTCTCATAAGTGATTTCCAAAGGGAGATATTCAATCTTCTCTGCAATATATTCTTTACAGATAAGTATTCTCATTACCCTGTTATATATTCCATTTTCCCAGTATACTTCATTGATCTGCATATTGGAAGAATTTTGGGCCATTATTTGACTCATAAATTTAGGTCAAGTTGCTTTTTCACCGTGATAAAATGATCAACAATATGACTACATCACCTTTTCTCAATAGAAGACTACTATAATATCCACAGATTATTTTGTTACTATGTGAAGATAATATATTTTCTAGGAAGGATATTTATTTCTTCAAAGTTAAATGCTATTAATGATTTACAGAAGAACTCAGGGAATGTTGTTTTAATTGTAATTAATGTGAACTCCACTAATTCACAATGCATGTTACTTTGAAATTGCACTGAGTTAATCTGTGCCTGACTCACACTCTCTCTTTGGGGAAAAGTCTGCTAAGCTAATTAAATGGTGTCAATAGTATTAAGGGAGAATGTATAGTCCAATAAAAAAATATTTAAAAGAATATATTTTCCTGCTTTTTTGTAAATTAATTTATTTTAACTGGAGGCTAATTACTTTACAATATTGTAGTGGTCTTTTGCCATACATTCACATGAATCAGCCATGGGTGTACATGTGTCCCTGATCTTGAACCCCCCTCCCACCTCTCTTCCTATCCCATTCCTTAGGGTTGTCCCATTGAACCAGCCCTGAGCACCCTGTCTCATGTATCAAGCCTGGACTGAATATTCTTAAATCAATTTTTTTTTAATGAAGAATAATTGCTTTACAGAATGTTGTTGTTTTCTGTCAAACCTCAACATCAATCAGCCACAGGTATACATATATCCCCTCCCTTCTGAATCACTCTCCCATCTCCCTCCCCATCCCAGCCCTCTAGGTTGATACAGAGTCCCTGTTTGAATTTCCTGAGTCATATAGCAAATTCCCATTGGCTATCTATTTTACATATGGTAATGCATATTTCCATGTTACTCTTTCCATTTATCTCACCCTCTCCTCTCTTTTCCCCATGTCATAAGTTTATTCTCTATGTCTATTTCTCCATTATTGCCCTGTAAATAAATTCTTCAGTACCATTTTTCTAGATTCTATATATATGTGTTAGAATATGATATTTATCTTTCTCTTTCTGACTTACTTCACTCTGAATAATAGGTTCTAGGTTCATCCACCTCATTAGAACTGACTCAATTGTGTTCCTTTTTATGACTGAGTAAGATTCCACTGTGTACAAGTACCACAACTTCTTTATCCATTCATCTCTCAGTGGACATCTAGGTTGCTTCCATGTTCTAGCTATTGTAAATAGAGCTGCAATGAGCAATGGGATACATGTGTCTTTTTCAATTTTATTTTCCTCAGGCTATATGCCTAGGAGTGGGATTGCTGCATCATATAATGCTTTTATTCCTAGTTTTTTAAGGAATCTCCATACCATCTTCCATGGTGGCTATATCAATTTGCATCCCCACCAACAGTGCAAGAGCATTCCCTTTGTCCACACCTTCTCCAGCATTTATTGTTTGTAGACTTTTTGATGATGGCCATTCTGACTGGTGTGGGGTGATACCTCATTATAGTTTTGATTTGCATAATTATTTGATTTCTTATGATCTGACTCTATATGCAAGAGAGCAAAAGAGAAACAGATGTAAAGAACAGACTTTTGGACTCAGTGGGGGAAGGCAAAGGTGGAATGATTTGAGAGAATAGCATTAAAACATTTATATTACCATATGTAAAATAGATGACCAATGGAAGTTCAATGAATGTAGCAGGGGACTCACAGCCATTGCTCTGGGACAACCCAGAGGGATGTGATTGGGTGGGAGGTGGGAGGGGGTTTCAGAATGAGGGGAACACATGTGCACCTGTGATTGATTCATGTCAATATATAGCAAAAACTACCACAATATTGTAAAGTAATTAGCCTATAATTAAAATAAATTAATTTTAATTTAATTTAAATAAATTTAATTTAATTTAATAGACACAAAGTACTTTTGTGCCTATATTTATGAAGAATATTGTCTGTAGCTCTTGTATTCTTTTCTTTTTTCTTTCATAATATCTTTTTTTTTTTTTGGTTTTAGGTATGAGAATTATGCTGGTCCCTATATGAGTTGTAAAATATTCCTTCTTCTTATATTTTTTTAAAAGGTTTATATAGAAGTGTTTTTATTTCTTCCTTAAACGTTTTCAAAAATTTGCCTTTAATTACCTCTGGGCTTGATGTTTTCTTCACGGGAAAATTTTCAACAGCAACCAAAAAAAGTAAATTTCTTTAATAGGTAGAGAACTGTTCAGAAAACGTATTTTCTTCTTGAGAGAGTTTTGATAATCTGTGTCTTTCAAGGAATTTGTATATTTCTTCTAAGTTGTCCAGTTTGTTGGGAAAAAACTATATTTAATTATTCACTTATTGTATAGTGTCTGTAGGATCTTTGGTGATGGCTCCTCTTTTGTTCCTGATATTGACTGATTCCACCCCCCCCCCCCTCACCGCCGCGTGCCAAGGCTTTTTTTCTTTTTTTCTTCGATTGGTCTAGGAAAGAGATATATCAGGTTTTGTTTTGTTTTGTTTTTTTAAGTTTTCAAAGGACAAGTTTTGACTTGTTCATTTTCTTTAATGTTTGTTTTCTATTTTATCAGGTTTATTTTCTATTTATTTTCTAGCTTAAGTTGCTATCTTGGGACATTAATTTTAGACTTCCCTTATTTTCTAATATAAGCATTTACACCTATGAGTTTTCCTCTAAAAACGCCTTTAGTTATTTGCATCTCATTAATTTTGTTATACTGTATTTTGGTTGCAATTCAGTTTGGAATAGTTTATTCAGCTTTTTTATTTCTTTTTTTTCTTCCTCATAGAAGTATGTTGTTTAAATTCCAAATACTGTGATTTTTCCTAAGCATCTCATTGTTATTTATAGTTCAATTCCATTTAAGTTCAATAAATCCTGTGTACTTTCAGTCCTTTTAAATTTAATAAGATTTGTTTGTTTTATAGTACAGCAAGTGATCTACCTTGGTGAATTTACTTGGAAAAAAATTTATTTCCTGCAGTTTTAGAATGCAGTGTTCGGTATGTAAGTAACAGTATGGTTGATTGTGTGGTTTGGATTCTCTATTTCTTACTGATATTTAGAGTAAAAATCTGTCTGCAATGCAGGAGGCCCCAGTATGATCCCTGGATTGCAAAAATCCCTTGGAAAAGAAAATGGCTACCCACTCCAGTACTCTTGACTGGAGAATTCCATGAACAGAGGAGCCTGGTAGTCTACAGTCCATGGAGTCACAAAGAGTCAGACATGGCTGAGTGACTAACACACTTGTTCTGTAGTTGCAAAGAAGATGATATTAAAAATCCCCTACTATTTATGGGATTGCCTGTTTGTCATTTAATGCCATCATTTTTGCTTCTCATGTTTTGAAGGGACAAACTGCATCTGTTCAGTCAGTCAGTTCAGTCACTCAGTCGTGTCCAACTCTTTGCGACCCAATGAATTGCAGCACACCAGGCCTCCCTGTCCATCACCAACTCCCAGACCTTACTCAAACTCATGCCCATCGAGTCAGTGATGCCATCCAGCCATCTCATCCTCTGTCGTCCCCTTCTCCTCCTGCGCCCAATCCCTCCAAGCATCAGGGTCTTTTCCAATGAGTCAGCTCTTTGCATGAGGTGGCCAAAGTACTGGAGTTTCAGCTTCAGCATCAGTCCTTCCAATGAACAGCCAGGACTGATCTCCTTCAGGATGGACTGGTTGGATCTCCTTGCAGTCTAAGGGACTCTCAAGAGTCTTCTCCAACACCACAGATCAAAAGCATCATTTCTTCGGTGCTCAGCTTCCTTCACAGTCCAACTCTCACATGACCACTAGAAAAACCAGATTGACCTTTGTTAGCAAAGTACTGTCTCTGCTTTTTAATATGCTATCTAGGTTGGTTATAACTTTCCTTCCAAGGAGTAAGCATCTTTTAATTTCATGGCTGCAATCACCATCTGCAGTGATTTTGGAGCCCCGAAAAAAATAAAGTCTGACACTGCTTCCACTGTCTCCCCATCTATTTCCCATGAAGTGACGGGACCAGATGACATGATCTAAGTTTTCTGAATGTTAAGCTTTAAGCCAACTTTTTCACTCTCCTCTTTCACTTCCATCAAGAGGCTTTTTAGTTCCTCTTTACTTTCTGCCGTAAGGGTGGTGTCATCTGCATATCTGAGGTTACTGATATTTCTCCCGGCAATCTTGATTCCAGCTTCTGCTTCTTCCAGCCCAGCTTTTCTCATGATGTACTCTGCATAGAAGTAAAATAAGCAAGGTGACAACACAACCTTGACGTATTCCTTTTTTCCTATTTGGAACCAGTCTGTTGTTCCATGTCCAGTTCTAACTGTTGCTTCCTGACCTGCATACAGGTTTCTCAAGAGGCAGGTCAGGTGGTCTGGTAT
>NC_057419.1:85073742-85079203 GCF_019320065.1 Cervus canadensis
CCTCTATTTCTTTGCATTGATCTCTGAGGAAGGCTTTCTTATCTCTCCTGGCTATTCTTTGGAACTCTGCATTCAAATGGGAATATCTTTCCTTTTCTCCTTTGATTTTAGCCTCTCTTCCTTTCACAGCTATTTGTAAAGCCTCCTCAAACAACCATTTTGCCTTTTTGCATTTCTTTTCCATGGGGATGGTCTTGATCCCTGTCTCCTTTACAATGTCATAGATGTGATTAAATGTGCTCTATTGATGCTCCCTCTTATTCTCAGACGTTTATCATTGCGAAGACAGATGCATATTTAATAGACATTTTCCTTAGTGTTATTCCAAATTTGAATTGAATGCTCATTATACAGAAATCTCCAGTCAAATTGTCTCATTTAATGTATCTCTTAATCTCTGATAGAAATTTGCACACAATAGAGTTCTTATACAGATCATTTGATTAGTTTCAAAGCTGAACTCTCATGAAAAAGGATGAAATATTGTTATAAATTTGCTTTCCTTGCTCTTTCAGTAGCTTCCCAATTGTACCAAGAAGATTTTCAGTGTCATGCTTTAGGAGAATATCAAGTTGTAACCAATACATTTATTTCAGCCAAAAAAAAAAAAAAAATACTGTCCTTATTAGTTCATCATTTAGTTTTCCCAATGAATAACTGAAATTTATGACATACCTAATGGACTGATGGTACTTCCCAAGTGGCACTAGTACTAAAGAACCCGCCTACCAATGTAGGAGACACAAGAGGGGTGGGTTCAATCCCTGGGTCAGGAAGATCCCCTAGAAGGGGACACAGCAACCCACTCCAGTATTATTGCCTGGAGAATCCCATGGACAGAGGAGTCTTGCGGGCTGCAATCCATAGGATCGCAGAGTCAGACACAACTGAAGTGACTTAGCATGACAGAACACACAATGGGTTGACAGTTCAGAATTTGGTTTAATGTGGTCCAAATGCATAGTAAAATTATTTGAAATATTCAATTCAGATTTTCACTTTTTATTTAGAGTTTTGTTTGATTTTAAGTTCCACTAATATTGTTGAAAATAATCTGTTACAAATTGGCACCTTCCATCTATTCATGGAAGTGAATTAGTCAGAGTAGCAAAAGGACACAGTAAAAGTAAATATCATAAGACAAGTGATCCTATTGTCACCTGACACCTCTCTAATAACCATTGAGACTTAATGGGAACAAATTGAGTGAATTTACCATCACCAAGATAATAATTTGTGATTAGATGAGTAAGCAAGCCTCTGGAGATTGGTAGGGTTGGAAGGCTTACTGTGAAAACACTAGAGTTGGATACTTTACAGCTACAAATACTCTGTGTGTGTGTGTGTGTGTGTGTGTGTGTGTATGTGTGTATATATATATATATATATGTATATGATTTTTCCAGTAGTCATGTATGGTCATGAAAGTTGGACCATAAAGAAGGCTGAATGCTGAAGAATTGACATTTTTGAATTGTGGTGTTGAAGACTATTGAGAGTCCCTTGTCCAGCAAGGAGATTAAGCCAGTTAATCCTAAAGGAAATCAACCCTGGAATATTTTGTAGATAGACTGATGCTGAAGTTGAAGCTCCAATATCTGGCCACCTGATGCAAAAAGTTGACTCATTGGAAAAGACCCTGATGCTGAGAAAGATTGAGAGCAGAAGGACAAGGGGATGACAGCGGATGAGATGGTTGGATGGCATCACAGACCCAGTGCACATGAATTTGAGCAAACTCCAGGAGATAGTGAAGAACAGGGAAGCCTGGCTTACTTCCGTCCATGGGATTGCAAAGAGTCGGACATGACTGAGCAACTGAACAACAACAATTTACTTTTTTATGCTAATAAATTGTTTCTCTACACAAGTCCTTTGATCAATTCATAGTTCCATAATCATACATTAGATCTAAATTTAGACTTCCAAGAGTCTTATTCTTATATAGCAAAGTCTAAATTGAAAAAGCTATCTAACTTAACAAAGAGTGATTTTAAATTAAGCACATTCTTAATATCAACAACCTAGGATTGCATTTAGAGTAAAATGATCAAAGAAGCAAAATTTTCACACAGTGAAACTGTCTATAATTGTACAGATATTTCTCAAATTTCAAAACACTGCACATACATGCTGACAGCTTGCAATACCGACAACCAACCCTCAATGAGAAATGACTTCCAGTTGCTACAGCATTTCTGATTAATCAACGAGTGTAAGAGTTTTTTTTTTTTTTTTTTAATATTATCATGTTAGTGTGACCTCAGCAAAATAAGGGTATCAGCCTTACATTATTTAAGGTTTAATTTTACATTATTATTATTATTTAACTACAGTTCATTTAAGAATTCTCACTAAAAAGAGTCTTCCTTTCCTCTTTAAAAATAGTATTTGATGAAAATAAAAGTAGTATTTGATGAAAATAGCAATTCAAGCCTAATATAAGAAGAAAATCCTTGGAATTATCACAATATCCCAAAATAATCCCATGGATCATATCACTGAATAAATTTTGTTTCATGTCTATCAGCAATACTTTTAAAGAATTAAAACTTATTTGTTAATATTAACTGATATACTTTAATAAAATGAATTGTAATGTCTTTCATTTAAAAACTCTGTGACATATTCTGCATCATGTGATTGTAAAATATTTTAAACACCCAAGTCTCTCCGAAACTAAGACAGAATGCACATAAATGCCAAGATTTTAAATACTTTAGTCTTTTATATTTTATCATATTTTTGAAATAGTTCATACATACTTGATGAAGAAGCAATGACATTTTGGTGAAAAACATTATCACACTAGCAGTATTATGATGCAAAGTATATTTCAAAAAGCATTATTTGTATTTGCCTTTTGAAATTAGAAAGGAAAAAAAATTCTGGGGGGTTAGGAGAGACTATTTTTATTATTCCTTAAAAGTTTGATTTATACTCTGAACTTAGTATCTACTAAAGTTCAAAGCAGAAAAAGGTCATTGTCTTCATATGACTTTTAACTTCTTTAGTTTAATGAAGAATCTATCAGACTTTTAGATTCTCCTTTTGGAAGATAGAAAAAGTGTCTTTTGGTCTATGGGCAAAGACATTATGAAAATAATACAGAATTATTAACGACCAATAAATGTAGCCAATGCCTTTCATCCCATAATCTTGGCCTGTTTGTACTAATGAAGTGGACTTGATAATAACTATTGCTGTTCTGTAAAGCAGGAAGCCTGTGTTTATTTAGAGTGGGAAACTGGGACACAGCTGCTTTGTGTAAGAACTCATTTGGCAAAATCTTCACACTTCAGTTTTAACCCCTTTTTTTGAATACATCTTATGAGAAATAGAAATTGCTCAATCCATTTAAAAATTAATAATTCAACACTATAAACTTCCACTATTGTAAGTTCTGGGATCCCCCTGCAAGTGTGTTAAGTTCTTCAAATAATGAGTTCTTTAAATATACTGAATCATTAATAATAAATGTTGTCCGGTGTATTAGTTAAGCAAAGACTGTTGCGGTTAAACATGTTAATACACATCTCAAAAACAGATAAGTCACTATTGACACAAAATCATTCATGATACTTTTGGATTATTTGGGGAAATATTTGTGCATAAATTCACTGTTAGATACTTATTCAAGAACTTTATTTTGCAAAAGCAAGAGTTAATATTCTTGCTTCTCAGCCTTTGGCTAAGACCAAGTGAAGAGTTAATGATAGCGAGTAAAGAACAATTTATATTTTAATGTAATTTATGATTTTTAAAATATGCTATTTAAACATGTTTTTCAATACAATTACAGTACTGGTGTCTTTGCCTTTGACATAAAGAATAGGAAGTACAAAAAAAATTCAAAGATACTGAAAAAGTATCCTTTCATGCTCATTAAAAAGCAAAAAATGCTAGCTCTGACATATATAGTATTATGTAGCATTCTTAACAGTTATACCTAGAAAGAAAACTCAGAGATCTAATTACTTTGGACATTCTATTTAAATAATTGTTTCTATAAAATTTAATTTTATACTAAGAATATATATAACATATAAAATGGGGAGAGTGTGAGCTATTACTCTATCATCGCTAACTATTTATGACCTAAAGAAGATTTCTTCCTCTAATGATGCTCTATGATATGGCACTAATAAGAGCAAGAATAAACATTTGTGGCACCAGATATTCTCACTGCTGGGATCACCTCTAGGTCATTCTAGGCTAGGATTTGGAAATGTCAAGTATATAATGAAACAAATGTGAAAACATTTATGCTAAAATAACTTTTAATAAATTGATTCATATGTGACAGAAACCATGAAAATTTTTTCTAGTGGCAATATTCTTACTCCTGTTACAACATTTGTGAATTATAATCCATAATATAGGTGGTCATGAATTAACCATTTGGGATTAAGTATTGCATGTTATTTGAATACAATTTTCAATGAATTCTGATTTACCTCAAACATTATACATGTGAGCGTTTATTCAGTATTTTGTATTTTATTTCATTTATATTTTTAAATTTATTTGTTTATTTAGTACATTTATTCATTTTAATTGAAGGCTAAATACTCCAAAATATTGTAGTGGTTTCGCCGTACATTGACATGAATTAGCTACACATGTACATGTGTACCCCAACCTGAACTGCCCTCCCAGCTCCCTCCCCAGCCCATCCCTCTGGGTCATCCCAGTGCATCAGATCCAAGCACCCCATCTCATGCATCAAACCTGGAGTGGTGATCCATTTCACATATGATAATATACATGTTTCAATGCGATTCTCCCAAATCATCTCACCCTCGCCCTCTTCCAGAGTCCAAAAGACTGTTCTATACATCTGTGTCTCGTTTACTGCCTCACATATAGGGTTATCATTACTATCTTTCTAAATTCCATATGTATGTGTTAGAATACTGTACTGATGTTTTTCTTTCTGGCTTACTTCACTCTGTATAGTAGGCTCTAGTTTCATCCACCTCATTAGAACTGATTCAGAAGTATTCTTTTTAATGACTGAGTAATATTCCATGGTGTATATGTACCACAGCTTCCTTATCCTTTCATCTGCCGATGGACATCTAGGTTGCTTCCATGTCCCGGCTATTATAAACAGTGCTGCAATGAACATTGGGGTACATGTGTCTCTCAATTCTGGTTTCCTCGGTATGTATTACCAGCACTGGGATTGCTGGGTCATATGACAGTTCTATTTCCAGTTTTTTAAGAAATCTCCACACTGCTCTTCACAGTGGCTGTACTAGTTTGCATTCCCACCAACAGTGTAAGAGGGTTCCCTTTTCTCCACACCCTCTCCAGCATTTATTGCTTGTAGACTTTTGGATAGCAGCCATCCTGACTGGCGTGTAATGGTACCTCATTATGGTTTTGATTTGCAATTCTCTGATAATGAGTGATGTGGAGCATCTTTTCATGTGTTTGTTAGCCATCTGTATGTCTT
>NC_057419.1:85079213-85172497 GCF_019320065.1 Cervus canadensis
AATTTTCTGGAAGAGTTTGAGTAAGATAGGTGTTAGCTCTTCTCTAAATTTTTGGTAGAATTCAGCTGTGAAGCCATCTGGTCCTGGGCTTTTGTTTGCTGGAAGATTTCTGATTAACAGTTTATCGCTGAATTTCCGTGCTTCGTGATATGGGTCTGTATAAAGATCTTTCTGTTTCCTTCCTGGTTCGCAGTTCTTGGGAAAAGTTATACTTTTCTCTAGGAATTTGTCCCTCCATTTCTTAACCAAGTTGTCCATTAACTTTGGGGTATAGCCTGCTTAAGTAGAGTCTCTTGTGATTGCTTTTGTAATTTAGAGTTTTTTTGTTTGTGATCTCTCATATTTTCAATAATTCTAGTTTTTGTGATTTATGTTCTTCATTCCTTCATTTCTTGCACTGAGTCTGTCGCTAAAAGGGTTTTTGCTTCATTTTATTTACTTTTTCAAGAGTACCCAGCTTTATAGCTTATATTGATTTTTGCTATGGTCTCTCCTATCTCCATCTCTCTTTTTTTTTTTTTTTTTTGCATTTATTTCTGCCCTAATTTTTAAGATTTCTTTCCTTCTACTAACCCTGGGGTTCTTCATTTCTTCCTTCTCTAGTTCCTTTTGGTGTAGAGTAGGTTATTTACTTGACTTTTTTCTTATTTCTTGAGGTAAGCCTGTTTTGCTATGAACCTTCCCCTTAGCACTGCTTTTCCAGTGTCCCATAGGCTTTGGGTTGTTGTATTTTCATTTTCATTTGCTTCTACACATATTTTGACTTCTTTTTTGATTTCTTCTATGATTTGTTGGTTATTCAGAAGCGTGTTATTTAGCCTCTATATGTTGGAATTTTTAATAGGTTTTTTTTTTTTTTTCCCTGTAATTGAGATCTAGTCTTACTGCATTGTGGTCAGAAAAGATGACTGGAATGATTTCATTTTATTTTATTTTTTTTTTAATTTACCAAGGCTAGATTTATGGCCTAAGATGTGATCTATTCTGGAGAAGGTTCCGTGTTTGCACTTGAGAAAAAGGTGAAATTGATTATTTTGGGGTGAAATGTCCTATAGATATCAATTAGGCCTAGCTGGACCATTGTGTCATTTAAAGTTTGTGTTTCCTTGTTAATTTTCTGTTTAGTTGATTTATCCATAGGTGTGAGTGGGTTATTAGAGTCTCCCACTATTATTGTGTTATTGTTAATTTCCCCTTTCATTCTTGTTAGCATTTGCCTTACATATTGCAGTGCTCCTTTGTTGGGTGCATATATATTTATAATTGTTATATATTCTTCTTTGATCCTTTGATCATTATGTAGTGTCCTTCTTTGTCTCTTTTCACAGCCTTTATTTTAAAGTCTATTTTATCTGATATGAGTATTGCAACTCCTACTTTCTTCTGTTCTCCGTTTGGGTGAAATATTTTTTTCCATCCCTTCACTTTCAGTCTCTCTGTGTCCCTTGTTTTGAGGTGGGTCTCTTGTAGACAGCATATATAGGGGTCTTGTTTTTGTATCCATTCAGCCAGTCTTTGTCTTTTGGTTGGGACATTCAACCCATTTGCATTTAAGGTAATTATTGATAAGAATGGTCCCGTTGCCATTTGCTTTGTTGTTTTGGGTTTGCATTCATATAAACTTTCTGTGGTTCCTGACTAGGGAAGGTCCTTTAGCATTTGTTGAAGAGCTGGTTTGGTAGTGCTGAATTCTCTCAACTTTTGCTTGTATGTAAAGCTTTTGAATTCTGTTTCATATCTGAATGAGATCCTTGCTGGGTACAGTAATCTGGGTTATAGGTTATTCTCTTTCATTACTTTAAGTATGTCCTGCCATTCCCTTCTGGCCTGAATAGTTTCTATTTAAAGATCAGAATAGTTTCTATTGTTATCCTTATGGGAATCCCTTTGTGTGTTATTTGTTGTTTCTCCCTTCTGCTTTTAATATTTATTCTTTGTGTTTGATCTTTGTTAATTTTATTAACATGTATCTTGGGGTATTTTGTCTTGGGTTTATTCTGTTTGGGACTCTCTGGGTTTCTTGAACTTGGGTGGCTATTTCCTTCCCCATTTTGGGGATGTTTTCAGCTATTATCTCCTTGAGTATTTTCTCATGGCCTCTCTTTTTGTCTTCTTCTTTTGGGACTCCTATGGTTCGAATATTGGGGCATTTAACATTGTCCCAGAGGTCTCTGAGGTTGTCCTCATTTTTTTTAATTCTTTTTTTCTTTTATTCTCTCAACTTCATTTATTTCTACCCTTCTATCTTCTACCTCACTTATCCTATCTTCTGCCTCTGTTATTCTACTGTTGGTTCCCTCCAGAGTGTTTTTTATCTCATTTATTGCATTATTCATTATATATTGAGTCTTTTTTATTTCTTCTAGGTCCTTGTTAAACGTTTCTTTCATCTTCTGGATCCTTGTCTCCAGGCTATTTATATGTAGCTCCATTTTGTTTTCAAGATTTTGGATCATTTTCACTATCATTGTTCTGTATTCTTTTTCAGGTAGGTTCCCTATCTCTTCCTCTTTGGTTTGGTGGGTATTTTTCCTGTTCCTTTCCCCGCTGAGTATTTATCTGCCTTTTTATCTTGTTTAGATTGCTGTGTTTGGGATGACCTTTTGGTATTCCGGCAGTTTGTATTTTCTCTTTATTGTGGAGGTTCCTCGCTGTGGGTGGGGTTGGGTGGGTGGCTTGTCAAGGTTTCCTGGTTAGGGAAGCTTGTGTTGGTGTTCTGGTGTGTGGAGCTGGATTTCTTCTTTCTGGAGTGCAATGAAGTGTCCATTAGTGAGTTTTGAGGTGTCAATGGGTTTGGTGTGATTTTGGGCACCCTCTGTATTGAAGTTCAGGGCTATGTTCCTGTATTTGTAGAAAATTTGCATGGCATGTCTTTCTCTGGAACTTGTTGGCTCTTGGGTGGTGCTTGGTTTCAGTGTAGGTATGGAGGTTTTTGGATGACCTCTTATTGATTATGTTCCCTGGAGTCAAGAGTTCTCTGGTGTTTTCAGGTTTTGAACATAAGCCTCCTGACTCTGGATTTCAGTCTTATCCTTACAGTAGCCTCAAGACTTCTCCATCTATACAGCACCAATGATAAAATATCTAAGTTAATGATGAAAAGTTTCTCCACAGTGAGGGACACATGGATAGGTACACAGAGTTACATGGAGAAGAGAAGAGGGAGGAGGGAGACAGAGGTGACCAGGAGGAGAAGTGGGTCAATCAAACAGGGAAAGAGCAAGCTAGCAAGTAATCAGTTCCCTATGTGCTCTCCACAATCTGGACCCCTCAGAGATGTTCACAGAATTACACAGAGAAGAGAAGAGGGAGGAAGGAGACAGAGGTGACCAGGAGGAGATAAGTGGGAATCAAAAGAAGAGAGACAGATCCAGCCAGTTATCAGTTCCCTAAGTGTTCTCCACAGACAGGAATACACAAAGAGATTCACAGTGTTGGGTAGAGAAGAGAAGAGGGAGGGCAGAGATAGAGGCGACTTGGTGGAGAAAAAGAATAATCAAAAGGGCAATCAAGCCAGTAATCACACTCCCAAGTAAAAATGGGTACTGAAGATTGGTTTCTTAAAGGTACAGTATTGATAACAGATACCAAAAAAGGAAAGATTAAAAATCTAGAGTAGTTTTTAGACTCTCAAAAATACAATATTTAAAAAAAAAATACAAAGTCACAAACATTTTAAAATATATATATGAAGTTTGCTTTACAAATAGGGTCTTTTTTTTTTACAAGGTAATAGTAGATTATAAAAATGAAAATTAAAGGAGTAATAGAGGACTTAAAAATAAAAAAAAATTAAAAATGATAAGAATAAAAATATATCTAGGAATTTCTCTGGAGCTGTTGAGGGCAGTGTGGGGTCAGTTCAGTTTAAGATATTTCCTTAATCCAGCTTATACTTCTCAAGATTTATAGGCCCCTTCCAGTGTAGTTGGTGCTAATTACAGGGTTTTAATCTGTTGCGCCTGTCACTTCCAAAGCGGTTCCCTCTGTTTATTTTAGCTTCTCCTGTTTGCTGGTCTCTTCAGTGTTTAATTTCTTCCCTGACACAAGGGGGTGAAGGTGGTCACTCATTTAGGCTCACTTGTTCAGTCGTGCAGTGGGGAGGGAGGAACATTGCAAACAAATATCACTGTTGTGTGTGGGGAGTGCTCACAGTTTCAGCCACACTGGGTTTGCCTCCACTCATGGCATGTGTGCTTTCATGGTCTATACTTCTCAGGATCAAAGTTGCTCTGCCGGGAACTGTCTGAAGCAGGCCCTGGGTTGTGTGCACTTTCCAGGTCTTTGCCACTCAGGTTCAGGTTCTTGAGTACTCCACAAAGGCGCAGACTCCATTGGGCCTGAGTTTTGTGCCCTTCCCAGGCCCGAGCAGCTCAGGTGACCAGGTGCTTGGCAAGCGCAGTCACCCCCAGGTGGGCAGTACATCTTATCGCCTCCCCCATCCCAGACGTTTGGTTTTCTAGGTGTACAATGGACGTGCCTTCTCAGGTGTGCCATGTGTCTCTTCTGGGGAGCTGATCTCTGGCTGCAACCCTCTCAGCAGATGGCAACCGTCCAGAATCCCAAGAACTCTTGGTTAGCAAAGGAGCCAGCTTGCAGATTGGTAGAGGACTCCTCTCTAGGGCAGCGATTGCCGGTTTCCAGCTCTGGCTGCCCCCCACACCCTTCCCCACCTGCTTGCCTCCAGTGGGGGATGGGCCAGTCCACAGCCTGCTAGCTCTTCTCTGATATTTGCTCAGTCCTTTGCTCTGTGAGCGGGCCTGGCAGTGCCTCAGGTTAGGGCTTTTCATGGGATAGTTCTCTCTCACTCTTGCTCTCTCTCTCTTTTCTTTCTTTCTCTCTCTCTGGCTATCCCACAGTTTGGATTGCTATCTCACATTAGTTCCCTCAGATTACCCTCAGGGCATTCGGACCCAGTCCTTACCCTAAGCAATGCAGCCTTGCCTCCCTGTTCAGACCCCACTTACTGGTGGCAGCTGCAAGTGTTGAGAGTTGCTGTTAGGCATGTAATCTGTGGGTTTTAATTGTTTATTTATTTATTTTTCCTCCCTGTTATGTTTCCCTCTGAGATTCCAAGATTCCCCACAGACCCACCAGTGAGAGTGCTTCCTGCTGTTTGGAAACTTCTTCTAAGACTCCCTTCCCGGGACAGATCTCTGACTCTACCTCTTTTGCCTCTCTTTTTATCTTTTATATTTTGTCCTACCTCCTTTCGAAGACAATGGACTGCCTTTCTGTATGTCTCATGTCCTCTGCCAGCATTCAGAGGTTTTTTTGTGGAATTTGATCAGCGTTCAAATGTTCTTTCAATGAATTTGTGGGGGAGAAAGTGGTGTCCACGTCCTATTCCTCTGCCATCTTGGGACCGCCCCCAGTATTTTGTAGTTTAATTAGCCAAACTTATTATGTTCCTAATATCAAAATACTGATTGTCTTTGATCAAGAGGAAAAATAAGTTGCTTTTCTTTTTTGAAGCACAAAATGTGTGGTACTTATTTTTCTACAAGTGCTTGTATTGATTTGCATATACATTAGAGATAAGTTATTGAACAAGTAATTCTTTGTATAACCTTACACTAATAATGCAAGTACATTTTAATTGGTCAAGAGAGAAACCTAATTGCTTGCTTTTATTAATGCAGACATTATAACTGTAAAGTAAATGTCACATGAAGATGACATGTGACATTGTGACATTTGGGGCACTGAATACTACAGTCCTGGGAGTTGTGGCATGCTGGCATTAAAACAAACAAAAAAAAATTCTTTCAAATTTTTATTTTCTAGGAACAGTGATTGGTGCTCCCATTGTATTAGGCATATTATAGATTCAATATGCTATCTGAAGTTTTTTAATGAGGAACATTAGAATGTTTGTACGGATGTTTGATGGACAAGCAATGAATCAAAGTTAACCCAATGAACTATAATTTTAATGTTTGTACCAAGGCAACCTGTATTTGAATTACTCATTACAAGATTTCAAAGACAACTGTATGTGCTATAAAAACATAATCACAAATACAGTCTTCATTGAAACAACACTTTTTCCTCACAGCCAACTGCAGTTTAATTAATGATGTAGATAAATAAACTGTTTCAATGCAACAGATTAATCATATATTTCTTACAAAATGGTTGAAAATACAAGGAAAAGATGACATTTCATAAAATGTATGTGATCAAAATATATGTATGTGATTTATGAATGATAATCCATTTACTCCACTAGATGATTACAGAACTTCCACAAGACTGGGGAAACAGACACTTGGAGAGCACAAACAAAACCTTGTGTGCACCAGGACCCAGGATAAAGGAGCAGTGGCCTCACAAAAAAACTGAGCCAGACTTGCCTGTGAGTGTCCAGGAGTCTCTGGCAGAGCCATGGGTCGACAGAGGCCTGCCATGGGGTCAGGGGCACAGAATACTACCATCCTGGGAGTTCCAGCATGCTGGCATAAATTCTTTTGAAGGTCACCTTTACTGCCATTACCCTTACCATAGTTTGGCCTCAGGTCAAAGTACAGGGAGGGAACACACACCACTCATCAATAGAAAATTGGATTGAAGATTTATTGAGCATGGCCCTGCCGATCAGAGCAAAGCCCAGAATCCCCCATAGTCTTTTGTTCCCATTAGGAAGCTTCCACAAGCCTCATCCTTATTCATCAGAGTTCAGACAGAATGACAACCACAAATACAGAAAATAAATCAAACTGATCACATGGATCGCAGCCTTGTCTAACTCAGTGAAACTATGGGTCATGCTGTGTAGAGCTACGCAAGACAGACAGGACATGGTGAAGAGTTCTGACAAAATGTGGTCCACTGGAGAAGGGAATGGCAAATCACTTTAATAGTCTTGCCTCGAGAACCCAATGAACAGTATGACAGGGCAAAAAATGTATGACACTGAACAACTAACTCCCCAGGTCGGTAGGTGCCCAATATGGTATTCTATGGAGAAAAATGAAGAAATAGCTCCAGAAGAAGTGAAGAGGCTGAGTCAAAGGGGAAACAACACCCAGTTGTAGATGTGACTGGTGATGGAAGTAAAGTCCGATACTGTAAAGAACAATATTGCATAGGAACCTGGAATATTAGGTGCATGAATCAAGGTAAATTAGAAGTGGTCAATTAAGAGGTAGCAAGAGTGAACATTGACATTTTAAGGAATCAGTGAACTAAAATGGAAATCAAATAGGAAATCAAAACCCATAGGTTTTGAGTTGTCTTGTTTTCATTGTCATTTTTTTCTAGAAATTTTTTGATATCTCTTTTGATTTCTTCAGTAACCTGTTGGTTATTTAGAAATGTGTTGTTTAATCTCCATATGTTTGTGTTTCTTACATTTTTTTTCTTGTAATTGATATTTAGTCTCATAGAGTTGTGGTCAGAGAAGATGCTTGATATGATTTTAATTTTCTTACATTTACTGAGGTTTGAATTTGTGACCCAAGATATGGTCTATCCTGGAGAATGTTCCATGTGTACTTGAGAAGGTGTATTCTTCTGTATTTGGATGGAGTGTCCTGAAGATATCAATGAGATCCAACTCATCTAATGTATCATTTAAGACTTGTGTTCCTTATTAATTTTCTGTTTTGATGATCTGTCCATTGGTGTGAGTGGGCTGTTAAAATCTCCGACTATTATTGTGTTACTGTCAGTTTCTCCTTTTACGTCTGTTAGTGTTTGCCTTATGTATTGAGGTGCTCCTGTGTTTGGTGCATAGATATTTATAATTGTTATGGTTTCCTCTGGATTGATCCCTTGATCATTATGTACTGTCCTTCTTTATCTCTTGTAATATTCTTTATTTTAGCGTCTATTTTGTCTGATATGAGGGTTGCTACTCAAGCTGTCTTTGCTTTCCATTTGCATGGAATATATTTTTCCTTCCTCTCCCTTTCAGTATATATCTTAGGTCTGAAGTGGGTTTCTTGTAGACAGCATGTATATAGGTCTTGTTTTTGTATCCATTCAGTTAGTCTGTGTCTTTTGGTTGAGCATTTAATCCATTTACATTTAAAATAATTACAAATATATGTAGTTCCTCTTGCCATTTTCTTAACTGTTTGGGGTTGATTTTGTATATCTTTTTTCTTCTTTTGTATATTTTGACTATATAAGTCCTTTAACGTTTGTTGTAAAGCTGGTTTGGTGGTATTGAATTCTCTTAACTTTTGCTTGTCTGAAAAGCTTTTGATTTCTCCATCAGTTTTGAGAATGAGATCCTTGCCAGGTACAGTAATGTTGGTTGTAGATTTTTCCTTTCAGTACTTTAAACATATCCTACCATTCCCTTCTGGCCTGCAGAGTTTCTGCTGAAAGATTAGCTCTATCGAGTTTTCTTTGTATGGTACTTGTCACTTCTCCTTTACTGCTTTTAATATTCTTTCTTTGTGTTTAGTCTTTGTTAGTTTGATTACTATGTGTGTTTGCATGTTTCTCCTGGGGTTTATCCTGTATGGGACTCTTTGTGCCTCTCGAACTTGATGGACTATTTCCTTTTCCATGTTGGGGAAGTTTTCAATTATAATCTCTTCAAAAATTTTCTCCAATACCCTTTCTTTTTCTCTTCTTCTATGGGACCCCCTATAATTCAAATGTTGGTGTGTTTGGCATTGTTCCAGAGGTCTCTGAGACTATTCTCAGTTCTTTACATTCTTTTTACTTTATTCTGCTCTTCAGAAGTTATTCCCACCATTTTATCTTCCAGCTCACTGATTCATTCTTCTGCTTCAGATATTCTGCTATTGATTCCTTCTAGAGTATTTTTAGTTTCAGTAATTGTGCTGTTTGTCTCTGCATGTTTATTCTTTAATTCTTCTAGGTCTTTGTTAACTGATTCTTGCTTTTTCTCCATTCTGTTTTCAAGGTTTTTGATCATCTTTATTATCATTTTTCTGAATTCTTTTTTGGTATTTTGCCTATTTCTGCTTCATTTATTTGGACTTTTGCATTTCTAGTTTGTTCCTTCATTTGTGCAGTATTTCTCTGCCTTTTCATTATTATTATTTTTTTAAATTATTGTGCTTGAAGTCTCTTTTTCCCAGGTATCAAGGTCGAATTCTTTCTTCCTTTTGGTTTCTTGCCTCCTAAGTTTGGTCCAGTGGTTTGTGTGAGCTTCGTATAGGGTGAGATATGTGCTGAGTTTTTTGTTCCTTTGTTCGTTTGTTTGTTTCTCTTATGGGCAAGGCTGAGTGAGGTGGTAAGCCTTTCTGCTGATGATTGGGTTTGTATTTTTCTTTTGTTTGTTGTTTGGATGTGGCATCCTGCCCAGGGTGATGCACAGGGTGATGCTGGTTTTTTTATTCAAGTGGTTTCCTTTGTGTGAGTTCTCACTAACTGATACTCCCTAGGGTTAGTTCTGTGATAGTCTAGGGTCTTTCTCCCACTGCAAAGATCAGGGCTTGATCTCTGGTCAGGAACGAAGATGCCATGACCAGCTTCTTATGGCCTTAAGTGATATTAAAACAAATATCCCAAAATGAGAAACCAAAGATGAACCCCAGACAAATGACAGTTACAAAATCGGTCAAATACTAATTAAAACAATGCAATATGCACATACACATATAGACCCATCAGCAAAGTCAAAATAGTCCAACAAAAAGAAAGTACAGTAGACTGACCTGGCAAACAAAGGAAATCAAAAATTATATTTACCAGTTAAGAACAAAACTAACTAAAGCACACACTGGAAAACAAAACTAAAGCAAGGTGCCAAGTGGGAAATAAAGCAATGAAAACAAAGCTAACAAATATGTTGAAAGGAAGGGTAAGAAAGAAAAGAAAGAAAAATAGATTTGCAAAGTTAAACAGAGGTAGATGAAGAAGATTTATATACATTAAAGTTTGACTGCTGGGGAAAAGAGCAGTAGGAAAGGTAAACAAAGGAATAAATGTAGAAAATATAATAGATTTTTAAAAATTAAAATTATAAAAATGAGAAATGAATAAGAAAAAGGAAGAAAAAAGGAAAAAGGAAAACTCCACAGAAGTGCAGTTCCCAATGTAGAGGCAGGGTTTATAACAACAACAAAAAAATGCGACTGAGAAATGAAAAAAACAAAAGCTCAAAAGCTTAATGAATTTTCATAGTGCCAATAAAATCGACAGCTACAATGGCGGGGGGAAAAAGGCGGGGTGGTGGGGGGAGAAAAAATTCCAAAGGAATTTACAGTACACGTCAAAACAAGAATAATAAATGTCTTCCTTGAGTCACTGCTTTCAGAGTCCTTTTCCTCGCTGGGAATCACAGTCCACTTCACCTCCTTAGGATGCCCTCCAACACTGTGCTGATCTCTGGACCTGCTGTGGGGGCAGCTCAGATTCTAATCTGGTCCTACTGCTGTGTATTCTTGATTCCAATGTCCACAGCTATTAGAATTAGTGTGTTTTCTTTTGTGGGAGCTCTCAATGAACTTTTATATATTCCATAGACACAGAGTCTACCTAATTGATTGTGTGGATTTAATCTGCAGCTTTTACAGCTGTTGGGAAGGTTTTTTGTCTTCTTCCTTAGCCACACTACCACGGGGTTTCAACTGTGGTTTTATTTCCCCCTCTACATGTGCGTCGTCTTCTGGGGTTTGCTCCTGAGGCTGCTCTGGAGGGCTTGGGTTTGCCTCTGTGATGGTCAGGTGTGAAGGTGATTCAGCTGCTTGGGTGGCAGGGATTCTGGCAGCACCACGTACTCAGGGGAGTTGACAGCTATGGCAGCAGGAAATACAGTGCTATAGAAGGGTATGGCAACAAGTATTGGCCAATACTCTCCAGTATTCTTGCCTGGAGAACCCTCCTTCCCTGATAGAGAATCCTGGCAGGCCACAGTCTACAAGGTCACAAAGAGTCATACACTACCAAAGCAACCCTGCGTAAATAGACGCAAGACTTTCGCTCTGCCTCAGTGAGAACTGAGTGTGATGGTGGTGCAGCTGCTTGGCTTGCGGGGACCCTGGTGGCGCCAAGTGTTCAGGGACACGGACTGCCTCTGCCGCAGAAGTTATGGCCCTATCAGAGTCTTTTTTTTTTTTTTTTTTTTTGAGCTTCTTGTAGCTGGTGATCATAAGGCCTCTTTGGCCAGTCTTTCTCCATAGCTCTGCCCATTCAGGCACTTAGAGGGCTTCCTTGCCTGGGTTCCTTCTCTGTTGTTCAGCGTGTCAGGCACTTAAAGGGGCACCCTGGGTGGGGTCCTACTCTGTATTTCGGCACATCAGTCACTTAAAGGTGCACCCTCGAGTGGTCATACTCTGTAGTTCAGTGTGTCAGGCATTTGATAGGACAGGTTCTCTATTGTTCAGCTGCCGGTGCTCTTGGGTGGGGAGAGAAAGGCTCTGGTAAGGTCTCCAACCCCTATGCATGACTCAGCAGTATCACCTTGCTTCCATGACTGCCCAGCTTTCCTCCACAGGCATTTTCCACCACAATCTCCTCCCTCACATCCCCTCAATCTTTCTCTCTGCAGTCAACAGCAACCCTCACCCTGGGATTGTTCCACAACCTCTAAGCTCCAGCTCCCATCCACTATGCCTTCCAGGGGACCTGAATCCCTGTCTGGGGTATGTATGGCTGTAGCAAGGACTGAGTCTCATTCCATTTAGGCTGCCACAGATAAGTTGTTTCACTCTCAGCCTTAAATGTTTCTCCTGATTCAGACAATTGCCCTAATATGGTGATTGGACCCCTGCTTCAGTTCCCCCACCCACCAAGGGCAGGCCCAGTCCTACTAACACTCCTGTTTTTTCCCCCTAGTTCCTTCATCCTACCGAGTTTTGTGTGGTTCTATATATTCTTTTCTGCTGGTCAGGTACTCCTGTCAGCCCTCAGCTGGTGTTCTGCATGCACTTTTGTGTTTAAAGATGTATTATTGATATATTTGTGTAGAGAGGTGTACTCCACATCCATCTACTCCTCTTCCATCTTATTCCCCCTTTAAAGAATACTTTAGTAGTACTCATTCAAATAGGAACTCTTAGAAAATTAATTATACTTTTAATTTTGAGCTTTTATTTAATATTGATTCAATAGTGGCTGGTGGATTTTTCTGTTCTTATATATCCAAATATTAAGTTTATTATAAAACTTTTTAAATTTAAAACTAGTATTTTCATCAAGGTAGTCTGAATTCTGAGTCTAAGACATTTAGCTAAAAACATGATTTTCTATAAATTGCACTCACATACATATATGTTGTCAATAATCTCCCATTTATTTAATTGAATATAAGAATACATTTAGTAGCTCTGGATATATGTTTTCACTTTGTTGTAGCTTGTGGATTTTTTTTAAGTCGTATATTTTACTAACTATTACTATACCCATTACTTAAAGAAAAGAGAGTTTATAAGGGACAAATAATATCAATACATTTCAGTTTATTTATTATTAAAACTCTGCTACTGAATTGATATTCTCTATTCAATTAGTACTTGCATGGTTTATCCACTATGAATTATTCAGAGTTAAGTGAAAAAATTAAAAAAAAAATATTTTGGATTATTGTCAAGGTTAATTTCTGAGAAAATATCTAGAGATGTACTTAATTATCTATATTTTATAGTTCAGTTCAGTCACTCAGTCATGTCCGAATCTTTGCAACCCCCTGGACTGCAGCACTCCAGGCCTCTCTGTCCATTGCCAATGCAAGGAGTTTAGTCAAACTCATGTTCAGTGAGTTGGTGATGCCATCTAACCATCTCCTCCTGTCTTCAATCTTTTCAAGCATCGGGGTCTTTTCCAGTGAATCAGTTCTTCGCATTAGGTGGCCAAAGTATTGGAGTTTCATCTTCAGCATCAGTCCTTCCAATGAACACCCAGGGCTGATCTCCTTTAGGATGGACTGGTTGGATCTCCTTGCAGTCCAAGGGACTCTCAAGAGTCTTCTCCAACACCACCGTTCAAAAGCATCAATTATTCGGAGCTCAGCTTTCTTTATAGTCCAACTCTCACATCCATACATGACTACTGGAAAAACCATAGCCTTGACTAGATGGACCATTGTTGGCAAACTAATGTCTCTGCTTTTTAATATGCTGTCTAGGTTGGTCATAGCTTTTCTTCCAAGGAGCAAGCATCTTTTAATTTCATGGCTGCAGTCACCATCTACAGTGATTTTGGAGCCCCCAAAATAAAGGCTGTCACTGTTTCCACTGTTTCCCCCATCTATTTGCCATGAAGTGATGGGACCAGATGCCATGATATTAGTTTTGTGAATGTTGAGTTTTAAGCCAACTTTTTGACTCTCCTTTTTCACTTTAATCAAGAGGCTCTCTAGTTCTTCGCTTTCTGCCATAAGGATGGTATCATCTGCATGTCAGAGGTTATTGATATTTCTCCGGGCCATCTTGATTCCAGCTTGTGTTTCATCCACTTGGGTATTTCACGTGATGTACTCTGCATGTAAGTTAAATAAGCAGGGAGACAATATACAGCCTTGACGTACTCCTTTCCTGATTTGCAACCAGTCTATTTTTCCATGTCTAGTTCTAACTCTTGCTTCCTGACCTGCATACTGATTTCTTAAGAGACAGGTCAAGTGGTCTGTTATTCCCATCTCTTTAAGAATTTTTCAGTTTTTTGTGATCCACACTGTCAAAGGCGTTGGCATAGCCAATAAAGCAGAAGTAGATGTTTCTCTGGAACTCTCTTGCTTTTTCAATGATCCAACGGATGTTGGCAACTTGATATCTGGTTCCTCTGCCTTTTCTAAATCCAGCTTGAACATCTGGACATTCAGGGTTCACATACTGTTGAAGCCTGATGGAGAAGCTCTATACAGAAGAAACAACAAGACCAGGAGTTGACTGTGGTTTAGATCATGAACTCTTTACTGCCAAATTCAGACTTAAATTGAAGAAAGTAGAGAAAACCACTAGACCATTCAGGTATGACCTAAATCAAATCCGCTATGATTATACAGTGGAAGTGAGAAATAGATTCAAGGGATTAAGTCTTATAGAGAGAGTGCCTGAAGAACTATGGACAGAGATTTTTGACATCTGTCCTTTTGACAGAGGCGGCAGGGATCAAGACCATCTCCAAGAAAAAGAACTTCAAAAAGTCAAAATGGTTGTCTGAGGAGGCCTTACAAATAGCTGTGAAAAGAAGAGAAGTGAAAGGCAAAGGAGAATAGGAAAGATATACCCAATTGAATGCAGAGTTCCAAAGACTATTAAGGAGGGATTTATAAAAAAAAAGCCTTCCTCAGTGCTCAGTGCAAAGAAATAGAAGAAAACGATGGAATGGGAAAGACTAGAGATCTCTTCAAGAAAATTAGAGACACCAAGGGAACATTTCATGCAAACATTGGCACAATAAAGGACAGAAATGGCGTGGACCTAATAGAAGCAGAAGATATGAAGAAGAGGCAGCAAGAATACACAGAAGAACTATACAAAAAAGATCATCACAACACAGATAACCACGGTGGTGTCATCACTCACCTAGAGCTAGACATCCTGGAATGTGAAGTCAAGTGGGCCTTCAGAAGCATCACTAGGAACAAAGCTATTGAAGGTGATGGAATTCCAGTTGAGCTATTTAAAATCCTGAAAGATGATGCTGTGAAAGTGCTGCACTCAATATGGCAGCAAATTTGGAAAACTCAGCAGTGGCCACAGGACTGGAAAAGGTCAGTTTTCATTCCAATCCCAAAGAAAGACACTGTCAAAGAACGCTCAAACTACTGCACAATTCAAATCTCTACCTTAAATGTGTAAAATAAATATAGGAGGGAAAATGAAACATTAACAATTTCTGAAACTAGCAGGAATTGAGAGACTTTACAATTAAACTGAACCAGAGGTGAATCTTGACTCTGGAATTTCTTGGCTGTGTGATGTTGGATAATGCATTCAAACTCTATGGTCTTTGGTTTCCCCCTTTATGAACTATTACTATTTCTTCTACCTTCATCTTGATGGAGTATTTATTTATTTTTTTCCACTCATGGTCCCTGGTTTGCACTGCCCAGATTGATGCCAGAGCAAACAGACAGAGGCAACCATTTGCATTCTTGATTCATTTTCAAAAGAACATTTATACTTTGCTCCTTGCTCTTTTATTCTTTAAAAAAAATAATTTTATATTGGAGTGTAGCTGATTAGCAATGTTGTGATAGTTTCAGGTGCACAGCAGAATGACTCAGCCATACATATACATGTATCCATTCTCCCCTGATCTCTCCACCCATCCAGGCTGCCACGTAACATTGAGAAGATTTTGTATACAGAAAATCTTATGAAATCCACTAAAAACCTAATAAAACTAATAATCAAGCTGAGAAGTTTACAGGCTTGAAGAGCAATATATAAAAACCAATTGTTCTTCTATATTTTAGCAATAAACATTCCAATAAAAGAAATTAAGAAAACACTACCATTTACAGTGAAATAAAATACTTAGGAGCAAATTCAACAAAGGGAATGTGAAGTTTTTACTCTGAAAAACTTGAAATAACTACTGAAATAAATTAAAGAATCTGCCTGCAGTGTGGGAGACTCAGGTTCAATCCCTGGGTCATGAAGATCCCCTGGAGGAAGAAATGTCTACCCTCTCCAGTATTCTTGCCTGGGAAATCCCATGGACAGAGGAGCCTTGTGGGATACAGTCCATAGGGTCACAAAGAGTCAGATACAACTGAAGTGACTTAGCACAGCCCAGGGCAAAATGGATTGACAGTTAGGAGTTTGGTTTAATATGGTCAAATGGATAGTAAAAAGTATTTGAAACATTCAATTTAGATTTTCACTTTTTATTTAGTGTTTTGGGTGACTAACACATACATACATACTGAAAGAAATTAAAAGTATAAATAAGTGGAAAGACAGTCCATGTTCAATGATAGGGAGACTTAACACTGTTAAAGTCTTAAGTCTTAATACTGTTAAAATCACTAACTGATTTTCAGATTCAATATAATCCTATCAAAATCTGCAAAATCCAAACTGAATTTTTGCAGAAACTGAGTGGAGGAATTGGAACCTTAATATATTTCTGGTGGTAATGTAAAATTGTGCAGTCAATGTGGAAAAGAGTTTGGCAGTTCTTTGCATTAAACTCCATACATAGGTAACTCCATACATAGGCAACTCCATACATAGATATATTCCCAAAAGAAATGAATAACTGTATCTACACAAAAACTTTTAAACAATATTCATAACAACATTACTCATCACAGTCGAAAAGTCAAAACAACTCAAATGTCCACCAATTGATGAATGGATAAATAAAATGTGATGTAATCATGCAAAGTATAATCTTGAGCAATAAAAAAATAATTGAAGTACTGACACATGCTACAACATGGAGTAACCTTAAAAACATTATGCTAAATTAATCAAGCCAGTCTCAAAATACTTCAGTGAAAGGATTCCATTAACATTACATGTCTAGAATAGGAAAATCTATAGAAGAAAAAGGTAGATTAATGGTTGCTTAAGTCTGTGGAGTTTGATATGGTTGTTTAGGGCTGTGGAGTATGTGGAGAAGTGGTCAGTGAATGCTAATGAATACCAGGTTTCTTTTTGTAGTGAGAAGGATGTCTCAAAGTTGATTGTGAAGACAGTGGCACAACTCTATGACTAAACATTATTGAATTATTCACTTTAAATGAGTGGATTTTATGGCATGTGAATTATATCTCAATAAAACTCTTAAAAAAGAAATTTCTATAAATCACAGATTTCAGTGAAAATGACTTGGTATCTATTTCCTCATCATAAAGAGGCAAATAACTCAATGCTGAAACTATGATGTATTCTTTTGTTGTAAAATTTAAGGCTGCCAGATCAGTTGCTTTTCTGATGGCAAGGAAATAAAATATAATTATGTGTATGTTTGTATATTTCCTTGCATGCTTTTATGATTTAATATCACTCCAAATACATAAAAATTTACCTTCTCAAATATTTCTAAAATAGAACTGTGCAAAAATATAGAATATTTTAAATTTTAATATTATAGGGACATTTTTTTAAGTGTCTTCTAAGTGAAGAAAAGTAAATGGTTATCTAATGGCGAAAATTAGTCTTATCTGTGACAACCATTTCTCATGTATTTTATTCCTTGGTTTTAAGTATGATAGGATAATGACAGTACCTGGGCTCTATATCCTGTTGAGGATTTACAGGAATATGAATTTCTATTTTTGACTTTTAAGATTGTTATGTCTTCTAAGAGAAATGACCTTTTAAAAAATTATGATATAATATTCTTCATTATCGCTAATAGCACTCTGCTCTAAAGTCAATTTTTATATTGATATAGCTACTCTGTCTTTCCTTTGCTAGTCTTTGTGTAGTATACTTATTGATATTTGATACCTATTGGCCTTTTAAAATTTTACAGAAACCTTATAAAGGAGTTTTTAAAAGTTTTATAGTTTAGAGCTAAGTATTTTGAATCTGTAATCCTTTATGTTGCTAAACTCTGATTTGCCAGAATTTCAGAAAATAAGGAATACAGAAATTAATTGTCTTTAAGATAATTATAGCTATATTTCATTCCTGAAACTGAAAGGCATATCTTAGAGTTCAATAAATTGTTTCCAAATTAACATAATTTATTCTTAGATCTATTCTCAGATTAATTAATTATGTTCTTAACCAAATCGTTAGCTATAATTGGTTAGTTCATTACATGTTTCTGTACTGGTTTTTCCATTCATTTCACTCATGTCAACCTTTTCTGTTAGTCAGGACCATATTTCAACAGATTTGGGTGTATAGATCAATGACCACAGCTTCCATTCACAGTCATAAACACAATTCAAAATATCTACTTTTGGGAGACTAAGCCAAAGTATCCTAATTATAAAAATGAAATGCCGTCCACCCACTCCTGATTATTTATATTATTGTAGGAATTACTTTGTGACAAATCGAGTGCCAACTATGAAAATATTAGAAGCCTCTGATGTATTTATATATAATTAAGCATTCATGTAACAGTATGATTTAAGTAGCTAATAAATGCATGCTTTTGAAACATAAACTTTATCGTTTGTTTCCCACCTTAACAGCTGCAGAAATAGCTATTCAACCTACTCTGGAAGAGGCCTCTGACAACTGCACTCAAGAATGTCTCATCTTGGGCCACTCTGATACCTGCTGGATGCCAGCTTCTCTGACTCATTCCAGCCCTTCACAGGCACAGGCCTCCACTGTATGCCACAGCCCTCCCCTGACGCAGACAACTCTTCGCCGACGCAACCCTCTGGTGACACAGGCAGTTGCTCTCTGCCACAGCCCTCCAATGACCCAGGCTATAGCACTATGCCACAGCCCTCCACCAGCACAGACCTCTGCTCTCCACCACAGCCCACCTCTAGCACAGGCTCTTCGCCACAGCCCTCCACCAGCACAGGCCTCAGCCCTTTACTACAGCCCTCCCCTGGCACAGGCTGCTACAATCCACTGCAGTCCTCCTCTGCCACAGCCTGCTGCCCTTCATCGCAGCCCTGCACAACCACCAATGGGTCTGCAGCAGGGTTGGGGGCAAGGTGCTGGCCCTGAAGGACTACTTTCTCTTGACCAAGGAGCACAAGGTAGTACAAGATCTCAGTTTTATGCCATGTCTGAAAGACTTCATCCTAGTGATGATTCGATTAAAGTCATTCCCTTGACAACCTTCACTACAGGCCAACAGGCTAGACCCTCTATGGATGATTCTCCAATTATGGAAGAACATCCATAATAAAGCTAAAATAGCTACTTCACATTTTCCAACAAGATGTTTATAATCAAAGTTTGAAATCCAATTTCAGTGAGTACTTCAAATTGTTAGATTTGTAAATAGCTATGTAAATAGAAATCTATACCAGAATCAAGCCTAGAGCTAGACCCTAGTCAAAAGTTAAAAATTAAAAAAAAAAAGTTAAAAATGAATTTACAGTTTGATTAATTTAGAATGTGTACTTAAAAAGAAAAATTGAAAAAAAAAAAGACATCCCTTTGTACAGAAAGTCTTATCATGACAGATATTAAGATAGTATATATTACTTCTGATGCACTGTATATTTTCTTTTCATCAACATGTGCAGTATTACTGATTGTTTTCCATTCTGTTTTTTCTGGACTCAATACGTAGTCAATGGAAAACTAGCAAATATCTGATCTTCCAAGAGTACCTTTATTCCATCTAAACTTTTGTTTAGACAACATTAGAAGGTGTAACTATGGTAACATTTTGCCTTTTTGTTTGATACTTGTTGTTGTCTCCACTTTTTTGTTACTAGTTTTTTTTGCAAACATGAACAGTAGGAAGTGTAAATATCTCATATTGTTGGTCTCTGTTTTTATGCTTTCTACTTTTATTTTAAGGATATATTGTTGATATACTTTTTATATTAATTTTCAGTGAAGAACTTAGAAAAACTCTATAGATTCTGTCAGTAACCTATTTCTCTACTCTTCAGTAGAGTTCGAGACACTAAAGTGCAATAACTGTGCCCAAATTAGGCAATTAACTGCTAAAAAGGGCCTCTTTCTTTTTTTGTTAAGTTTATCTTTGTAGTTTAGTGTAAAGTGCATCAGAAATCATGTTGTATCTGTCATCTTAAGCCTGTATTTCATTATTGATTGGGCCTTATCTTCTGAAATCTGTATATAACAGACTATAAAATCACAAAGAAGGTGGATGTACTGAACACTTAATCCAAATAAATATAACTGTAGATAAAACCACATACTAAACCTTTAAGACTAAGGGATTTTTATCATTCTAGCTCAACCTACTGAAGCAAAACACAGATAACAAGATGAAAGTCAGGAAGGAACTTTTCAAGAGACATAATTATAAATGTACATCAAATGTGTTACAGTATAGAAATTTAAGGAGATGTGCAGAGGGAGAAATGAGGTTCATGACTGTTTCTTGGGGTGGAGAAGAAATACCCCAGTAACACACACACTCACACACACAAACACACACACCCAAGAAAATCTCATATATGAAACAAAATATGTCATTCTAAGCAAAGAATACATGAGTAATCCTAGGGAACATTAGTTTCCTTTTGTTGTCTATTCTTTCTTCTATTTTTTGTCCTCTTAACTGGCCGTGATCTTCTATGTGCACATTTCATCAATTTACAGAAATACCATCAACTTAATTTTCCTCCATAGCAAAACTGAGAAAATGTCTTATTTCAGTTTTACACTAAATCAAGAGACAATTGATGTTTTAGTTGGGATGGGGGGGTGAATATTTCTCCTTGATTAAATTAGATATAGACTTTGTAATGTATAAGTTAAAGATATATAATTTAAACTGTGTGCACATGTTGTATTATAAACTGTGGTAAATGTATAGTTTTATTGGTGAAGGTTTCCAGTGAATGTTGAGAAAGCTTCTCTTAATGTGCCCAGCAGGCTACATAGCATTTTGAGACTATATTATTCCCATTATGAAACTCTTTAAATCTTGTCTGATTTGGTGTGTGAAACTTTTTAACTTTTAACTACTAGAGTTTAATTACTGAAATTTCAAATTAATTAATATTACTGATTTTTCTTCCCCTTCCATTTTGGTTAATATTCAAAGGGATTTGGAGCATTCTGGTATTCTAGGAGCATGTGAGTCCTGAAGGACTGAAGATGTTTGAAAGTTTACTGAAATATGACCACATATATGTGCTGGTATTATCGTTGCTATGGTTGATGAAGATTTTAGACCTGGGGAAGATGAAAAAACCCAGAATGACAAAATCAGTGCTTCCAGTAGATTTTAGAATGTTTTTCTCTCTAAAACTTGCAAAGTTAATGTGAGTGTTTCCTCTTCTATTTTAGTTATTCCTATAGTTTCCTCTCTACATTCTTAGTTAAGATCTACACATACAAATAAATAAATAGATTAAAAAGGAGAAATTAAAAGACTATTAAATAATGCCAATAGTATGAATAGTTACTATATGTTAATGAAAATCAGAATAAAACCAAAGTCAGATTTTTTTTTCCTGATAGTGTGATCTATTTTGTTATGTGGGTGGCTCTTAAGTCCTCATATAAAATTTGTGAAGTGTTGATACCTTTCCTAGATATATAGGAATGAACAAATATGCTTTCTTGCCCTTTCTATCTCTGATTATACCATCAGACTTAGATTGTGTTCAGAATATTAAATGACTGGGCACCCTCTTCTGGGTTTGTACCAGAGAGACTTTAAATGGAAGCAGGCTCAAAGTAGCCAAAGAGGCAAGGGGTGTGAGCCCAGTTTTTCTCCCCTGTGCATTCTCTTCCTAAGCTTCCACTAGGTCTGGCCTTGGCAACCAGTTACTGCCAAGATTTCAGATCCAATGAGATATTTCTCATCACATTGCAAACTCTTTCTTTGAGTGGATGGACAGAGCTATAGATTGACAAAACTCACAGATATTTTTAATGCACCAAATTTAGTTCCAGAACTTCAAATAAGCTTATTTTACTATAAATAAAAAATATTTTCCTTGAAAAAGTAAGATTTGATTTACTGATAAGAACTTACAGTTGAATGATAAAGATGGTAATAATATGTTCAATCAAACTTGTTCTATTTTTTGGCCATGTACAATCAATGTGATCATTAATTTACTAGCTATAATGTTAATATACTACATTTGTAAGTGTGTATTCAAACACCGTGTATCTTATATGCTAAGTGCATACACATTTTTTCCCTTGAACTTATCTTCAAGTTTTAGCTAATATTGTGTCAGTGTATTAGAAACAAACTTACATATGGTACAAATGATGTGATAAGTTTAGAGAGTACATTTTGTGTAGTCTTATTTAATTATTTAACATTTTGTTTTTGGTAATGTAAATTTGGTTAGAAAAAGGTCATAGTTAAATGATTAGTGCTATTGTGTATTGGTGACAGTTTATGAAGAGCCTCTGCCTTCTTAAATATTTGTCACACACTTTCGTTAAAGTGGAGAAAAATAAACTCAAAATATCACAAATTCTGCAATCCTAAAAATGCAGTCATGTCACAAGCAAAAACAAAGATCCTTTTCAGTCATGGGAAAATTAAGTTTTACCCACATACATATTTCAACATTTTTTTTTGTTGTTTATATTAAGTCTGAATGTGCATATATCTCCTAATCCACATTTGTGAATATGAATATCTTTTTATTTAAACTTTTTATTCTCTTCTGATATATATTTGCCACTATGGTTATCATCTCTTGTTCTTTCCTATTTGGTTTCATATTTTCACATTTGGTTCCAAATCAATTAATAGTTACATTTAGATCAACTTTTCTCACAATCATTAGACACTAATTTGGCTATTTCCAAATGGCACAATTTCCCTGGAAAACATGGGAGCAAGAGAAGCTGAATTTTCTGAAGAGGAAATTTTTTACAACACACCAATTACCACTCCAGAGGAATTTTATGCAGAGGCTTTAAAATATTCATTCATAGTCACTTTCTTACATTAACCATCCATATTTTTTTCAGTAAATATGATTTTTAAAAGCAGTGCAAGTTGACATCAATAGAAGTAGCAATGAGAAGGCCATGCAGAAAAATGTGTGTGCACAATTGAAAAGAAAAAAAAAAACACAAAAAAAATGAAGGCAATTGTTTAGTGATTGTATGTGATACTTTTACAAATAAAATGTGTGGAATTTATGCTATCCCTGCTTAAAATACTTGGAATTTTATGAAATATGTATTTATGTTTGTATTTTGAGAAGATTCCTCCTCTGTGACATCATACAGCATCTGAAAGTGAAGAGTATCTCAAAGCAGCTATATCCATGCTTTGGAAGTGAGAAGGTTGGATATTTTATGGTGTAGGAAGGCAGTATGTAGTCCAGTGGCAAATGTGTATTGATTGTTTGATATCAGATTCTGTATTGCATGCTTTCTTATTCATTATTATAGGTATTAATAAAGCTATGAAAAATAAAATACATATTTATTATGTGTGTTCATTTAAAAGTCAAAGGCTTTATTTTATTATAAATTGGTCTTAAAATCTATCTAGGGTAAAATATACCTTTAGATGGAACATTTCAATGAGTTAGCTTAATTTTTGTTTACTCAGAGAGTCCCTTCCATTTAGTTTTTTGAAATGAACATCATTTCACCCACTTTTCAAAGCTGGTAAGTGATATTGTACTATTTTAGAAAATTTATTTTGTATCTTTCAAGACAAACTTAAGATATGGTTATTTATTTATCATTTAATGTAAATTTCACCTCTGGATTTCTGTACACGACCCTTGAGGATCCAAGTGAAACTTCTGGAGAATGTTGATAATATTTGTGGAACAAAATAACTTCATTCCTGGCTTCACTTTTACGTTGGCCAAATGGAGAGAATCCCAGTACTTTGAAACCTCTTAAGCTACACAAGGTCAGTAAATACTTGATTGCACTTGGCATTTTTATTAGTCCTTAAGTTTGAACAGAGCACATAATCTAGTGCTTTTTGTCTTCTTTCTTTTCTCACCCATCTTTCTGTAAGTGCTATATTAATATGCTTATTCCTACAAAAGGTTAGGTGGCTTAGAGGTAAAGATTCCGCCTGCAATACAGGAGATGTGGGTTTGATCTCTGGGTCAGAAAGATTTCCTGGAGAAGGAAATGGCAACCCACTTCAGTATTTTTTTTCTTTTTAAAAAATATATTTAATTTATTTTAATTGGAGGCTAATTACTTTACAATATTGTAGTGGCTTTCTCCATATATCAACAAGAATCAGCCACAGGTGTACACGTGCCTCCCATCCTGAATCCCTCTCCCACCTCCCTCTCCATCCCATCCTTCAGGGTCATCCCAGTACACTGGCCCTGAGCACCCTGTCTCATGCATCAAACGTGGACGGGTGATCCAGTTCACATATGGTAATATACATGTTTCAATGCTATTCTCTCAAATCATCCCAAGGTTGCCTTCTCCCACAGAGCCCAAGAGTTTCTTTTGCTGTCTCACATATAGAGTCATCGTTACCATCTGTCTAAATTCCATATATATGCGTTAATATACTGTATTGGTGTTTTTCTTTCTGACTTACTTCATTTTGTATAATAGGCTCCAGTTTCATCTACCTCATTAGAACTGATTCAAATGCATTTTTTTTTAAAGCTGAGTAATATTCCATTGTGGGTATGTACCACAGTTTTCTTATCCATTCGTCTGTTGATGGACATCTAGGTTGCTTCCATGTCCTAGCTATTGTAAACAGTGCTGTGATGAACATTAGGGTACACGTGTCTCTTTCAACTCTGGTTTCCTCAGTGTGTATGCCCAGCAATGGGATTGCTGGGTCGTATAGCAGTTCTATTCCCAGTTTTTTAAGGAATCTCCACACTGTTCTCCATAATGGCTATACTAATTTGCATTCCCACAAACAGTGTAAGAGGGTTCCCTTTTCTCCGCAACCTCTCTAGCACTTCTGGTTTGTAAACTTTTTGATTGCAACCATTCTGACTGGCGTGAGATGGTACCTCATTGTAGTTTTGATTTGCACTTCACTCCAGTATTCTTGCCTGGGAAATGCCATGGAGAGAGGAGCCTGACAGGCTACAGTTTATGGGTTGCAAAGAGTCAAATAGGACGGAAGTAACTTAACAGGCACACCTGCACTAAAGGTTAGCTGATGAAGGAATTAAAATCAAACATTTAATTCAAGCAAAACTTTAATTTCTGCAAAAGAAGATTGGAATTTTAGAAGTATAATATATGTGTAGGTTAATTTGTGGTATTTCTCAGCTTGACTCCAGCCATTTGGGGAAAAAGAAACAACACAAGCTGTAGTGAGTAATATGTAGATTAGAAATTACCAGGTTAGAAATATACATTATCATAACAACCTTGACAGAAACTCTAAAAACATGAAAAAGTGAATATGGTGAATACGCACTCTGTGAACGGGGGGAAAAGTTCTCTAAAGGAAAAAAAATATTAAAAATGTATATTTCAACAAATAAAAATATTGTGAGCTAATACTTAGTTTGATTAAAACCATTATTGAGCTTGTTGCTTTTATTGCCAGAATTGGTCACCTTGATTTATAAAATAAGTTGTTAATGGTGTAATGGAAATGGCTTCAAACAACAAAACACAACTGTGAAATGGTCAAGTAGGTACAGAGTTTAATTTCTGTAAGTTGAGTTACAAACTCCATAGCCATTTCAAGTATCTGAGATTCTACAGCTGCATAAACACAGCAAAAACTTAACCTGTACACAAACTTAATTCCATTCTTGTCTATCAAAATATTCTAAAGTTGATTGGGGAAAAGAGAAGTAAAAAATAAATAAAGAAGGAAAGACAACCATAAATGGAAGCTTAGCACTGTGAACAGTATGCATAACTTAGAGATCTACTAGTAGTACATTTTCTTCATAAACAGTTTTGAAGAGTTTCAGATTTACAGAACAATTGCAAAGATAAAACAGTACCCAAATGCTCATGTCCCAGTTTCTCCTATTATTAACATGATATACTTGTTGCAATTAATGTGCCAATATTGGTGTCAATATTATTATCAACTAAAGTGTGTGTGATTTGTAATAAGAAATATATATATTCAAATCTACCCCTGGGGCCTCGCACAAAGATTTTAAAACCCTTGCAAATTACTAAACATAAGAACACTAGAAACATTTTTTTGTTTGTTTGTTTCAATATTTGGTCTCTGACCCTGGTTCCTGACACAGAGCTCCTGAAAGGCTTCTAATTTTTTGAGTAGTAAGACGGTCTTTTGTTCTAATGAGGTAACTCTGAGTGGGCTCCTGGATGGCTCTTGAGTGAGATCTTGTCACCTGAAAGACCAAGCTATGATTGGAAGCCTGTAATTTTCAGCCTCACTCTCACCTCCATTTTCTTGAGAAAAGATAGGGTTGAAAATGGAATTAATAATCAGTCATGTTTATGTGATGAAGCCTCAATAGAAACTTAAGCATGATTAGGTTGGTGAGCATGCAGAAGTGCTAGGAGAGTGGTATGCCTGGGAAGGGCATGGAAGCTCTGTTCTCTTCCCACATATCTTGTTCTTTGCATCTCTTTCAATGGGATGTTCAGAAGATCCTTTATCATATCCTTTAATAAGCTAGTAAAGGTAAGTAAGTGTGTCACTGAGTTCTGTGGGCTGCTCTAGCAAATTAATTGGAGCCTGAGGAGGAAGAACCTCCAATCTGTAGCTGGTCATTCAGAAGAACAGGTAATAACTTGTGTTTACTATTGCTGTCTAAAGTTGGGGGTGGGAGATAGTCTTGTAGGACTGAAGATTTAACTTAAGAAATCTAATGCTATCCCTGGATAGTTAGTGTCAGAACCGAGCTGAACTGTAGCATATCCAGCTGGTGTCTCACACAGAGAATTGCTTAGTCTAGAAAAATACCTTCCACACATTTTGTGACTAGAAGTACCAGAAGTGAAGTATTCCATGTGAACAGTAAACGCACACAGAAAAGAGGAACACAGAAGAAAGTAGAAAACTGAGTTTTACCTTTTATAATGGCAAGTAGAGACACTGAGTGCTTAGACACGTAGAGAGCAAGTACAACAGCTGAATATCTCTCATTTCTGAGGTTGGCAACAAAAATTGCTGGATTCTAACTTGTTTTGGCTTTGTGAAGAAGTGTAGATAAACTGATTATTATTTGATAGATTGGTGCTTTGGAGCTCAATTTTATCTACTATGGGATATTCACTAGATATTCTCAAGGGAGACATGTTACTGAAGATTTATCTAGTGAGAGAAAACTGCTGGCCTTTTTCTTAAGTTTTTTTAAATTTTACACCTAAACCAATTAGCTCTCTGACACCATATATCTGGAAGTTACAAAAATGTATTACTAAACAGTACACTCAGTTTGGGAGAGGGAAGTGATTTTTCATAAAATAAAAGAAAAAAATTGCAGCTTTCAGTTTAGAATGCTTCTATAAGAACAGTTCAGATTTATAGAGCAAATTACTCTCCAATAACCCAAGGTAAATTTTCCCCACTGCATTCTTTATTCATAGAAAGAGAAAAAAAAAAAAAAAACAAACCCTGGATGATACATGTGAATGCCTTTTAGCACAAAGATGATAATGCGTGTCACTGCATATTTTTTCTGTGAAAGCATTCATGTGGTCAAATGCAATGAGACTAACAGCCTAAGTCATGCATTACCCATTTCCCGTACTTAACATCATTGTCCTACATATTGCAATTCAGTTATGTGCCTGAAGGGAGCATTTGTTTAGAGGATCAGCCATCAACTCCCCAAAGAGGTTTAGTCTTACCTAGTTGTCTCTAGTAAGTTGTCAAGAAAGATTTTCTTACACACAAGTCTATTTCTTAACCAAGAATGACATTGAAAGAAGTTGAACTTCAAATATAAACAATAAAGATACAAAGTACTTGTCTTGCCAGACATCCAATTGGAGGAAGTATTCAATCATCCTAATATACTTGCCTATAGTGTGCTGCTGAACAAGTGGAAAAATCCAGGAAATGGATCATTTATTTAGAAAATCTTATTGCCTATGTCTCTGGTTAAAATATTTCACACTAGATTTTATAACAAAGTTGATTCCAGCAATTAGATTTGGTAGGTAATCAAGGCAAAGTACTGAGATTCTGTGATGCTTAATTTTATGTGTTAATTGGGTAGATCACAGTACCAGATATTTTGTCAAACAGCAGTCTAGATGTTGTTGTCAGGACTTTTTTTTTTTTTTTTTAATGAGATTAACTTTTAAATAAGAAAACTTTGTTAAAACAAATTATCCTCTACTTTATGGGTGGGCTTCATATAAACAGTTGAAGGCCTTAAGAGAAAAACTCCTGACCTTCCTCTGAGGAAGAGGGAATTCTGTAGGTATACCACCTTCAGACTTGAGGTTCAACACCATTGCTTCCCTGAGTCTCCAGCCTGCCAGCATACCTTCCTATTTTGCTAGCCTCCGGAAGTGTGTAAGCTAATTTCTTAAAATCAACCTCTTTGCTTCTGTCTCTGTCTGTCTGTCTGTCTGTCTCTCTCTATATATATGTGTGTGTGTGTGTGTGTGTATTCTATGGATGCTGCTTTTTCTGGAGAACCCTGATTAATAAATATTTTAATTTAAAAACTGCCTTAACTAAGATCTGTCATACAAGATCAGGCCCAATGAAGTGTTGTTCTATTCAGTATTCAACTTCTGAGAGAAGTCTGTTCTATCAACATGTAGGTCGGTTGAACTAGAATTCAGTCTGCCTCTAGCAATTGCATATGGTTTAATTCTAAAATCACACAAATCTAGGCCCAAATCTCAGTTCTTTTCCTTGAAAGCTAGATTACCAAGGGATAATTTTTAAGTCTCATTTTTCTTGTTTGTAAAATGGAGTTAATATAGGTATATTGTAAGGAATCAAGGCAATATGTGATTTATGAACTTTGGATGAAGAAAGGAGGAACTAAATTATTAAAAAAAAAAAAAAAAGGAAAAACAAATTCTTCTGGAGTGACAACTATATATAATTCACCTTACTAGGCTATTACCTCTTTCCATTCAATGGTGAAGTGAAATAAACAGAAATGAACTAGTCAACACTAGTCTGTCCCTAGAGAGGGTGCCTCAGCCCTGAGACACTTGAAATCTAACTACCTTATGAAATGAGGTTGTTAGTCACCTGAAAAACAAAAGGGCCTCTCATGCCATTGACCTTGAGGCATTTTCAAGCACATAAGTAGATCATGGTCATCATATTACAACTAAAGTTTTACACTTAGGACATTATTGCTGAGGAAGAAAGCAGAAAAGGAAAGAACTTAAAGGAACGAATATTTAGAGAATGAACTCGTGAGGCAGGGATGGAAATAAGAAAGGCTTGAAAGAATTTATACTTCAGTGGGTATTTATGAGAGCTTATGACATGGAAGCCACCTTACCAGATCACCTCACCTGCCTCCTGAGAAATCTGTAGGCAGATCAAGAAGTAACGGTTAGAACCTGACATGGAACAACAGACTGCTTCCAGATTGGGAAAGGAGTACGTCAAGGCTGTATATTGTCAATCTGCTTATTTAACTTATATGCAGAGTACATCATGCAAAACGCTGGGTTGGATGAAACACAAACTGGAATCAAGATTGCTGGGAGAAGTATCAATAACCTAAGATATGCAGATGACACCACCCTTATGGCAGAAAGTGAAGAAGAACTAAAGAGCCTCTTCATTAAAGTGAAAGAGAAGAGTGAAAAAGCTGGCTTAAAACTCAACATTAAAAAACGAAGATGATGGCATATGGTCCCATCACATCATGGCAAATAGATTGTGAAACAATGGAAATAGTGACAGACTTTATTTTATTTGGGCTCCAAAATCACTACAGATGGTGAGTGCAGCCATGAAATTAAAAGACACTTGCTCCTTGGAAGAAAAGTTATGACCAACCTAGACAGCATATTAAAAAGCAGAGACATTATTTTACCAGCAAAAGTTCATCTAGTCAGCACTATGGTTTTTCCAGTAGTCATGTATGGATGGGAGAGTTGGACTATAAAGAAAGCTGAGTGCTGAAGAATTGATGCTTTTGAACTGTGGTGTTGGAGAAGACTTTTGAGAGTCCCTTGGATTGCAAGGAGATCAAAGTAGTTAATCCTAAAGGAAATCAGTCCTGAATATATTGGAAGAACTTAGGCTGAAGCTGAAACTCCAATACTTTGGCCACCTGATGGGAAGAACTGACTCATTAGAAAAGATCCTGATGTTGGGAAAGATTGAAGGCAGGAAGAAAAGGGGACAACAGAGGAGGAGATGGTAGGATGTCATTACCAACTTGATGGATGTGAGTCTGAGCAAACTCTGGGAGTTGGTGATGGACAGGGAAGCCTGGCACCCTGCAGTCCATGGCGTTCCAAAGAGTTGGACATGACTGAATGACTAAACTGAACTGGTGATGTGGAAAGCACTGCCCTAGACACTGAAAACACAATGATGAGAAGAAAAATGATTTCTGCTCTTCTGGAGCTGGTTATCTAATGACATACAGGATAGGCAATACATAAGAATATACATACATTCATTAGAGAATGCTGATAGTGATAAGTGAGGAAAATCAAACAAGGTATGTGTATTAAGATGCTTTTAGGTTCATGTAATAGAAAACCCTGACTCAAATAACTTCAAAATGAGAAATTTCATTATTTGACTTAACACAATATCTATCCTAAGGCAAGGAAGTTTCAGATGCAGCACATCTAGGCTCTAACTTTGCTTCCTTGTTTATTCCTTTGATTTTAGCTTCTATTATTAGCTTCATTCTCAGGCTGGGAGTAAAAAGGCAGATGCAATTTCATTGCCACATCTAGATACAGCAACATCCAGAGAAATAAGAAGGAATGTCATATTTCAAGAAGGAGAAAAAAAAATATTACTCAGGAACCTCTCAATTGACTATTTTATTGGCCAAAATGAGGTCACATGTCCCTAATGAAGAAACCACTGGTGAAAGCCACAGAATTGCAACGAATAAATTAAACTAAGTGGAATATATTTGGCTTAGTTAGAACCAGTTCTGTTGTGACTTTTGTTAAACTAACATTTGTTAGATAAAGCCTTGGGATGCCAAATGGTGGGCCATTAGTTGAATGAAGATCACAAGGGAAAATGAAATATAGAAGGTTGTTACTCAAAGGCCCAGGAAGATATAGAGAGCATCTTGAGGGTTCACACAGAAAGGGCAGGGCGGGGTACAGGCAGACAGCAAGCAGCAGCACCTGAAACATTTGCCCTTATTAAGGTCCATGGGTGGAATGTTTTGGGGATTCCTGAACTAAGGCTAGACTGGTCAATTCAAACCAAAAAAAGAAAAAAAAAAAAAAGACACCAGAGTTTTGGCAAGTTCCACAGTGGTCCTACCTAAGGGGTGCATGAGAAAAGGAATTGGGAGGCAGGAGTGATTCTCTAATTGCCAGAGGTGCTGGGGAAGTCATATCAGGAACTTAACACTTGTGACTCTAAAGGCTGTTTGTTGTCTAAGGTATGCACTTGTGAGTGAGGCTAGTGTCAGTTCAAGGTCCCTGTAGGCTACTTATCTATGCAAAATGTGTGATGATGTTGCTATATCATAGAGTGGTTTAGCTAAACTCTCAACAAACTGGGAAGGCCTCTTAGAGAAGACATTTGAGGTGAGATGAGATATGGATGATAAAACAGGTATTAATACGACAAATTGAGACAGGGAGGTAGAGATAATAAAGATGGAGAAAACAGCAAGTGTAGTTTTGTAGAAGTCAAAGGAGAAAAGAATACCAATAAAATATGAAAGCTTGACTCTGTTAAATGCTGTAACTTTAAGTTGCTGTTCTTTCACTTCGTGAAAGGTTGTGTGGACCTTAACAACCATATCATATGAGTGTTTTTGTTTGTTTGTTTGCTTGTTTGTTTGTTCTGTTGTGTTTTTTCTCTCTCTTACTCTTCTAGATAATTAACTCACCCATTCTTGGCCAAAAATATTGTTTCTTATTTTATTGAGAAAATTGGAACAACTCAAACAGAATTTCAGTTATGTCCTACCACCAATTCCTATTTCCAACTGCCTGCATCAGTGACCATATAGTCTTGTTTCTCTCTTGTTAAAACATCTGAGATATCTTCTTAGCTGTCTCTTTTCCTAATTGACTTTGGCAAAGTTCTAACAATAAGCAATAGTGTCCTCACAATTGCTTACCACCAAAATTTGCACTACTTTCAGCAAATTTCCTAGGTTTAAACATTCCCTCAATCTTCTAAATATGGCCCAATAACTTGGGGTGAACTTCATAGCTTTCGTTCATTTTAATTAGAATACAACACTATTGTGTTCATTGCTGCTGTACAACATTGTGAATTGGGCATGTCTATACATATATCCACTACATCAGGAGCCTCCCTCCCACCCCCCCACCCCCAGGTTGTCACAGAACACTGAACTGAGCTCTCTGTACCATATAGCATCTTCCCACTAGTTATCTATTTTACATAGCTTCCCACTAGTGTATATATGTCAATGCTGCTCTCTCAACTCGTACCCTCCTCTCCTTACCTCCAAGTCCACTAGTCCATTCTCTACTTCTGCACCTCTATTCCTGCCCTGCAAATAGGTCCATCAGTATCATTTTTCTAGATTCCATATATATATATATATATATAATATACAATATTTGTTTTTGTCTTTCTGACTTACTTCACTCTGTATGACAGGTTCTAGGTTCATCCACATCACTTCAACTGACTCAATCAATTCCATTCCTTTTTATGTCTAAGTAATATCCCATTGTATATATGTGTCACATCTTCTTTATCCATTAATCTGTAGATGGACATCTCGGCTGCTTCCATGTCCTGGGTATTGTAAATAGTGCTGCAGTGACTGCTGGGGTACATGTGTCTTTTTGAGTTACAGGGTTTTTTCAGGGTATATTCCCAGGAGTGGGATTGTTGGATCATATGGTAGTTCTATGATTAGATTTTAAAGAACTTCTATACTATGCTCTACAGTGACCACACCAATTTACATTGCCATGAATAGTGTAAGAGGGTGACCTTTTCTCCACACCTTCTCTAGCATTTATCATTTGTAGATTTTTCATGATGGTCGTTTTTACCAGTATGAGGTGATATCTCATTGTAGTTTTGATTTGCATTTCTATAATAATTAATGATGTTGAGCATATTTTCATGTGTTTTTTTGGCATTTGTGTGTCTTCTTTGGAGAGATTTCTATTTAGGTCTTCTTCCCATTTTTTTTATTGAATTTTATTTTTATTATTATTGAGCTCAATAAACTGTTTGCATATTTTGGGGATTAATCCTTTGTCTGTTGCTTCATTTGCAAATATTTTCTCCCATTCTGAGAGTTTCTCCCTTTCATCTTGCTTATGGTTTCCTTTGTTATAAAAATGCTTTTATGTTTAATTAGGTGTCAATTGTTAATTTTTGTTTTTATTTTCATCATTTTAGGAGGGGAGTCAAAAAAGATCTTGCTGTGATTGATGTCAAATAATGTTTTGCCTGTTTTCCTCAAGGAGTTTTATAGTGTCCAATCTTGCACTTAGATCTTTAATCTATTTTGAGTTTATTTTTGTGTATGATATTAGGTAGTTGTGAGAGAGTCAATTCCTAGGCAGGCTGATAAGAAGTCTAGGGGTCCCCAAGGAGAGAGGGGTCTGGAATTCTCAAGGAGGAAGAAAGGACAAAAATTTTGTCCCTCTACATTCTTTAGGATTATATAACAATAATGTATCCTGCTTGAGGACAGTCTCTGGAAAAAACCTTCTGGCTAATACTGTTATCTTAAGGTGTAAATTATGGGAGTAGGTCTAGTGAGGTCTTTACAACCTCCAGACATTCTTTTGATTAACTGCAATAACTAATTAGAGAGTATATAACTCCATGGCTAACACTAGCAAGGGGGTACGCTTTCTGCCCCCTTCTGATACCTATGTCAGAAGCTTTCTCTATCTCCTTTATATCTTAATACTTTATTACACAAAAGCTCTGAGTGATCAAGCCTCATCTCTGGCCCCAGATTGAATTATTCTCCTCCGGAGGCCAAGAATCCCAGCATCTTTGCGTGGTTCAGCAACAACCTTTCAGTTGATGAAACAGATAAATGGTTTTCTGGAATTCCCTAGCTTTCTCTGTGATCCAGTGAATGTTGGCAATTTGATCTCTGGCTCCTCTGCCTTTTCAAAATCCAGCTTGGATATATGGAAGTTCTTGGTTCCCATAATGCTGAAGCCTAACATGCAGGATTTTTAAGCATACCCTTACTAGCGTGGGAGATAATGCAATTGTCCAATTGCTGGCATATTCTTTAGTACTACCCTTCTTTGGAATTGGGATGAAAATTGACATTTTCCAGCCCTGTGGTCATTGCTGGGTTTTCCATATTTGCTGACATATTGAATGCAACGCCTTGATGGCATCATCCTTTAGGGTTTTGGAGAATTGTACTGGAGTTCCATCACATTCACTACCTTTATTACCAGCAGTGCTTCCTAAGGCTCACTTGACTTTGCTCTCCAGAGTATCTGGCTCTGGGTGGCTGACTACACCATCATAGCAATCCAATTCACTTGGATCTTTTTTTGTACAGTTCTTCCATGCAGTCTTTCCATCTCTTCTTGATCTCTTCATAAACTAGGTCTCTACATTTATGTCCTTTATTGTGCCCAACTTTGGGCAAAATGTTCCTCTGAGATCTCCAGAGAAAAAGATAGCAAATTCCAGAAAAAATTCTACTTCTGTTTTGTCGACTACACCAAAGTCTTTGACTCTGTGCATCATAATAAACTGTGGAAAGCTCTTAAAGAGATAGGAATACCAGAACATCTTACCTGTCTCCTGAGAAAACTGTATGTGGGTCAAGAAGCAACTGTCAGAACACTGTATGGAACAACTGATTGGTTCAAGATTTAGAAAGGAGTATGATATGACTGTCTACTGTCACCCTGTTTGTTTAATCTATATGCTGAGCACATCATGAGAAATGCTGGACTGGAGGAATTACAAGCTGTAATCAAGATAGGTGGGAGAAACATCAACAAGCTCAAATATGTTCATGATACCACTCTAAGGGCAGAAAGCCAAGAGGAACTAAAAATCCTCTTGATGAGGATGAAGGAGGAGGGTGAAAGAGCCAGGTTAAAACTAAATATTAGAAAAGCAAACAAACAAACAAAAAACAAAACTAAGATCATGGCATCTGACCCCAATACTTCATAGCAAATAGAGGGGGAAAAGGTTGAAGTAGTGACAGATTTCCTCTTCTTGTGCTCTAAAATCACTGTGGATGGTGACTGCAGCCATGAAATCAGAGGACATTTGCTTCTTGGCAGGAAAGCTATGACAAATCTAGATGGTGTGTTGAAAAGCAGAAACATCACTCTGCTGACAAAGTCCATATAGTCAAGGCTATTGTCTTCCCAGTGGTCACATACACTTGTGAGAGCTGGACCATAAAGAAAGCGGAGCACCAAAGAATTGATGCCTTTGAACTGTGGTGCTGGAAAAGGCTCTTGAGGGTCCCTTGGACAGCAAGGAGATCAAACCAGTCAATCTTAAGGAAAGTTAACCCTGAATACTCGTTGGAAGGACTGATGCTGAAGCTGGAACTCCAGTATTTTGGTCATCTGATGCAAACAGCCAACTCATTGGAAAAGTCCCTGATGCTGGGAAAGATTTAGGGCAGAAGGAGAAAGGGGTGTCAGAGGATCAGATGTCTGTTTGGCATCACTGATGCAATGGGCATGGACTTGGGCAAACTTCAGGAGATGGTAAGGGACAGAAAGGCCTGGGATGCTGGAGTCCATGGGGTCGCAAAGAGTTGGACATGACTGGGTGACTGAGCAACAACAAAAATGATGTTAGGTGGCATTCTAATTTTATTTTTTTACATTAGATGTCCAGGTTTTCTAGCACCACTTCTTGAAGAGACTGTCTTTTATTGTTTTATATTCTTGCCTCCTTTGTCATAGCTTAGGAGACCATAGGTGCATGGGTTTATCTCTGGGCTTTCTATTGTATACTGTTGGTCTGTATTTCTGTTTTTTGATTACTGTTGCTTTGCAGTATTGTTTGAAATCATGGCACTTGATTCTCCCTGCTCCACTTTTCTTTCTCATGATTACCTTAGCTATTCAGGGTCTTTTGTGTTTCCATACAAACTGTAAAATTTTTGTTCTAATTCTGTGAAGAATGTCAATGATAACTTGATAGGAATTGTATTGAATCTGTAGATTGCTTTGTGTTGCATATTCGTTTTCACTGTATTGATTATTCTAATCCAAGAACATGGTGTGTTTTTCCATCTGTTTGTGTCTTCTTTTATTTCTTTCATCTCTGCTTTATAGTTTTCTAAGTACAGGTATTTGCTTCCTTAGGTAGATTTATTCCTAGATAATTTATTCTTTTTGTTGTGCTGATAAGTGGAATTGTTTCCTTAATTTCTCTTTCTGCTCTTTTATTGTTAGTGTATAGAAATATAAGATTTCTGTTCATTAATGTTGTATCATACAACTTCACCAAATACATTGATTAGGTCCATTAATTTTTCGGTTGAACCATCAGGATTTTCTATGTATAGTAACAAGTTATCTGAAAAAAAGTGACAGTTTTACTTTTTTTTTTTCCAATTTGTATTCCTTTTGTTTCTTTTTCTTCTCTGAGTGCCATGATGAGGACTTTCAAAACTATGCTCAGCAAGAGCTGTGAGAGTGGACATCCTTGTTGTGTTCCATATCTTCTCTTCTTGCAATTTGTCTCTATCACTGTGCAAAATCTTTTTGCCATTGCTCCAGACCTTGTGACCAAGATAATTGTTCATTACTCTCAGATATTCCAATTTCACATTCATGGGTGGTAGCTTCTGTTTGTCTCAGTTTGCCTCCTTAGTATGGCTCCATTTTATTAGTCATATGAAGTGAAGGTAGCTAGATCCTAGTATCCTTGGCCTACCATACCAGGAGCAGGGCTTATACTCCATGAGTGAAGGTTGGGTGGAAACAGGGAGTCCCAGAATCAGTCTTGGCTGAAATAGAGCTTCTGCAACACAGAACTGGGATGGGTAAGATATACTGGTAGCTCTCTCATCTCTGGAGGACATTTCAACACTAGATTAGAGATTGGTGGTGGGGAGGGAACCCAGTGCTCTTAGGTGTTCCCACCATGAGTGGATTTCTCATGATTCTGGAGAGAGGGAGTGAGCTGTGACTCAAATGCCACCTACACGTTCTGTTCTTCCTAGATTTTCTTGAAAAAAAGAGTTTACTATATACCCTTAGTACAATTTCCAGAGACTTTAAACGGTTATTAATTTTTGTCTTTCAACAACTTTTATTAGTTATGGTTGTTTTCTTGGAATAAGCTCTTCACACTGTTATTCTGGAATCCATTTCCCTAAACTTTAGTCTTAAAAATTGAAGAAATGGTAAATGAAACTAAAAGTTAATTCTTATTACAAATAAAATAGGTAACCCTCTGTCTAAACTTAGCAATGATAATAAATTACAAATATGTCATATAGGAAATGAGAAAAGGCATAATCATAGCTATGAATGTTATAAAAAAATATTTTATGGGCTTCCCAGGTGATTCAGTGGTAAAAAAAATCCACCTGCCAATGCAGGAGCCACAGGAGATGCAGGTTTGATCCCTGGGTCAGGAAGACCCCCTGGAAGAGAAAATGACAGCCCACTGCAGTTTTCTTGCCTAGATAATCCTGTGGACAGAGGAGCCTGCAGGGCTACATTACATGGGGTCGCAAAAAGTCAGACATGAGTGAGCATGCACGTAAAAGTGTTTTAATGTGGAATACTGCTCAAATAATTTTAAAATCTGAAAGAAATCAATTATTTCATTGCAAATATAAATCACCAAAATTCACCAAAATGGTTAAATACCTTGACACAAAAGTAATCCTAGAGAACAGAAGAAAGACAATTAAATCCCAGCCTATTTAAAAGGAGACCAGACTTAGATGTTTTCCTGTTCAACCACATATAACTTTTAAGACACTTATAACTCCTATGTTTTTCAAACTCATTCCATTGTCAGGCAGAAAGAAATTTTCCTCTATCTTTCTAGGGTCTTCTGTCTGGTCTAAGAATTAAATTGACATGAGACAGATTAACAGAAAAAAAGTCAAACAAAACCTTAATAACATGAATTCATGAAAGAAACCCAGGAAAACTGAGTAACTCACCAAAATGGCTGAAACTCTCACCTTAAATATCATCTTCAAATAAAGTGGTTTGATACTTCACAGCTGAGGAAGGTAATTCACATGGATATGTAAAAGCAGATGTTTGGTAAACAAATGTTTGCTGGGCCAAGCAGAGAGGGTAGGACACAGAGAGGAATTTTAACAAACAGGCTTTTCTAAGTTTTTCCATTTCTGTGTAATAGTTGCCTACCTGGAGCAAGTCTTTTATCTACATTCTTTTAGGCAGTTAGAGAGAATGTTGAAGTTTCTTTCTGAGTCTTTTGCACCTTAAAAATAATAAGCCCAAATGAATCCTTATGCCAAAGAAACACATTTTGGGGTGGAAAATTTTGCTCCCCTACACCATCCCATTAAAAAACATTACCATAATTCAATTTATGAAACCAACAAAAATGTACTACTTAAATATTAAACCTCTAAAAGTAGCACAAAAGAAAATCCTAAACAAATTTAAAGTATACATAAATGAAAAAAAAATAGTCATCCAAATTAAACAATAAATGAAGAGAACAATACACTATGATGATAGAGTATTTTTTTACTCCATATATGCAAAATTGATGTTCTTTAGAAATTATCAACAGAATTCACTCTAACAATAAATTAAAGGTGAAAATATGTGTTTGTATCAATAGATGCTGAAATTAAGCGTCCAACCCAAATAAAAATGTAGGTAAGTAGAAACTAAAGACAACTACAAAACATGGTAAATATGTTTTATAATAAAACTAACAGACTTAAATAATAATGAAATACTAATTTCCATTGTTGTCAGAAAAAGACATATAAATGTTGTCCTCACTAACATTCAACATTGCTTTTGAAGATTTTATATGTGGAATAAGATAATAAAATGAAACTTTCAATACAAATCTTGAAAAATAAAAGTTATTTTCAATAAATATTGAAAAATTAATTCATTTTCAAAAATATTCTAGGAATTCCACAGATTCTTCTATGGACTAGCAAAACTATTAATACAATTTAAAGGCATATTTGAAATCAAATTGCTAAGTAAAAAGATTTTTTTTTAAAGAATCAATAGATAAATAGAACTGCCATATCCCACTTCTGGGCATACACACTGAGGAAACCAGATCTGAAAGAGACACGTGCACCCCAATGTTCATCGCAGCACTGTTTATAATAGCCAGGACATGGAAGCAACCTAGATGCCCATCAGCAGATGAATGGATAAGGAAGCTCTGGTACATATACACCATGGAATATTACTCAGCCATTAAAAAGAATTCATTTGAACCAGTCCTAATGAGATGGATGAAGCTGGAGCCCATTATACAGAGTGAAGTAAGCCAGAAAGATAAAGAACATTACAGCCTACTAACACATATATATGGAATTTAGAAAGATGGTAACGATAACCCTATATGCAAAACAGAAAAAGAGACACAGAAGTACAGAACAGACTTTTGAACTCTGTGGGAGAAGGTGAGGGTGGGATATTTCAAAAGAACAGCATGTATACTATCTATGGTGCAACAGATCACCAGCCCAGGTGGGATGCATGAGACAAGTGCTCTGGCCTGGTGCACTGGGAAGACCCAGAGGAACCGGGTGGAGAGGGAGGTGGGAGGGGGGATCGGGATTGGGAATACATGTAAATCCATGGCTGATTCATATCAATGTATGACAAAACCCACTGGGAAAAAAAATAATAATAATAAAAAAATAAATAAATTAATTAAAAAAAAATAAAATCACAAAAGACATGATTGTATATCCATGTCCTTGACTGTCATTCACTCATGAAAAGAACAAAGCATATCTATAAAAAAAAAAAAAAAAAAAAGAATCAATAGCCTTTCTGTAGACTACTCAATTAAAAGTAGAAAAAAAATTCATTCACAATAATGATATCACCACAAAATTCTTTGGAATAAATTTAATAAAAATGGAGCAGGATCTCTATGAGTATGTCCTTAAAATTTCAAAGGACACAGAGCCAAACCTATAAGTGGGCACACAAGCCATATTCTCAGATGGGGAGATATGATGCTATTAATATATCATAACCTCATAAGTCAATACATTTCTTCAGTCATCAAATAATAATCCCAATGGAATTTATTATTTTGGGAATCCACATCAAATTGTTTTCAAGTTCAAGTAGGTATTTTTTTTTAAAGAAGAGTAATAAGGAGAGAGATTTGCCTCACCAGATGTTAAAATTTAATATTTGCTTGATATAATATGACTCTAAGACAGAAATGTAAAAATAGATCTTTGAGAGGGAAAGATTAGTGGGTGCAGAAATAGATCTAAGTGCATACATAATGTTGGCTATGATTAAGTTTAACTGCAAGAGACCCAAAATATCAGTAACTTGAAACCATTTTATTTATCACATTTGTATGGAAGAAATAAGGTTGGTATGCAGTACCGCTGTGTTAATGACTTTTTTGTCTTGTTTCACACTGTGTGGTCTTCATTTTCAAGGTCATTTATGATCCAAAAAAGTGACTTCAGCTCCAGTCACTTGACCTAGATTCCACTAGGCAAGAAAGAGGAAAGGGGAAAATAACGGCAAAAAATTCCATCTTCTAAAGAACTTTCTGACAAGTCTCACAATCACTTTCACTCACTCAGAACTTAGTAACCTAGTCACACTGAATACGTGCTACATGCTCATCCACTCAGTCGGGTCGGACTCTTTGATACTCCATAGACTCAAATCTGCCAGGCTCCTCTGTCCATGGGATTTTCCAGGAAAGAAAACTGGAGTAGGTTTCCATTTCCTACTTCAGGGTATCTTCCCATACAAGGATCAAACCCACGTCTCCTGAGTTTCCTGCATTGGCAGGTGGATTCTTTACCAGTGAGGCACCTGGGAAGCCCTCACACTGAGTACAAGATAAGTCAAAATATGAAATATTTTCTTTATGTAGTCATATGTCTAGCTAAAAAGTCGAGGAACTATAACTATAAATGAAAGGGAGAACAGATAGAACTGGCAAGCTCTAACACATATATGGTAAGGTTAGCATTTCAATTTAGTGGGGGTGAGCTGGGCTATTTCAATGACTGTCAAACTTGAGCATACATCAGAATCACCAAAAGTTTTGTTAAAACACAGACTGCTGGGATTCACCCCAGAGTTTCTGATTCAGAAGTTCTGGAATATGACCTCCAAATTTGCATTTCTAACAAATCTTCTAGTGTGATAAACTTTCTGGTGGGTCCCATTACCTCTATCACCTAATGTTCACTCTTTTGTGAAATACCCTGTTCTTGATTCCTGGCAAGGCCTGTAACTTGATACTAATCAATAGAATCTTGCAAAAGAGATAGGATATATGTGACTGTGTATGTGATTATGTCACATAAATTTGCAATTTCTTATGTGTCTCTTTCTTGATGATGTTTAAGAAGTATGCTGCAATTCCATGAGCTGCCATACAGAAATGGCCACATGGGAAGGAGCTGAGGGCATACTCTAATTGAAAGCCAACACAATTTGAGGCTTTTAGTCTATTGGGCTGGTGCAAAAGTAACTGTGGTTTTTCATTGTTGAACTTTGCTGTTGATATTGGAATACATTCTTAAATAAATGTAGTTATGTTATACATAATTTTAGTGCATATATCTTGCTTTATATTTTTTTGCTAATGACATTACTTGCTGCTTAGTTTATATTTATTTTAGACTATAGAAATGCTGCTAGACAAAAAGCAAATTCAAGTGAGTTTTTTTATTCAAGCTCAAAATGGGTCATAAAACAGTAGAGACAACTCTCAATATCAACAACACATTTAGCCAAGGAACTGCTAGGGACACACAGTGCAGGGGTGGCTCAAGAGAGACTTGAATATATGAAACTATGAGGAGCATAGTGGCCAGTCATTGGAAAGTTGACAACGACCAGTTGAGAGAATCACCAAAGTTGATCCTCTTACAACTACAAGAGAAGTTGCTGAAGAACTGAACATTGAGCATTCTATGGTCATCCAGCATTTGAAGCAAATTGGAAAGGTGAAAAAGTGGGTTTCTCACTGGCTGACCACAAATAAAAAAAAAATAACCATTTTGAAGTGTTGTCTTCTCTTATTCTATGGAGCAACAATGAACCATTTCTCGATTGGATTGTGATGTGTGATGAAAAGTGGATTTTATATGAAAATTGGTGATGACCAGCTCAGTAGCTGGACTGAGACTCTCCAAAGCACTTCCCAAAGCCAGACTTGCACTCAAAAAAGGTCATGGTCACTGTTTGGTGGTCTGCTGCCCATCTGATCCACTATAGCTTTCTGAATCCTGACAAGACCATTACCTCTGAGAAGTATGCTCTGCAAATCAATGAAATGAACTGAAAATTACAATGCCTGCAGCCAGTACTGGTCGATAGAAAGGGCCCAGTTCTTCTCAGCATCTCCCGGCCACACATCACACAACCAATGCTTCAAAAATTAAATGAACTGGGCTACACATTGTTACCTCACCCACCATATTAACCTGACCTCTTGCCAACAAACTACACTTCTTCAAGCATCTCAACAACTTTTTGCAGGGAAAATGCTTTCACAATCTACAGAAGGCAGAAAATGCTTTCCAAGAGTTTGTTGACTCCTGAGGCATGGATTTTTATGTTACAGGAATAAAAAAATATATATTATTTCTCATTGGCAAAAATGTGTTGATTGTAACGATTCCTATTTTGATTAATAAAGATGCGTTTGAACTTAGTTATAATGATTTAAAATTTATAGTCTGAAACCACATTTTTGTACCAACCTAATAATAACGTACAAGGAACTGAATGCTGCCAGTAACCATGTTAGCTTGAAATTAGACCCTTCTTCATTTGAACCTTGAGATGAGAACTCAGTCCTAGTCAACACCTTGATTTCAGTGTTGCAGAGTACCCAGATAAGCCATGACCAAAACTCTCATGCACAGAAACTGAGAAATACTAGATGTATGTTGTTTTAAAGTCACTAAATGTGTGATAATATTACTAGGCAGCAAAAGATAACCATTACACAGGGCTATATTGATGCTGCTGGTGTTTAAGGCCTGCTAGTATTTAAAATACATTTTACCAGCATCCCTCAGATTTGTGCGTGCTCAGTCATATCTGACTCTTTGTGGCCCCACAGACTGTAGCCCGCCAGGCTCCTCTGTCCATAGGATTTTCCTGGCAAGAATAATAAAGTGGGTTGCCATTTCCTCCTCTATGGGATCTTCCTGACCCAGGGATTGAACCCGTGTCTTCTGCATCTCCTGAAATGCAGGCAGATTCTTTACCACTGAGCCATAGGGGAAGCCCACCAGCAACTCTGGCTATTTATAAAAAGAGAATCCTCATTTCTCTATGACCTCAAGTTTCCATGTAGAGATTCCTGTAGAAGATCTTCAGGTAGACAAAAAATTTTATTCTAAATCCATTCCTTACTCAGTCTTCTCATAAGAGAAATAAATTGCTTGGTGGTAGATGACATTCATTTGTCCATGATTATTAGTGGAGTTAAACGAATAACCTAGATTTAAACTGTGCAATAGTAACTAGCCACATGTGTCTGTGTATTTTTGAATTAAGTAAAATTAAATTAAAATTTCAATTCTGTATTCACACTAGTCATATTTCAAGTGCTCAATGGTCACATGTGGCTAGTGGTTACCATATTGGAGATATGAGGATATGAGATATGAGATGGAAGATATTTCTATCATTACAGAATGTTCTATTGGATAGTGCTGGTCTGGTCTGTACAGGCAAACAGTGGCAAGCAGAGAATATTTGGAAGGTCTTTTGACCAAAGATTTATGTGTTTTTTTTTTTTTTCTTACTAAACATCTAATCTGTAGTCACCTGTATATTTTGATCATCACTGGTCTATATCTTGTATCTGTCCTACCTTCAGAGAAGAAGAAAGGAATTTTAGGTAATCAGTTTTTCAAATTTAATACCGTTTATCAGGACAAAACCTCGACATGACCCCTAAGTCTTTTCTCATGGAAAATCACATGGGAAATAGTTTAAATACCTAATTATAAAAATACAATATCTCATATATTTTAAGGTACATTTTTTTTTTCATTTTCTAACAACTGAAATAGAATGTGCCTTATAATTAATGGTGTTTTACAATGGCTTGTAGACAGATGGTACTCATGACATAGATGCCACTCTCGGCACATGTATGAGTTTGTCTTTTCTGATAAAAAGACCACATAGCTGCATTCCTTGAAGACTGATTCAATAAGCCATATCAAAATAATTTGACGAATGGATATGAGTCCATTGGAATCTACTGGTAAAGTAAAAAAAAAAAAAAAAAAAGGCTCATTAAAACTTACAGAATGGGTGCCTGAGGCTACTGGGAAAATACAGCAGATGATAGTAGAATCCGCCTAATGGTACAGAAGTCAGTATTATGTGGTAAATATATGATTATAATTTGAAAAACAATTCAGAACAAAGAAATGTTTTAATCAATTTACTTCACTTATGTTTCCATTTTTATAAATACACAATAATGACGATGTAAGCTTTATATAAATAGGTATAACATTTTTCAATGAAATTTTTAAAAGTTATAAGTGATAACGAAGTATTGTGTCAGTTGAATTGGCAATGCTATTTTCTCTCTTTGCAGAATATAAAATAATGATACATCATAAAATTGATGGTATCTTAATAGAATAAAATGTAAAATTAATAAGAGAAATATTAATATTAGGAGAAAATTTGGTAAAATATTTTGTATAAGCATAAGATGAGGGAAAGTATATTAAGTTAGAAAGTGTATCCATAATGTGTAAAGCAAAATATGGGTATTTTGATTGCCTAAAAAGTCATTTGAAAAGATACCATTAACAATGATAAAATATGAACAAACAGGCTGAGAATAAGTATTTCCAAAATGTATACCAGAGTAAGAATTAATAACACTAATATACAAAGAGCCCTTAAAAATTGAAGATAAAAAATATGAAACATAACCCTGAAAAAAAAACATTCAATTAAGCAAGACAGTTTAATAAAGAATTAGAATTGTCCCTTCATTTGCTAAGATCATACTCTAGAAATTCCATGAAGAGTCCTAAGTCTTGGCTAAAGTCTGAGTGCTGTCATCTACTCCAATTATAAGTAAGCAATGGAGAACAGATACATTTAAACATTTATTGTTTCTTAGTTTTAGAGAAAGAACAAAAGCTGTGTTGCTCATTTGAAAGGAACTATCATGATGATATAACTCTTTGGCCAATATCTATTTCCTGATTTCCTAAAGTTTTCATCTCATTGTAACATGAAAAGAACTTATTTAGACAGTATAATCTATCCATGGGAATTGTTTAGGTGCTAAGTCATATTTGACTCTTTTGCAACCCCATGGACTGTAGCCCATCAGGCTCTTCTGTCCATGTGATTTCCCAGGTAAGAATACTGGAGTGGGCTGCCATTTATACAGAGGAACCTGGCAGACTAAATATGCCAACACATTCTTTGATACTATTCCTATTGAGAGGGAGGTTTTTGACACTGGCCATAAATTTAGATGGATCCCCTGACTACTCTGGCATTTAGACTGTAGTAGAAACAATACTTCGCTGTATTCCAGGCCCATTTTTTTTTTTTTAATAAATTGGCAGCTTCTATTTCCTATATTCATTGAAAAAGCAAGAGAGTTCCAGAAAAACATCTATTTCTGCCTTATTGACTATGCCAAAGCCTTTGACTGTGTGGATCACAATAAACTATGGAAAAATTCTGAAAGAGATGGGAATAACAGGCCACGTGACCTGCCTCTTGAGAAACCTATATGCAGGTCAGGAAGCAACAGTTAGAACTGGACATGGAACAACAGACAGGTTCCAAATAGGAAAAGTAGTATATCAAGGCTGTATATTGTCACCCTGCTTATTTAACTTATATGCAGAGTACATCATGAGAAACGCTGGGCTGGAAGAAGCACAAGCTGAAATCAAGATTACCAGGAGAAATATCAGTAACCTCAGATATGCAGATGACACCACCCTTACGGCAGAAAGTGAAGAGGAACTAAAAAGCCTCTTGATGAAAGTGAAAGAGGAGGGTGAAAAAATTGGCTTAAAACTCAACATTCAGAAAACTTAAGATCATGGCATCTTGTCCCATCACTTCATGGCAAATAGATGGAGAAACAGTGGCTGACTTTATTTTTTTGGGGGGCTCCAAAATCACTGCAGATGGTGATTGCAGCCATGAAATTAAAAAACACTTACTCCTTGGAAGGAAAGTTATGACCAACCTAGATAGCATATTAAAAAGCAGAGACATTACTTTGTCAACAAATGTTCATCTTGTCAAGGCTATGGTTTTTCCAGTGGTCACATATGGATGTGAGAGTTGGACTGTGAAGAAAGCTGAGCATCAAAAAATTGATGCTTTTGAACTGTGGTGTTGGAGAAGACTCTTGAGAGTCCCTTAGACTGCAAGGAGATCCAACCAGTCCACCCTAAAGGAGATCAGTCCTGGGTGTTCATTGGAAGGACTGACGCTGAAGCTGAAACTCCAATGCTTTGGCCACCTCATGCGAAGAGTTGACTCATTAGAAAAGATCCTGATGCTGGGAAAGACTGAGGGCAGGAGGGGAAGGGGATGACAGAGGATGAGATGGCTGGATGGCATCACCAACTCGATGGGCATGAGTTTGAGTAAACTCCGGGAGTTGGTGATGGACAGGAAGCCCTGGCGTGCTGCAATTCATCCGGTCTCAAAGAGTCAGACATGACTGAGCGACTGAACTGAACTGAACTGAAGTGATTTCCCGTATTGCAGAATCCTTGCTCGTGGAACCCTGAACCATCATTTTAAAAGAGCTACTACTATGCTGTATGCTGTATGGTGATGTGCACAAGTTCTGAGATTACATTGAGAGAGAAGCCCAGATAAATGCAGCCTTCTAGCCATTGCATCCAAGGTGACATGTGACTGAAGCCATCTTGGACCCTCCAAATAGGAGAGTCACATCAGTTGACATAAAGTCTGCACTGAGGAATACTTCTGTGAAATGATTCCCATTTGGCCACTTTATCTCAGGAGGCTGGAAAGCTGTTGCATTTGGTAAGTAACAAGGGATTTAGAAAGCATTTCCAAATGTTGTTTTATTTGGAATACAAGTCCCCAAATACATAGTGATTCCCCAGGACTGCCATATATATTTTAGGAGGAAATTAAGATATTCAGAATCATAACACTTTCTCTCTCATTTTCCTTCATAATATTGTTGAAAGAGAGCTCCTCTTGTTCCATAACTTTTAGCCAGTCTGGAAATCAAGGTCTCTGTAATAATCTTACTGAAATGTCAATCTGCATTTAATCATGATGAAACAAATAGTTATATCTAGATTATAGGAAATTATAAAAGGTAACTGGTCCAGACTCTTACAAATAAATATCCATATAATAAAAGAGATAAAGGTTGCATAATTATATGTGAAAAACAGAGCTTAATAACAACCAAATGTAATGCATGTTTCTTGATTAAATTTTGGTTTGGGTGGAAGAGGTGACAAGGACTCCCTCCTTGACCAAACTTTAGTCTGACTCTTGTCAGCCCTATTCTCAACTAGGAGGCTTGTTCAATTTTGGCAAAGAATTCTTCCAATCCCAATTTCAACAAGAATTTTACTAAGACAATTTAGTAAAAATATTCTCATCCTTAACATCTAATCAAATTCTTCTTCCTCCACGCTTAATATCTATTAAACTTGGTATTTTTTAAATTTTATTTTTTTACTACCTCACCTTGTGCATTAGCTATGAATCTGTGTCTGCCCTTGATGTTTTGAAGTTGTTGTCAGTTCTATATTTAAGTCTCTCTTTTTACTACAATGGTTCAAACAAAATCTATCTTGCCCACTTTTAACAGGTGTGATTATTGTTTAAATTCTAAGCATTTGGAGTGTGATAATAGTATGTGTAATCTGTTTTAGGAGTTACATGTTGAAGTATATACTGATAAAGTTTCAGGAAGTGTGAAACATACTTTAAAATGATTTGTCTGCCATACCAAATGTGTGTGCATGTATGTGTGTACAGAGAGGTAGAGAGCAAGAGAGGTTACAGGCATGTTCATTGTGCTATGCTTTAACTTTGCTGTATCACTGAAAAATTTCAAAATAAAACTATTGAAAAAAATAGTCTCTTGAAAGCTATTAATGGTTGTTTCTTTGAAAAGAGGGATTTATGAACAAAAACAGGAGAGAAATGCATATTTTTAACCTATTTTCAATGTTCGAATTTAAAAAGCAAACGTATATACATATACCTTACATTCTTGTGTGATGACTCAGAAGTGAGAGGGATGTTACAAGTGCCGAGGAGTGAGGGGTTAAAGCCCCACATTGGACACCTCAGCCCTGGTGACCAGTATAAGAGATGAGCCCCCATAATTTTAGCTTTGAAAAACAGTGGGACTTAATTACAAAAGATTATAGGAAACCAAAACTCCACTCTTTGATAGCTTGCACACAAATGCACCCATTTGATTCTCAGGGCAGAGGCAGCAGTTGAAGGTATGTGGCATTCAAGCTGGTCTGTCAAATGCATCCCAGCATACCCCTTGCCAAAGCTTGCTCCAACTGCAGCTGTCTTGCCAAGGTGGAGGCCCTTAGATAGTCCAGCAAAGACCCAGTTTGTGCCTACTTCAGTTCCTGTCATCTCACCAAGGCAGTGGTCCTAGAGTGCCCCAAGTAATCCTCAGTTGGCACATACTCTAGGTCCAATTATCCCATGAAAGTGGCCCCAGCCCAAACCAGTGCACCCAAGGATCACCCTGACGCATGCCACCTCCAGCCTGAGAGAGCCTGCCAAAGTTGCCAAGCACACATAGTCTATACAGGGGAAACTCCTTCAAGTCCAAGAAAGATACTTGCTTCATCTAATTCATAGAAATAAAAACTGAGAATCAGATAAAATGAAGAAACAGAGGAATATGTTCACATGAAAGAATAAGATAAAACTACAGAAAAAAAAAAAACTGATTAGGTACAGATAATTCAACTGATAAAGAATTCAAAGCAATGGTCATGAAGATGCTCATGGAACTCAAGAGAGAAATGAAGAAACATAATAAGAACTTCAACAGAGAGTAAAAAAAAAAGTGGATCATAGATGAAGAATTCAAAAAAATAAACTAAAAAAATACAATAGAGGGAATCAACAGCAGACTATATGATATAGAAGATTGTATAAGTGACCCCAAGAAAAAGAAATGCAAAAAAGCAAAATTGTTGTCTGAGGAGGCCTTACAAATAGCTGAGAAAAGAAGAGAAGTGAAAGGCAAAGGAGAAAAGGAAAGATATACCCATCTGAATGCAGAGTTCCAAAGAATAGCAAGGAAAGTCAAGAAAGCTTTCCTCAGTGATCAAGACAAAGAAATAGAGGAAGACAATGAAATGGGAAAGACTACAGATCATTTCAAGAAAATTCAAGACACGAAGGGAACATTTCATGCAAAAATGGGCTCAATAAAGGACAGAAACAGTATGGACCTAACAGAAGCAGACGATATTAAGAGGTGACAAGAATACACACAAGAACTATACAAAAAAGATCTTCATGACCCAGAGGACCATGATGGAATGACCACTCAACTAGAGCCAGACATCCTGGAACATGAAGTCAAGTGGGCCTTAGGAAGCATCACTAAAAACAAAGTTAGTGAAAGAGAAAGAATTCCATTTGAGCTATTTCAAATCCCAAAAGATGATGGTGTAAAGTGTTACACTCAATATTCCAGCAAGTTTGGAAAACTCAGCAATGATCACAGGACAAGAAAAGGTCAGTTTTCATTCCAATCCCAAATAATGTTCAAACTATTGCACAGTTCCACTCATCTCACACACTAGCAAGTAACACTCAAAATTCTCCAAATGAGACTTCAACAGTATATGAACTGAGAACTTTCAGATGTTCAAGCTAGATTTAGGAAACTCAGAGCAACCAGAGATCAAATTGCCAACATCAGTTGGATCATATAAAAATGCAAAAGAGTTCCAGAAAAACATTTATTTTTGCTTTACTGACTACGCCAAAGCCTTTGAATAAGTGAATCACCAACAAACTGTGGAAAATTCTTAAAGAGATGGGAATACCAGACCACCTTACCCGCCTCCTGAGAAATCTGTATGCAGGTCAAGAAGCAACACTTAGAACCAGACATGGAACAATGGACTGGTTCCAAATTGGGAAAGGAGTTGTCAAGGCTGTATATTGTTACTCTGCTTATTTAATTTATATGCAGAGCACATCATGAGAAGTGTCATGTTCGCTGAATCATAAGCTGGAATCAAGATTGCTGGGAGAAATATCAATAACTTCAAATATGCAGATGACACCACCATTACGGCAGAAAACAAAGAGGAACTAAAGAGCCTCTTGATGAAAGTCAAAGAGGAGAGTGAAAAAGCTGGTTTAAAGTTCAGCATTCAAAAAATTAAGATGATGGCATCCAGTCCCATCACTTCATGGCAAATAGATGGGTAAACAATGGAAACAGTGACAGACTATCTCTTGGGCTGCAAAATCACAGCAGATGGTGACTGCAGCCACGACATTAAAGGAAACTTGCTCTTTGGAAGAAAAGCTATGAAAAGCCTAGACAGCATATTAAAAAGCAGAGACATTACTTTGCCCACAAATATTGGTCTATTTCAAAACTATGGTTTTTCCAGTAGTCATGCATGGGTGTGAAAGTTGGACCATAAAGAAAGCTGCACACTTAAGAATTGATGCTTTTGAACTGTGGTGTTGGAGAAGACTCTTGAGAGTCCCTTAGACTGCAAGGATATCAAACCAGTCAACTCTAAATGAAATCAGTCCTGAATATTCATTGGAAGGACTGAGGCTGAAGATGAAACTCCAATACTTTGGCCACCTGATGGGAAGAACTAACTCATTGGAAAAGATGTTTTCCCTAATACTGGGAAAGATTGATAGCAAGAGGATAAGGGGATGATAGAGGATGGTTGTATGGCATCATTGACTCAGTGGACATGAGTTTGGGCAGGCTCAGGAGTTGGTGATGCACAGGGAAGCCTGGCATGCTGCAGTCCATGGGGTTGCAAAGAGACGGACATGACTGAGCAACTGAACTGAACTGATAAGTGACCTGGAAGACAGAAGAATGGAAATCACTAAATCAGAACAGTAAAAAGAAAAAAAAAATTTTAGAGAATGAGTATAGCTTAAGGGACCTCTTGGGAAACATCAAACATATCAATATTTGCATTGTAAGTGTCCCAGGAGAAGAAAAGATAAAGAAAGTTATAGAAAACTTATTTGAAAAAATAATTGCTGAAAACTTCCATAATCTCGAGAAATACACAGATATCCAGGACCAGGTAACACTGAGAAAGCAAAACAAGATAAATCCAAAAAGAAACACACTAAAACATAGCTTAATTAAAAGGGAAAATTTAAAGATAAGGAAATAACTTTAAAGGCAGCAAGAGAAAAATGAATCACATGAATTGGAACTCCCATCAGTTTAGTTCAGTTCAGTCGCTCAGTCGTGCCCGACTCTTTGCGACCCCATGAATCGCAGCATGCCAGGCCTCCCTATCCATCACCAACTCCTGGAGTTTACTCAAACTCATGTCCATCGAGTAGGAGATGCCATCCAGCCATCTCATCCTCTGTCATCCTCTTCTTCTCCTGCCCTCAGTCTTTCCCAGCATCAAGGTCTTTTCCAATGAGTCAACTCTTCGCATGAGGTGGCCTAAGTATTGGAGTTTCAGCTTCAGCATCAGTCCTTCCAGTGAACAGCCAGGACTGATCTCCTTTAGGATGGACTGGTTGGATCTCCTTGCAGTCCAAGGGACTCTCAAGAGTCTTCTCCAAAACCACAGTTCAAAAGCATCAATTCTTCAGCTATCAGCTAATATTTAGCAGAAACTTTATATACCAGAAAGGAGTGACATGATATATTTAAAGTATTGAAAGGAAAAATCCTACAGCCAAAAATATTCTATCTGGCAAGTCTATCAATCAGAATTAAAGAAGAAATAAAAGTTTCCCAAACAAGCAAAAACTAAGAGTTCATCACCACTAAATTTACCCTTTTAGAATTGTTAAAAAGGTCTTGTTTAGGGACAAAAGAAAAGGTATAACTATAAATAAAAAAAATATATATGAAAGGAAAAATAATATTACTGGAAAGTCAAATATATAATGAAGCAGTAAAAACAGAGAACAAACCACTTAAAAATCTAATATCAAGGTGAAAAGACAAAAGTTATAAAATTAGCTATTTAACTACAATAAATATTTAAGGTATATACAGAATAAAGAGATGCAACATAGGCTGGCAAAAACATAAACATTGGGTGTGTGCTGTATTTGAATACACACACTCACACACACAGAGTGCTCAGATGCTTAGTCGTGTCCAACTCTTTGTGAGTCCATGGGCCGTAGCTTGTCAAGCTCCTCTATCCATGGGATTTTCCCATCAAGATTACTGGAGTTGGGTGACACTTCCTCCTCCAGTGGGTCTTCCGGACCCAGGGATTCAACCCACCTCTCTTATATCTCCAACGTTAGTAGACGGATATTTACCACTAGCCACACCTGGGAAGTACATATATATGTATTTACACAGAAAACCCTGGAGAAGGGCATGGCAACCCACTCCAGTATTCTTGCCTGGAGAATCCCATGGACAGAGGAGACTGGTTGGTCACAAAGAGTTGGACATGACTGAAGCTACTTAGCATGCATGCGTATACAAAACTCATAGTAACTACAACTCAAAAACTTACAATAAAAAGATGGTAATGATAACCCTATATGCAAAAGAGAAAAAGAGACACAGATGTACAGAACAGAATTTTGGACTCTGTGGGAGAAGGAGAGGGTGGGATGTTTTGAGAGAACAGCATCAAAACATGTATATTATTTAGGGTGAAGCAGATCACCAGCCCAGGCTGGATGCATGAGACAAGTGCTCGGGCCTGGTGCACTGGGAAGACCCAGAGGAATCGGGTGGAGAGGGAGGTGGGAAGGGCGATCGGGATGGGGAATACATGTAAATCCATGGCTGATTCATGTCAATATATGACAAAAACCACCACAATATTGTAAAGTAATTAGCCCCCAAGTAATAAAAATAAATGAAAAAAACATTTAAAAAAAATAAGGCAAATTAACCCAAATATAACACTAAAGAAAACTATCATAATCCAAAGGAAAAGACTAACAGGAGAAAGGAACAGAGATGAAATATAAAAGCAATCAACAAAATAGCAATAAGAATGTATATATCAATAATCACTTAAGTGTCAATGGGCTAAATATTCCAATCAAGACATAGGGTGATTGAAAGGACAAAAACACAAGACCTATCTATATGCTGCCTATAAGAAGCTCATTTCAGATGTAAAGTCACACACAAATAAACGTAGAAATACAGAAAGAAAATATCCCATGAAAATTGAAATGAAAATAAAGTGAGGTAAAATACTCATATTAAACAAAATAGATTTTTAAAATATATAACAAAAGAAAAAAATGCCATTGTGTAATAACTCAGATATTGTGGGTTTCATTCCAGAGCACTGCAGTAAAGCAAATATTGAATAACAGAACTCACATTATTTCTTTCTGTTTCCTAGCTCTCATGGCTCAGATGGTAAAGAATCTGCCTGCAATGCAGGAGACCTGGGTTTATTTCCAGGATTGAGAAGATCCCCTGGAGAAGGAAATGGCAACCCACTCCAGTGTTCTTGCCTAGAGAATCCCATGGACAGAGGAGCCTGGAGGGCTTTGGGTCACAAAGAGTCAGACACAGTTGAAACGGCTAAGGAAGTACATATAACAGTTAAATTTACACTATACTGTAGTTCATTAAGTGTGCAATAACTTTATATCTAAAATCACAGTGTACATAGTTTAATTTAAAAATAATGTTATTGGAAAAACTGGTGTCAATGAAAGTCCTTAACACAGGGTTGCCATAAACCTTCAAATTGTAAAAAAAAAAAAAAAAAAAAAATAGTATTAGAGAAGCATAATAAAGCAGAGCACAATAAAATTAGTTAGGTCTGTAAAGATCACAGCCAAAATCATACTTAATAATGAAAATCATGAAAGCTTTTCCTTTAAGATCAGAAACAGAAAAAGGATGCCTATTTATGCTACTTTTATTCAACCTACTATTGGATGTCCTAGTCACAGCAACCAGAAAATAAAAATATATAAGAGGAATCCAAATTTTAAAGGAAGAAGTAAAACTATTTGCGGATGACATAATAATATATAGAAAATCCTAAAGATTCCACCAAAACCATTAGAATTAATAAATAAATTCAATAAAGTTGTAGAATACAAAATTAATATACAGAAATCTGTTACATTTCTATATACAAATAATGAAATATCAGAAAGAGAAATTAAGAAAATAATCTCATTTAAAATTATATCAAGCCACGTCCCTGGTGGTACAGTGGTTGAGAATCTGCCTGGCAATGCAGGGGCATGGGTTTGATCACTTGCCTGGGAAGATCCTACATGCTGTGGAGAAACAACACCCTTGTGTTGCAACTACTGAGCCTATGCTCTAGAGCCTGCAAGCTGCAATTACTGGGCCTGAGCACTGCAACTCCTGAAGCCCTCATGCCCAGAGCTTGTGCTCCACAAGAAGAGAAGCCACTGTAATGAGAAGCCCATGCACCACAATGAAGAGTAGCCCCTGCTCAGGGAAACTAGAGAAAGCCCATGTACAGCAATGAAGACCTAGTGCTGACAAAAATAAATGTAAAAAAAAATAAAATGAAAAATAAAATTACATCACACACACACACAAAAATCTAGGAATACATTTATTTAACCAAGGAGGTCAAAGATCTATATTTTGAAAAATCACTGGACATTGGTGAAAGAAACTGAAAGTGACATAAATAAATGGAAATATATACTGTGCTCATGGATCAGGTGAATTAATGTTGTTATAATTTCCATGTTACCCTATCAAAATACCCATGGTGTTTTCCACAGAATCACACACAGACCCCCTCCCCTCAAAAAAAAAAAAAAATAAATCCTAACATTTTTATGGAAATAAAAAGACTCCAAATAATCAAAACAGTCTTGAGAAAGAACAAAGATGGTGGTATCAAACTCCCTGATTTCAAACTATCTTACAAAGTTAGAGTCATCAAATGGCATTATACTGGCACAAAAACAAACACATAGATCAACGGAATAGACTAGAGAGACTAGAATCGAATCCACACTTACATGTCAATCAATGTACAACAAAGAAGACAAGACTATACAATGGAGAAAAGACAGTCTTTTCAATAGCACTTGGGAAAACTGGACATCTACATATAAAAGAATGACACTAAACCATTTTCTAGAACCATGTACAAAAATAAACTCAAATGGATTAAAGATTTAAATATGACATCTGAAACTATAAAACTCCTATATGAAAACACAGGCAGTATGCTCTTTGGCATGTCTTAGCAATGTTTTTTGGGTCTGTGTCTTCAGGCAAGGGAAACACAAGTGATAGTTGCTCAGTCATGTCCGATTCTTTGTGACCCCATGGACTACAGCCTGCCAGGATCCTCTGTCCATGGAATTCTCCAAGCAAGAATACTTGAATGAGTTGCCATTTTCCTTCTCTAGGGGATCTTCCCAACCCAAGGTTCGAACATGGATCTTCTTCATCACCGGCAGATTCTTTACCATCTGAGGCACCAGGGAAACTCACTAATAAGAGACATTTCTAAAGATGAATGTTAATTGGAATGTGCTTGAGAATCCACTCTAAAATTATTCACTCAAATGGTTGATGAATTGGTTCTAGCTCTTGATTCTGAGCTCATCTGGGGCTGTGGACCAGGGACTTCTTGTTCCTGTGGTTCCTCCCCAAGTGGATCTCCCTACATGCTTGCTTGAACTTTCTCACAGTTCTGTTACCTAGATTCTAGGTGACCCAAGTGATACAGAATCCACTTGTCAATGCAGGAGCTGCAGGAGATGCGGGTTCAATCCATGGGTATGAAGATCCCCTGGAGGAGGTAATTGCAACCCATTCCAGTATTCTTGCCTGGAGAATCCCACTGACAGAGAAGCCTGGCAGCTATAGTTCAAGGGGTCACAAAAAGTGGGAAATGACTGAGTGACGGAACATGCACAACAATGAGAAACTCAAGCAAAACAAACAAAAGTGTTATCACTTTTCATGGTCTAGTCTCAGAAGCCACATATTGTCACATTTGACATAGTCAAAAGGAGAACCAAAGTCATATTGTAAGAAGAGCTTATGGAATTGCTCTTTTTAATTTGCAATCTGACATATAGCTTTAAGACAGAAAATTGGCAAAATAATTTTAAAGTTCAATGAAAAATGAAATAGCTTTGAGTAGCCAAAAATATACAAATTCAGAAAAACCAGAGCTTAGTTTTTCCAACATAAAAAAAAAATATATAGTACTGGCAAAATTATTAATAAATGGATTAATTGAACAGAAAGAGAGACCAGAGGTAGATTCCAGTAAATACTGAAATATATTCGAAAGACTGCATTCTAGGCAAACGGTTAAAAAAAAAAAAAGTTCAACAAATAGAATGAGCAAAATTCATTACCATCTGGAAGAAAGCAAAGTTGGATTTCCAGAAAACATCATATTCAGAAATAAATTCCAAGGAGCTTAAATGTGTAAATATAAAATCTAAAGCAATCATCTCTTTGAACTTATAGATTATATATGTAACCAATGACCTGGAGAGAGTTCTCTAAGATAGGAAGTACAGACACTATAAAAGATAATAAAAAGCACCTGAGTATTTAGGAATTAATTTTTTTTAAGGAATTAAAAATGTTAACTATATGAAGTTATTGATGTGTTAATTATCCTGATGTTGTATTCATTCTACAATGCATATGAATATTAAAACATATTGTTCACTCTAAATATAAGAAATCTATTTGTCAATTATTCCTCAATTCAGTTAAAATTTTAAAATATGATTTGTTAACTGATGTATTACATAAAGTCAAAAGATCAATGATAGATTAGGAAAAATATATGCAAGGCAGATAACAGATAAAACATAGACACATAACAGTACTGATTTCTAAAATTGAGACCAAAAGACAAAAATAATAATAGAAAAATGAGAAAGGAGTATGAGTAGATAATTATCATAAGAGCAAATCCAAATGGACTGATAAATATAGTATCCTTAGTAGGGAAATTTAAATTAAAATAAAAATGAACAGTTGCTTTTACCCAAGAGAAAGACAAAATTTTTGAAAGGCCATAAAACTCTTCCTGGCAAGGAAAGACCTGGGAAAATGATATTCATTCACTGCCAGTGGGTCCGTGAATTAATTTGTGGAAAAGTACTCTTGAAAAAACTATAAAAAATAAACGAAAAAAATACCATTGCCATTCTGTTGCTTTAAACATATTTGGTTCTCTCTCCCTCTCTCCTCCTCTTTCTTCTCTTCACTTCTCTTCTCTCTCATACTTTATTTCTCTCTCTCCATCTTTTCTTTTTCAGCTGTTCTACATCAGAGAACCTATCCAACAGAAATACATTTACAGAGGAAAAATTGCAACCCTTTTTGCCCAATATTTGGCAAAACTTGAACCATAATGTGAATACTAATAACACAATGGAATATGATGCAGCGATTTTCAAAATGATTTGGAGCTGTAACACCTAGTTTTGCATAACTCCCACAACATACTTTTGCTTGAGGAAAGATGCAGAGAAATAGTTCAGTCACTCAGTCCTGTCTGACTCTTTGTGACCCCATGGACTACAACACACCAGTCTTCCCTCTCCATCACCAACTCCTGGAGCTTGCTCAAACTCATGTCCATCGAGTTGGTGATGCCATCCACCCATCTCATCCTCTGTCATTCCCTTCTCTTCCTGACTTCAATCTTGCCCAGCATCAGGGTCTTTTCCAATGAGTCAGTTCTGCCCATCAGGTGGCCAAAGTATTGGAGGTTCAGCTTCAGTATCAGTCTTTCCAGTGAATGAATATTCAGGACTGAGTTCCTTTAAGATTGACAGGTTTGATCTCCTTGCAGTCCAAGGGAATCTCAAGAGTCTTCTCCAACACCACCATTCAAAAGCATCAGTTCTTTGGCACTCAGCTTTCTTTATTGTCCAACTCTCACATCCATACGTGACTACTGGAAAAACTATAGCTTTGACTAGATAGATTTTTTGTCAGCAAAGTAATGCATCTGCTTTTTAACATGCTGCCTAGGTTGGCCATAGATTTTCTTCCAAGGAGCAAGTGTCTTTTAATTTCATGGCTGCAGTCATCATCTGCAGTGATTTTGGAGCCCAAGAAAATAGTCTGTCACTGTTTCCATTGTTTCCCCATCTATTTGCCACGAAGTGATGCCATGATCTTAGTTTTCTGAATGTTGAGTTTCAAGCCAGCTTTTTCACTCTTCTCTTTCACTTTCATCTAGAGGCTTTTAGTTCATCTTCACTTTCTGCCATAAGGGTGGTGCCATCTGCATATCTGAGGTTATTGGTATTTCTCCTGGCAATCTTGTTTTCAGCTTGTGGTTCATTTAGTATGGCATTTTGTATGACGGTACTCTGCATATAAGTTAAATAAGCAAGGTGACAAATACAGCCTTGTTGTACTCCTTTCTCAATTTGGAACCAGTTCATTGTTCCAAGTCCATCTTTCTTCTTGACCTTCATACAGATTTCTCAGGAGGCAGATAAGGTGGTCTGGTATTCCCATTTTTTTAAGAACTTTCCACAGTTTGTTGTGATCCACACAATCAAAGGCAGCATAGTCAATGAAGCAGATGGTTTTCTGTAATTGTCTTGCTTTTATAAACAATTTTCTTTGGCTAAAAATTACACACGTAAGTATGAATATGCTTGTTTATGATAAATATGAAGAAGGTGAAAAGCATGGGGAGAGCCAAATCAGGTTGTGACCATTGGTTATTTACAAAATGTGGCTGGAGTAGATGCCTGGAAGTAAGGGAATGAGTAGTAATGTAGAAATATGCAAAGTTTATCATGTTTTTTTTAAGCAAACAGAATCAGTGGTGTTAGTAGTCAGAATGAATGAGAGATTAAGAGAAGATACATAGAAAGGCCTTGATACTCAAACTCTACAAGATATTTAATTAAATCATTATAAGGTTATATAGTGATATTTCAGCAAATTGTGCTAAATATGTACACTTATGTGAAATAGACAAATATTAATATATCTACTAATTGACACTATATCTGTATTTCTATCTCTATCATTTTGCTAGCAGGCTAGCAATATTATATAAACATATGTGTAAATACTGAAGGGAAATATAGAAAAATGAGTATATTGTATTTGTTTTGAATGGAATGTTGAATTAATTTGTCATCATTATTGGATTTGCTATATATGCTCCTCTTTGGCACTAACAAATTTCTCCACAAAAGTAATTGCAACTTATTTTATAAACAAGTTGTTTTTCTATTTCTCATTTTCTGTCACTATTGTGTACTTCTCTACCCTCTTTTTTCATTTCTAAGATTTGTTGTTACTGTTCAGTCACTAAGCTGCATTGGACTCTTTGCAACCCCATGTATTGCAGCATGCCAGGCTTCCCTGTCCATCACCAACTCCTGGAACTTGCTCAAACTCATGTCCATTGAGTTGGTGTTTCCATGCAACCATCTCATTCTCTGTCACCCCCTTCTCCTCTTACCCTCAGTCTTTCCCAACATCAGGGTTTTTTCCAGTGTGTCAGCTGTTTGCATCAGGTGGCAAAAGTATTGGAGCTCCAGCTTCAGCATTAGTCCTTCCATTGAATAGATTACTCTTTTAGTATTTTTACCTGTTCTTTTTTCTTGCATTATTAGTTTTAGTACCTGTATTTCATCTTACTTTTTTCTTTCTCCAAATTATGTCTCCCATATTTTATTTATTTGTTTTTTGTTGTGGTGGCTTTACTACATCCCTTTTAAATTGGTGAATTTATCATGATAACTTTCTGTCAGGTTGTTCCACTTGGGCAATATAAGTGTTCTGCCAAGATTGTGCACTGTGACGGCATGGCGTTCCTTTAGTCTTGTAATCTTGTACCATCAGCATCTGTATTTACAGGGGACATTTTACCAGATGAAAGATTTTTGTACCAGTAAAAATCCATACTTTCTTAGAGGATAATGTTTGGAAGGCTACATTTACTCCCTCTTTCTACTTGTTTCTGTCTTTATTATAAGCTTTTCCTGTTTTATTTGATAATCTTATTACTGTGTATTTTTCCCCTTTTCTACTATTCTGCCTCCTATCTATTTATTATATATTTTATTCTGTTTTATACTTTTTTCTTTTTTTTTTCCATTTTTTTTAAGTTGGAGGCTAATTACTTCACAACATTTCAGTGGGTTTTGTCATACATTGATATGAATCAGCCATAGAGTTACTTGTATTCCCCATCCCGATCCCCTCTCCCACCTCCCTCTCCACCCGATTCCTCTGGGTCTTCCTAGTGCACCAGGCCCGAGTACTTGTCTCATGCATCCCACCTGGGCTGGTGATCTAGAACATTACAGCATACTAACACATGGACACCTTATCTTTGACAAAGGTGGCAAGGATATACAATGGAAAAAAAGACAACCTCTTTAACAAGTGGTGCTGGGAAAACTGGTCAAACACTTGTAAAAGAATGAACCTAGAACACTTTCTAACACCATACACAAAAATAAACTCAAAATGGATTAAAGATCTAAATGTAAGACCAGAAACTATACTTTTTTCATTCCTATATTCTTGGGATTAATTCTCTTATATTTTATCTTTATTTATAACCTTTTAATGTAGTGATTTGCCCTTTTCCTGCTACTTTTACTTCAAGTAATTTTTAATGTACTTTTATATCTATCACCTGTTCCTCTTTCCTTCAATTATGGGAACATTTCACTTTTGTTGTTGTTGTTGTTCAATAGCTCATCATTTGTACATTGCACTGTCTTTATACAGAAACAATAATAGTAATTTACCGAGATCTTACTACATATTTAAACTGTATTTAATATGTGACACCTATATTATTTTATTTACTCCTTAAAAGAGTTTTATGAGTGAAGCATTGTTATATTTATTTTCCAAAAATAAAACTTTTACTCTTAAAGCTTAAGCCATGCATTTTCCAAGGTCATAAATACAGTAGTCAGGCTACTTTCATATCCACATCTTCTTGTTTTCAAGTTTCATGCTGTCCTCACCACAAACTGTCTCTCAAAGTTTAAAGAAACAATAGAATATAGAAAAGATGTATCCCCGTCTCTGGAGGAACTTTCAACCAAATTGTGCAAATTTCCTAGAGAAACTTAAATTTAATACCTGATAAGACATTACCAGGTGTGATATTATGCATTTAACACTAGTATGCTAAATATGAGGTTTGTGAAGGTGAAGATTTGGGAAATTTGGATCATGAGCTAGAGAAAGGATTGGCAAATTTTTTCTGTAAAGGGTCAGGTAGTAAATATTGTCGAATTTGAGAGCTACAATATCTATGCTGCAACTACATGACTCTGCCATTTGAGCATAAAAAAATCATAGACAATGTATAAAAAATGAACATGGCTGTGTCCCAATAAAACTTTATTTACAAAAAAACAGATAGTGGTCTTGGATTTGGCCCATGGATCATAGGTTTCAGAGCTTTCTGCTAGACATTCATTGATTTTTTTTTTTCTCTTTCATTTAATAAATATTAATTGAGAGCCCCGTATGTACCTGAAGATATAGCATAGTGGTGAAAACCATTTGCTCTAGAGTCAACAAGATCCTAGATTTCCTATCTGGCTCTACTATTTATGGGTTGTATAATATCAGGCAAGTTATATATTCTGTGTGTCTAGTACTTGATAATTAAAGAGAGATGATAATAGTCTTAACTTATATGGATATTATGAGACATAAACAATTCTTAGATATTTTAAATACTGATTATGTGGTAAATTGCTATTTTAGGCATTGGGGATGAGTATGTGAAAGCTATTTTATTCTAGGTGTTGAGGATACAGCAGTAAATAATTAAGTAAAATTTTGCACCATAAGGGGAAAAGATCAAATAGGAAGCATAAAGAAAAAATATTCCATTGGTATACATTGCTGATGCTGAAGAACACATTCTAGAAAGCCTAGAGTAGAAGAATAAAGTAACAAAGCTATTTTAATAATCCAGGCAAAGCATCCTTTGTGAATATATATCCAAACATTTTTCAACCAAATATTAGCAAACTGAATTCACATCACATTAAAAAAAAAAAATTATACACCATGCTTGATCATGACTTATCCCTGGGACAGAGGATGCCTCAACACACAAAAATAAATAAATGTAGAATACAACATTGATAGAATGAAAGATAAAAATCATGTAATCTCAATAGATGCAAGATTAGATTTTGCAAAATTCAATTTCCTTTCATGAAAAAAAAAAAAAAACTTTCAACAAAGTGGGTATAGAAGGAATATACCACAACATAATAAAAGCTATTTATCATAATAAACCCATAGTTAACATCATACTCAGCAATGAAAGTCGAAAACTTTTTCTCTGTTATCCAGAGCAAGACAAGGATGTCCACTCAGACAACTTCTAAATAGTACTGGAAGTTCTCATTATAGAAATTAGGCAAGAAAAATAAATAACAGGCATCCAAATCAAAAAGAAAGAAGCAAAATAGTATTTTTTTTGTAGATTGCATGATATTATAGATAACAAACCCTGAAGACTCCAACAAAATTCTGGTAGAAATAATAAATGAATTCAGTATAGCTTCAGGGTACAAAATCAACACGCAAAATCCAGTCACCTTACTATACACTAACAATGAAGTAACTGATAAACAAATAGAGAAAACAATTCCATTTACAACAACATGAAAAATAACAAAATACCTAATAATACATTTAACTAAAGAGGTAAAAGTTCTGAAAATTCTATGACATTGATGAAAGAATTTGAAGAAAACACAAATAAATGTAAAAATATCCTGTGTTCATGGATTGAAAGAGTTAATATTGTTAAAATATCCATAATATCTGAAGACATTTATAAATTCAATGCAATCCCCATAAAAATTCCAATGTCATTTTTCACAGAAATAGAAAAACAATTCTAAAATTCATATGGAGTCACAAAAGACCATGCGTGTGTGCTTAGTCATGTCCAACTCTTTGTGAACTCACAGGCTGTAGACCACCTAGCTCCTCTGTCCATGGAATTACCTCAGCAAAAATACTAGAGTGGGTTGCCATTTCCTCCTCCAGGGGATCTTATTGACCCAGGGAAGAACCCATGTCTCTTGTGTCTCCTTCATTATAGAAGGATTCTTTACTGCTGAGCTATTGAGGAAACACAGAAAAGATCTTGAATAGTCCACAAATAATTGAGAAAAACGAAAGATGAAAATCTATGTATAACTTTAAAATTGGGTCCCTGTATCTTCACTTCTATATCCACCAAGTTCAGCCACTGTGGAACTGTACAGTACTGTAGTACATATTTAGAGAAAATAAGCCATGTACAAGAGGACCTGTGCAGTTCAAATCTGTGTACAACTGCATATTACAAAGTTATAGTAATCAAAACAATGTGGTACTGGCATAAAAATAGCCACATAAACCAATGAAACAGATTCAAGAACTTATAAATAAATAAACATGCATATGGTTAAGTAATGTTTCGAAAGGGAGACAATACTATTCAATGGGAAAAGGATACTCTTTCCAATAAATGGTACTGGTAACCTGGATATTCAAAAGTAACTCCAAAAACAAAAATCTTCACAAATAATTCAATTTGAAAAGGGCAAAAGACACGAATAGATTTTTATCCAAAAAAGACACACAAACAGCCAACAAGTTATACTAAAATATGCTCAACATTAATAATCATCAGGGAAATGCAAATCAAAATTATAATGAGATAGCATCTCACACCTGTTAGGATGACTATTATCAAATAAAGAACAGATAAAAAATGCTGGCAAGAATGTAAACAAATGGGAATCATTGCACACTGTTAGAAGGGATATACATTGGTGTAGACACTATGGAAAATGGTATAGAGGTGCATAGAAAATTAAAAATAGAACATATGATCTAGCAATTCTACTTCTGGATATCTATCCAGGGGAAAGGAAATCATTACCTTGAAGAGATATCTGCACTCCCACATTCATTGCAGAATTATTCACAATAGCCAAGACATTGAAAAATCCTAAATGCCTACTGACGGATGGATAAAAGATGTTGATACAAACACACACACACACACACACACACACATGAACATTATGCACTCATTAAAAAGAAGGAGACCCTCCCATTATAATAATAGGATTTTTTTTCTTTTGTTTTGGGGGAAATTAAAGTCTATTTTTTCTTTCTTATTTTCCACTCAGAAAACAAAGGAGACTTTTTGCAAATAGTTATGCAGGTAATATACTGTTTATTTTCTTTAGGAATAATGGAAACATTAAAGAGAAATATTAAGATGCCAGTGAGAGTTAATCAGGACATGTTCTTGATGTTGTGACTCAGCAGGAAAACGGTAACTGCCTCGTCCAAACTTGTGTCTGAGTACAAGTTTTGCTGTACCTCCATGGTCCACACCAGTGGGAAGGCATGGATTACAGAAGTATTCTAGTGGAAAGAAAATAATAATAATAATAATGTATTGAGATCACTTTCCTTTTAAAAACTTTTTTTTTAATTGAAGTATAGTTGACTTACAATGTCAGGATTGAATCTTGAGAGCACTTAGATCTAAGTGAAATAAGTCAAAGAAAGAAAGTATTGCACAGTCTCACTTTTACAGAGAATATTAAAGAAACTGAACTCATAGCAATATAGGGGCTGGGAGTGAGAGAAATGCAGAGATGTTAGTCAAGGAAATAAATTTCCATTTATAAGGTAATTTAGTTCTTAGTATCTAATGTACAGCATGTGGGGGAAGTTAACAATACTGTATTATATACTGGAAACCTGAGAAGAGAGTAAGGAGACCTTAAAAGTTCTTACCACAGACACACAAAAAGGTAATTATGTGAGGGGATGAATCTGTTAAGTAATTATGGTAATCATTTCAGAGTATATATGTGTATCAAATCATCACTTTATAGCTCAAACATACACAATGTTATATGTCAGTTTTATTTCAATAGAGCTGGAAAAAGTACTAAAAATTATCTACCAATATGAAAATTTGTTTTTATTTTCTTGGGCTCCAAAATCACTGCAGATGATGACTGCAGCCATGAAATTAAAAGAAGCTTGCTCCTTGGAACAAAAGCTATGACAAACCTAGACAGCATATTAAAAAGCAGAGACATTACTTAGCTGACTGTCTGTCTAGTCAAACCTGTGGTTTTCCCAGTAGTAATGTATGGATGTGAGAGTTAAATCATGAAGAAGGCTGAGTGCCAAAGAATTGATGTTTTTGAACTGTGGTGTTGGAGGAGACTCTTGAGAGTCCCTCGAACTGCAGGGAGATCCAACCAGTCAATCCTAAAGGAAATCAGTCCTGAATATTCATTGGAAGGATTGATGCTGAAGCTGAAACTCCATTACTTTGGCCACCTGATGTGAAGACCCGGCTCATTAGAAAAGACCCTGATGCTGGTAAACATTGAGGACAGGAGTAGAAGGGGACAACAGAGGATGAGACGTTTGGATGGCATCACTGACTCAATGGACATGAGTTTGAGCAAGCTCTGGGAGATGGTGAAGGACAGGGAAGCCTGGTGTATTGCAGTCCATGGGGTCGCAAACAGTCGGACATGACTGAGTGACTGAACAACAAATGAAAATTTGTAATATTAAAATTGATGATTATAAAATAAAATGTAATAGAATATACTTTGAATAAGACATAAAGAAAACAAACAGAAAATAATAACCCAGGCAAGAAATGCTAGTGGTTTAGAGGATTCATTGGCATCATAGCCTGTTGGAGTCCTTGAAAATATAGTAAACACCTTAGTAGAATAGCATTGAGAAAATGTTCCAACTAACAAAGTTTGCCATATAAAAGAAGACACACTAAACTGCCTAAAGTGAGTAGACTGCTTGGTTAAACAGTGACATAAAAGTGTATTACCTGGGATGTCAGCAGGATGGTGGACTGGGAAGCTTATTCCCATGGAAACCCTAAATAAACAATGCATGGACAAAAGTAGTTTTGTAGGAATGCTAGAAACCAGTTAAAGGTCTGCAGCAATAAAGTGAGCCTCAAACTAAAAAAAAAAAAAAAAAAAAAAAAAAAAAAAAAAAAAAAAAAAAGGTCACTTAAGGCAGTAGGAAATATTGTGAAGTTTTTGCTTTTCTTTGCACTATTCTCTCCCCCAGTGAAGCATGACATGGTGAAGAAGAAGCTTCCCAATTACTAGTTACTTCCCTTGGGAAGAAAGGAAAAGAGACAAAACTAGTTTGAAAGTTTCTGCCTTATCTGGGAGCTGCCTAAGGGACTGATTGCTGTGTCACCTGACTAAGCACTAATCTAAATGGTAGAATTTGGATATCAATTTGGAGGCCAATAAAAGTAGTGACAGGAACTACTGACTGAGAGAAGCTGCATGGGGACTGTAGACCCAAAGGCATTTGGCAGCAAAAGATCACTTGTAAACAAATAAAAATACAATTATATAATACTAGATAATAATAATAATAATAATACAGAGCATCTAAGGATTTGAAAAGAAATAGGAATGAAAGTCTTGGGAAAACTAGGGAACATTGGGGGAAAAGACAAAGCATGAACTGGAATCAAAGATCTTAATTACAGGCTGATTAATGAAGTTCCTCCCCTGGACAGAACCACTCAACAAAGACTGGAAGGGGTAGTTTTTCAAATGCCAAATTTTCAACAGAAGATCACAAGACATACAAAGAAACAAGGAAACATGGCACATACAAACGAACAAAATAAATGTCTAGAAACTGATGCTAAAGAAACATAGCTTTCAAACTTGCATTAAAAAAAAAAAAACACTATAAAACAACTAGCCTGAATATGCTCAATGAGCTAAAGGAGAAAATAGATCAAAAAATAAAGAAAATTGTATACACATGGTGACTATCAACAGAAAGGTGAAATTATAACAGGAACCCAACAGAAATTCTGAAGTTAAAAAACACAATAATCAAGACAAAACACTGATAGAAGAAAGAATAAGCAAATTTGAAGATTGAAACTATTAAATATGAAGAGAAAATAGAAAAAAAAAAGTGAATGGAGCCTAAGGGGCTTAAGGGAGACATTATGGGAGTTCAAGAAGGTAAAAGAGAGAGAAAAGGGCAGAGGGATTATTTGAAGAAATAATTTCTGAAAATTTCTCAAATTTAAAGAAAATCATGAATCTACAAATTCAAAAGTCTCATTGAACTCCAAGTTCAAAATGTATTCATATTTAACAAAAAATGTATTCATACCAAGAACATTATAATCAAACTAAAGAAATTAGAAAACAGAGAGAAATTTTCGAAGGCAGAGATCTATTATCATATGCAAGGAAACTCCAATAAGATTATTAGATTACTCAGCAAAAACCTTGAAAGCCAGAAAAGAGTGGGATGGTATAATTAAAGTGCTAAGAAAAATAAAAACAAAAGGGTGTCAATCAAAATTTCTATATGGTAAAAATCATCCTTCCAAAAAGAGGGATACAGTGCAATGTTCTCAGATAAAACAAAAGCTAGACTTGTTCTACAAGAAGTGATAAAGAGAGCTCTTCAGGTTGCAAAAAAGAAAAAGTACACTAGATAGTAACTTGAACACATAAAAACTGTTAAGTTCTTCCATAAAGGTAAATATATAAACAAAGCATGTATTATTACAATTCTTGTTTGGAATCTCACTTTTAATTTTTTAAAAGATTCAAAAGATAAAAATAATTATAAATATATGCTAATGATACAAAATAAAGATGGAATTTTGTGACTTGAATAAAATAAAGATGGCAAAGATATGAAAATTTTCATGATTGAATTTAAGTTGTCTCAGAGTAAGACAGATTGTTATAACTTAAAGGAAGTTTTATATAATTCTCATGGTAATCACAAAGAAAATACCTATAGACTAAACAAAAAAGAAAAGTCAATCAAAATATGTCACAACAGCAACAAAAACAAAAACAATAGCAGAGAAATGATGCAGTAAGGGAGGAAATGAAGGGCATAACGGGTATAAGACACACAGAAAACAAATAACAAAATGACAATAGTGAATCTTCCTTTTTCAGGAATTGCTTCAAATGTAAATGGATTAAACTTCCCAGTTGTTTTTTTTAAACAAGATTTGAAGGAATGGATTGAAAAAAAAAAAAGGATCCAAGAGTCTGCAATCTATAAGATATTTACTTTATATTCAAAGACACACGTAGGTTGAAGAGGAAAGAATGGAAAAAGTTATCCTGTGCAAACAATAATCAAAAGAGAGCAATGGTGTGCAACAAAGTAATTCAGTTAATCATATATCTATTCAGTTAATCATGTATCTATTCCTTTTTCAAATTTATTTTATACTTGAAACTAACACATTTTTAATAAACTATATTTCAGTATAAAATAAAAAGTTAAAGAGAGTAAATGTAGCTAATTTCAGAAAATATAGACTTTAAGTAAAATGCTATATCAAAAGACACAAGGCATTATATAAAAATAAAAAAGCCAAATCAATAAGAAAACATAGAAATTATATACAAACTGAACATTAGAGCTCCTAAATTCATGAAGCAGACATTGACAAAATTGAAGAAAGAAGTAGAAAATTTCAAATATTAGTGGAAGGCTTTAATATACCTGTATTGATAGTCAATACTCTAGTACTGAATATCAAAAGCTAGGAGAAGAAAGAAATAATAAAGACTTCAGCAGAGACAAAGGGTAGAAAACAGAAAATAAATGAAACCAATGGTTTGTTCCTCAAATAGATCAACAAAATTGACAAATCTTTAGCTGTATTCATTATAAAAGAAGACTCAAATAACTAAAAACAGAAATAAAAGTGATATTATAAAAAATTTTGCAGAAACTAAAAGGATAATAACATAATTTTGTGGACATCGATGTGCCATCTAATTAAATAATCTAAATGAAATGGATAAATTCCTAAAAATACAAAATTTACCAAGACTGATCTATGAAGAAACAGAAAGCCTGGACAGACCTATAAAGAATACTTCAAGAGTGAATTCCACAAAATATTCAAAGAAGAATTAACACTAGTCCTCCTTCATCTCTTAAAAAAAAAAAAAAAAAAAGAAAGAAAGAAAAAGAAAAACTTAAGAGGAAGAAACACATTCTAATTCATCTGTGAGTCCAGCATTAACATGATATCAAAGCTAGATAAAAATAGGAAGGAAAACTACACATCAATATCCTTGATGAATATTGATGCAAAAATAAATAACAAAATGCTAAAAAAGCAAAGTCAATAGCATATTAAAAGGATTATAGATCAAGACCAAATGGAATATATTCTTGAAATGCAGGGATGATTCAACATACAAAAATCAATCAATGCAATACACCATACTAAAATGATCCTCTCAATTGATGCAGAAAAATACTAAAAATTATTTTTATAATCAATACAAAAATCAGCTGAATTTCTGTATATTAACATGAACAACCTAAAGATGAAATAATGAAAGCAATTTCCTTTATAATAACATCAAAAAATAAAATACTTAAGAATAAAATTAAGAATATGAAAGACTTACACACCAAAAGCTATAAAATGTTTATGAAATAAAGACATGAAAAATAGAGACACCTATGCTCATTGATTGGAAGAGCATAGATGATCGTGAGCCCTGGTTGCTCAGTGATAAAGAATCTGCTTACCAATAGAGGAGATATGGGTTCACTCCCTGGGTCAGGAAGACCCCCTGCAAGAAAGAAATGGCAACCCATTCCAGTGTTTTCACCTGGGAATTCCTATGTACAGAAGAGCCTGGCAGGCTACAGTCCATGGGGTCACAAAGTTTGGACAGGATTTAGTGACTAAGCAATAACAACATCTACATGATCTAGTAATTCTACTTCTGGATAATATACTCCCAAAGATTGAGAGCCAGGTCTGGAAAAAAAATATTTGCACACTCCTTTTCCAAGAGAATATTTCATGTAAAGATAGGCAGAAATGTTATGGGCCTAACAGAAGCAGAAGAATATTTTAGGAAGGTGCAAGAATACACAGAGAAGGCAATGGCACCCCACTCCAGTACTCTCGCCTGGAAAATCCCATGGACAGAGGAGCCTGGTAGACTACAGTCCATGGGGTTGCTAGGAGTCAGACTCGACTGAGCGACTTCACTTTCACTTTTCACTTTCATTCATTGGAGAAGGAAATGGCAACCCACTCCAGTATTCTTGCCTAGAGAATCCCAGGGAGGGGGGAGCCTGCTGGGCTGCAGTCTATGGGGTTGCACAGAGTCACACATGACTGAAGTGACTTAGCAGAAGAATACACAGAAGAACTATACAAAAAAAATCTTTATGACCCAGATAACCACGATGGTGTGATCACTCACCTAGCCAGATCCTGAAATGCAAAGTCAAGTGGGCCTTAGGAAACATCACTAAGAATAAAGCTAGTGGAGGTGTTGGAATTCCAGCAGAACTATTTCAAATCCTAAAAGATGATGCTGTGAAAGTGCTACACTCAATATGTCAGCAAATTTGGAAAACTCAGCAGTGGCCACAGGACTGGAAAAGGCCAGGTTTCAGTTGGTACAGAATCCGCCTGCAAAGTAGGAGACCCCGGTTCAATTCCTGGGTTGGGAAGATCCGCTGGAGAAGGTATAGCCTACCCACTCCAGCATTCTTGGGCTTCCCTTGTGGCTCAGCTGATAAAGAATCTGCCTGCGATGTGGGAGACCTCGGTTCAGTCCCTGGGTTGGGAAGCCAGAATCAAGATTGCTGGGAGAAATGTCAATAACCTCAGATATGCAGATGACACCACCCTTATGGCAGAAAGCAAAGAACTAAAGAGCCTCTTGATAAAAGTGAAAGAGGAGGGTGATAAAGTTGGCTTAAAACTCAATATTTAGAAAACTAAGATCATGGCATCTGGTCCCATCACTTCATGGCAAATAGATGGGGAAACAGTGGAAACAGTGAGAGACTTTATTTTTGGGGGTTCCAAAATCATTGCAGATGGTGACTGCAGCCATTAAATTAAAAGACACATGCTCCTTGGAAGAAAAGTTATGACCAGCCTAGACAGCATATTAAAACTCAGAGACATTCCTTTGCCAACAAACGTCTGTCTAGTCAAGGCTATGGTTTTTCCATTAGTCATGTAAGGATGTGAGAGTTGGACTATAAAGAAAGCTGAGCAATAAAGAATTGACGCTTTTGAACTGTGGTGTTGGTGAAGGCTCTTGAGAGTTCCTTGAACTGCAAGGAGATCAAACCTGTCCATCCTAAAGGAAATCAGTCCATCCTAAAGGAAATATTCATTGGAAGGACTGATGCTGAAGCTGAAGCTCCGATACTTTGGCCACCTGATATAAATTCCTGGCCCATTAGAGAAGACCCTGAACATGGGAAAGATTGAAGGGAGGAGTAGAAGGGAATGACAGAGGATGAGATTGTTGGATGGCATTACTGACTTGATAGACATGAGTTTGATCAAGCTCTGGGAGTTGATGATGGACAGGGAAGTCTGGTGTACTGCAGTCCATAGGGTCGCAAAGAGCTGGACATAGCTGAGTGACTGAACTGAACTGAATTAAACACTCCCTTTCACAGAAGCATTATTCACAATAGTCCAAAAGGGGAAGCAACCTAAGTATCCCTTAGCAGATGAATGGATAGATAAAATGTAGTACATCCATGAAGTGGAATATTATTCAATCTTAAAAAGGAAGGACATTCTGACACATTCTACAACATGGATGATTCTTAAGGATATTATGTGCTGTGTTGTGTTTTTCTGCTCAGTTGTGTCCGTGTCCAACTCTTTGCGACCCCATGGACTGTATGTAGCATGCCAGGCTCCTCTGTCCATGGGGATTCTCCAGGCAAGCACACTGGAGTGTGTTGCCATGCCCTCATCCAGGGGATCTTCCCAATCCAGGAATTGAAGCCAGGTCTCCCACACTGCAGGTGGATTTTTTTTTTTTTTTTTTTTTTTTTTACCATCTGAGCCACCAGGGAAGCCCCTGAAGATACTACACTAAGTTATAAAAGTCAGTCACAAAAAGACAAATATTGTATGATTCCATTTGTACAATTCATCTATGCAGTCAAATGCATACAGATAAAAATTAAAAATGGCACTGCCAGGTACTAGGATAGAATTGAAATAATGTTATAGTATAGTGAGTACAAAGCTTCAATTTTGCATGATGAAAAGAATCTTTTAGAAGGATGATGGTGATTGCTGCACAAAGCTATGAACTTACTTATTACCTCTAAACTGTACACTTGAAAGTGTTTAAGATGGTAAATTTTACACAATGTCTATGTTTTAAATTAAAAAACTTAAAAGGGGAAATACTTCAAAATTTACTGAATATTTTGGTCTTCTTTTATCCTTTTGTCATTTAGCTTATATACTGAAAAGGATTCGAAAAAGCGTTTCAGACAAAAAGCTTCGATTAGGAGATTTTGTCTTACATAGCATCCTTTCCAAAATTGGTATTAATATTACCTCCAGAGTCTGTAATTTGCAAACAAAAGTAGTTTCACATTCTCTTTTGGGAGTAGGATTGCAGGGAGGGGGGAAGAAGAAGAAGAAGAAACAAGCATACTTTGCTTTATTGATCTACACTTTGTTACCCTTCCCAGATATTGTGCATTTTACAAATTGAAGGTTTGTGACCACTCCACATTTAGCAAGTCTACCTGTGCCATTTGTCCACAAGCATTTGTTTATTTTGAGTCTCTGTGTCACATTTTGGTAATCCTCTCAATATTTGAAATAGTTTCATTATTATATTTGTTATGGTGATCTGTGACCAGTGATCTTTGATGTTATTTTTGCAAAAATTATGATAATGATTAGCATTTTTTAGCAATAAAATATTTTTAATTAAGGTATACATGTTATTTTTTAAACATAATTCTATTGCACACTTAGACTAATATAGTCTAAGTGTAACTTTTATATACACTGGAAGACTAAAAAAATTGAGTCATTTTATTGTGATAGTCACTATAACAAACCCACAAATCTGAGGTACACCTGCAATTTATAAAGAACACAAGCCCTAGCATCATTGTTGGGTTTATTTCATTTATTTTCCGGTTCTGCTACTGACATTTACTCTGGCCCTCATTTCCTTTATATATGAGTAGAGTTTGGTAATGTAAATTAAGTACCTATACAGAGATAATATGATGTAAAACTCCTCCACATATAATCGAAAAGTGTAATTTCCTTTCTTCTTATCTGAAAGATGAGTAAAGTTTGAAAGCAGATGGATTTGGACAATAAAAGAGGAGATTTAAAACCTAGAAACATATAGAACAAACTGAATTTCCCTTGAGATATTTTAAGGGTCTTGATTTTTTTAATGGCTATTATTGGAGACATAAATAAAATGCAAGTCATGCTCCATTGGTTTCCCAGTCATTTACATGTTTATATGGGAAGGTAAAAGCTATAGGAAATGACTGAATATTAAATCAATTTTGTGTTGCTGTCATGAGAATACATGGAGAGAAAGAAAATCTGCTAAAGTTATGAATTTGTCAAATAAAAAATGAAAAATTAGATTTCAAAAATTTATGTAAAGAAAAAAATAAATTTCACCTCACAGTTTTATAAAGATTTAATTTTACAAAGAAATATAAGCTTATCTGAAATGAAGTAATCACTAAAGACTCAAATGTTTGGGGCCATGGTGTGGGGTGTGGCAGTAATAGCAAAAATACTTTATGTGCAGAAATTTGGAAGCATGTCAGCTTGTTTGGAAACTACTGTTGTAATGTTCATAATTTAAAAGCCCAACATTCTGTAAATTTCCCAATTTTAGATATATGTGCTTAAAGTGCATTCTACTGAAGTCAGTGATCTTGCTTCTCAGCTTTGGCAGGAAAATAAGTGGGTGCAAACTTACTGAAAATAAGTAGATGGGGTAAAAGATGAGGGTCAAGTCTAGCTTGGACAGAGTAGAATCAGTTGGGACTATTTTGGCCTCAATACTCCTTGCATTTTCATTTCAGACTACTGTCAAGGAAGACTACAATTTATATTCTGACATATGTGGGAATTGGATGGAGGATAATGCTAGTGAATTAAAAAAAGAAAAGCAAATGAAAACCTACTTTCTTCAACAAATATTATTCAAATGGCTCTTGATTTAGGTATAGACACTGTTGTACCTTCATCATAAAACAACAGAAAAAAAAAAAAGAAACATTTAAAAAGCCAGGTGGGATGCATGAGACAAGTGCTCGAACCTGGTGCACTGGGAAGACCCAGAGGAATCGGGTGGAGAGGGAGGGGGGAGGGGGGATCGGGATGGGGAATACGTGTAAATCTATTGCTGATTCATGTCAATGTATGACAAAACCCACTGAAAAAAATAAATAAATTAATTAATTAAAAAAAAAAGCACTTCTGTTTTTTCATGTTTTTCTCCAGTACTCTCTTGGTTAAGCACTGCACTATCAGATAAATGCTTTTGTTTCTTTTGCTTTATTTTTCCCTGCCTCCCAACTGTGACAAATACTTCATACAAGTCATTTAAACCACCTGTGCACAGGAGCAAGAGTAAGAGCAAAAGGAAAAACATTGACACTTTTTTTTTTACTAAATGCAAGCCTTAAATTAAGCTCTAGAGAGTTCTAACTTGAATTTTTTAAAAGGCCTTTAAAAAACGTCTCATAATTTAAGACTATGAGGGAAAGTTAGTGCATAACTGGATATTTCACAATATTAAGGAACTGTTAATTTTAAGTGTGGTGATTTCACTGTGGTTACAATTTTTTAAAGTCTTAACTTGTAGAATCATATACTTAAGTATGAAATAATTACGTGATTTTCTTGAAAATAATCTCAGGTATTGGTGGGGTGGGCTTCCGTGGTGGCTCAGTGATAAAGAATCAACCTGACAATGGAGGAAACATGAGGTCTATCCCTGGGTCTGGCTGATTTCTTGGAAAAGGAAATGACAACCCATTCAATTATTCTTGCCTGGGAAATCCCATGGACAGAGGAGCCTGGTGGGCTATAGTCCATGGGGTTGCCAAAGAGTCAGACATGACTTAGTGACTAAATAACAACAAGGGGTGGGCTAGGGGACTTGGTGGATGTATAGATTAATCAAGGTAGGATTTGAATTGCTGATGAATAATTTGAATAGTTTGAAAGTTTTTAAATTTAGCAATGAGATCATATGGCTTCATTAGAGAATGCTTTTTACTTTGTATAGGTTTGGAACTTATAATTAAAAAAAGTATAATTGTACAAAATTGATTTGTTCATTTACTACTGGCTTTTAAAGAAAGTATTTTTGTGGTAAACTTGGCATGAATTAGCATAATTTGAAAGGACTCCCTCATGCATTAAAATAGGCTGCTCTTTTGGCATCCAGGACCTTCTCTAGCTATTCAAACCTTGGATTTCCGGGGGTGGTCCCAAGATGGCAGAGGAATAGGACGGGGAGACCACTTTCTCCCCCACAAATTCATCAAAAGATCATTTGAATGCTGAGCGACTTTCACAAAACAACTTCTGAACACTGGCGGAGGAAAACAGGCACCCAGAAAGGCAGCCCATTCTCTTCAAAAGGAGGTAGGACAAAATATAAGACACAAAAAGTGAGACAAAAGAGCTAGAGACAGAGATTCATCCTAAGGAGGGAACTGTAAAGGAGGAGAAGTTTCCAAACAGTAAGAAACCCTTTCACAGGTGGGTGTGTGGGGAGTTTTGGAATCTCAGAGGACAACATAACTGGGCGAAAAAAAAAAAAAAAAAAAAACCAACACAGAATACGGTTCTAACCACAACTGCCAGCAGAGAAGTAGCCCAGATGCTCGAATCTGCCACCAGCGAGCAGGGACTGGACAGGGAGGTGTGGGCTGCATAATCCTTGCTTAGGGTAAGGACCCGGCCTGAATCCCCTTAGGACAATCTGAAGGAGCTAACCTGAGATAGCAACCCAAACTGTGGGATCACCAGAGAGGGAAAAAAAAAAGAGAGAGAGAGAGAGAAAGAACTTTCCCAGGAAAGGATCTAACGTGCAGCCTGATCCTCTCTCAGATCAAAGGATTGAGCTAATACCAATGGAGAACAAGCCAGCTGTGTACAGATTCCCCACCCCTGCCACCGCCAGAGGCAGAAAGGCAGGCATGCAACAGCCAGAGGTGAAAGGCAAGGGGCTTTTGCAATCTTGTCCCCAGAGACCAGCATCCTCCACCAAACTGTGAGCAGGCTTCCAGTCGCTAACCCTGTCTTCCTGGAATTCTGGATAGTTGATATCTCCCAGGAGGGCCACAGCCTGAGATCAGCTCCCCAGAGGCGACACATGGCACACCTCAGACAGTGCTTTCACGGCACACCTGGGAAACCAGCGGCCAGGACCAGGGAGGTGGTTAAGACACATGGTCCACCTGGGACAGTGCACTCACTATGCACTTTGTCAGACCTGAAAAGGGCACAAAACGCATGTCCAACTGAGTCTGTACCCTTGTAGAGTATCCGAGAACCTGAGAGGCTTAAACCTGTGAAGTGCATGAAATATAGGGCCTGCTTTAGGCAGTGTCCCTGCAGAGTATACTGGAGCTTGAACAGTATAGACCCAGAAGCACACACCGCCTTGAGCTTGGGCAAACCCAGTGTGGTCCATACACAAGTGTGGAGTGTGCGAGCACTTTCCACACAAGCCAGTGATATTTGTTTTCAGTTTCCCTCCCTCCCTACAACACAACTGAACAAGTCAGCCTCAACAAGTCACCCTCTTCACCCCTTGTGTCACAGAGGAGATTAGACACTGAAGAGACTGCAAACAGAGGAAGCCAAAATAAACAAAGAGAGACCTGCTCTGGAAGTGACAAGTGCAACAGATTAAAACCTTGTAGTTAATATTGATTAAGCATTGGAGGGGGCCTATAGACCTTGAGAATAAGTACAAGCTGGAACAAGGAACTATCTGAAACTGAACTGACCCCACACTGCTCACAACAGCTCCAGAGAAATTCCTAGATAAATTTTTACTATTATCACTTTTTAATTTTTTTAATTTAAGTTCCTTATTACTCCTTTAATTTCCATTTGTATAACCTACTATTACCTTGCCAAAAAAAACCCCTATATTTAAAGTAAATTTCATATATATACATGTATATATGTAATTTTTGTGATTGTTTTTGTTTTGTATTTTTTATGCTGTATTTTTGAGAGTCTAACCTCTACCCTAGATTTTTAAACTTTGCTTTTTGGTATTTGCTATCAATTTTTTAACTTTAAGAATCTAATCTTCAGTATCTATTTTTGCTTAGGGGTGTTATTACTGGTTTGATTGCTCTCTCTCCCTTTGACTCTCCCTTTTCTCCCCCAGATCATCTCTACCTCCTCCCTCCCCCTTCTTTTCTCTTCTTAACTCTGTGAATCTCTCTGGGTGTTTCGGACTGTGGAGAACACTTAGGAAACTGACTGCTGGCTAGATTGGTCTCTCTCCTTTTGACTCCCTTTCTGCTCCCTCTGATCACCTCCATCTCCCTCCTCCCTCTTCTCTTCTCTATGTAATTCTGTGAATCTATCTGGCTGTTCCAGAATCTGGTGAGCACTTAGCGAATTGATTATTGGCTAGATTGTTCTCTTCCCTTTTGACCCCCACTCTTCTCCCTCTGGTCACCTCTATCTCCCTCCTCCCTCTTCTCTTCTCCATGTAACTCTGTGAACCCCTCTGGGTGTCCCTCACTGTGGAGAACTGTTTCAGCATTAACCTAGATGCTTTAACATATGTGCTGTATGGATGGAGAAGTCTTGAGGCAACTGTAAGAGAGAGACTGAAAGCCAGAGGCAGAAGGCTTAACTCCAAAATTTGAGAACATCAGACAACTCCTGATTCCAGGGAACATTAATAGACAAGAGCTCACCCAGAAGTCTCCATACCTACACTGAAACCAAGCTCCATCCAAGAGCCAAAAAGTTCCAGAGTAAGACATGCTAATTATCTAGCAAAGCAGGAACACAACCTTGAGCATTAAAGACAGGCTTACCAAATCCATGCCAAACCCATAGACACCCTAAGACACACTACTAGACACTTCATCACACTCCAGAGAGAAGAAATCCAGCTGCACCCTCCAGAAAACAGACACAAGCTCCCCTAACCAGGAAACCTTGAAAGCCACTAGTCTAACCCCACCCACAGGGAGCAGGCTCCACAATAAAGGGAAACAATGAACCTCCAGCCTACAGAAAGGAGAGCTTGAACACAGCAATCTAAACAAAATGAAAATGCAGAGAAATATTCAGCAAGTAAAGGAACACGATAAATGCCCATTGAACCAAACAAAAGAGGAGGAGATAAGGAGTCTACCTGAAAAGGAATCCAGAATAATGATAGTAAAGATTATCGAAAATCTTGAAAACAAAATGGAGTTACAGATGAATAGACTACAGACAAGGACTGAAAAGGTGCAAAAAATGTTTAAAAAGGACCTAGAAGAAAAAAGAGGAGCCAATCAATAATGAAAAATGTAATAACTGAGATTAGAAAACACTCTGGAGGGAAACAACACTAGAATAACTGAAGCAGAAGATATAATGATGGAAATAAATGAAGTAGAGAGGAAAAAAGAAAAAAAAAGAATTAAAAGAAATGAGGACAACCTCAGAGACTTCTGGGACAATGTTAAACACCCCAGCACTCGAATCATAGGAGTACCAGAAGAAGAAGACAAAAAGTAAGACCATTAGAAAATACTTGAGGAGATAATAGTGGAAAACTTCCCTAAATAGGGAAAGAAATAGCCAGCCAAGTCCAAGAAACTCAGGGGGTCCCAAACAGGATAAACTCAAGGCAAAACACCCCAAGACACATATTAATCAAGCTAATGAAGATCTAACACAAAGAGCAAAGATTAAAAGCTGCAAGGGAAAAGCAAAAAATAACACAAAGGGGATCCCCATAAAGATAACAGCTGATATTTCAATAGAAAATCTTCAGGCCAGGAGGGAAAGGCAGGACATAGTTAAAATGAAGAAAGAAAAACCTACAACCCAAAGAAAAACCTACAACCCAGCAAGGATCTCATTAAAATATGAAGGAGAAATCAAAAGTTTTACAGACAAGCAAAAGCAGGGATAATTCAGCACCACCAAACCAGCTCTTCTACAAATGATAAAGGATCTTCTCTAAATAGTAAATACAGAAAAAGATTATAAAATCGAACCACAAAACAACAAAGTAAATGGCAATGGAATCGTACGTATCAATAATTACTTTAAAGGTAAAAGAGTTGAATGCCCTGACCGTAAGACAAAGACTGGCTGAATGGATACAAAAACAAGACCCCTGTATATGCTGTGTAAAAGAGACCCAACTCAAAACAAGGGACACATACAGACTGAAAGTGAAGGGCTGGAAAAAGATATTTCATGCAAATGGAGACCAAAAGAAAGCAGGAGTAACAATATTCATATCAGATAAAAACAGACTTTGAAATAAAAGTCATGAAAAGAGACAAAGAAGGACACTGCATAGTGATCAAAGAATTAATCCAAGAAGAAGATATAACCATTATAAATATATATGCACCCAACATAAGAGCACTGCAATACATAGGCAAATGCTAACAAGTATGAAATGGGAAATTAGCACAAAAATAGGGGGAAAATTTAATACCTCATTCACACCTAGGATAGATCAACCAAAGAGAAATTTAGCAAGGAAACACAAACTTTAAATAATGCAGTGGACCTGTTATACCTAATTGATATCTATAGGACATTTCACCCCAAAGCAATGAATTTCACCTTTTTCTCAAGTGCACATGGAACATTCTCCAGGATAGATCACATCCTTGGCCATAAATCTAGCATTGGTAAATTCAAAAAAATTGAAATCATTTCAAGCATCTTTTCTGAGCACAATGCCATAAGATTAGATGTCAACTACAGGGAAGAAAAAAAAAAAAAAAAACTAAAATACAAACATATGGAGGCTAAACAACACACTTCTGAATAACCAGTAAATCACAGAAGAAATAAAAAAGGAAATAAAAATTTGCATAGAAACAAATGAAAATGCAAACATGACAACCCAAAACCTATGGAATTCAGTAAAAGCAATGCTAAAGGGAAGGCTCGCAGCAATAAAAGCTTACCTCAAGAAACAAGAGCAAAATCAAATAAATCACCAACGTTACACCTAAGGCAACTAAAAAAGAAGAAATGAAGAACCCCATGGTTAGTAGAAGGAAAGAAATTATAAAAATCATATCAGAAATAAATGAAAATGAAACAAAGGATCATTGCTATAAATGATCAACAACTTTAAAAGCTGGATCTTTGAGAAGATAAATAACATAGACAAACCATTAGCCAGACTCATAAAGAAAAAAAGGGAGACGAATCAAATCAACAAAATTAAAAATGAAAATGGATAAATCACAACAGACAACACAGAAATACAAAGGATCATAAGAGACTATTATCAGCAACTATATGCAAATAAAATGAAAAACTTGGAAGAAATAGATGAATTCTTAGAAAATAACTTTCCAAAACTGAACCAAGAAGAAATAGAAAATCTTAGCAGATCCATCACAAGCACAGAAATTGAAACTGTAATAAAAAAAATCTTCCAACAAACGGAAGCTCAGGACAGCTTCACAGGTTAATTCTACCAAAAATTAAGAGAAGAGCTAACACCTATCTTACTCAAACTCTTCCAGAAAACTGAAGAGGAAGGTAAACTCCCAAACTTATTCTATGAAGCCATCATCACACTAACACCAAAACCAGAAAAAGATGCCACACAAAAAAAGAAAACTACAGGCCAATATCACTGATGAACACAAATTGAATGATAAAAACCTTATGGTTATCTCAGTAGATGCAGAGAAAGCCTTGGACAAAATTCAACACCCATTTATAACAAAGACTCTCCAGAAAGCAGAGACAGGAGGAACTCACCTCAGCATAATCAAAACCATATATGATTAACCCACAGCAAACATCATCCTCAATAGTGAAAAACTGAACACATTTCCCATAAAGCCAGGAAATAGACAAGGGTGCCCACTGTCAACAATTAGTTTTGAAAGTTTTAGAAACTAGTTTTCCTTTCGCCATTGTTTATTTCTGCCTCCTTTGTCAAATATAAGTTGTGCATAGGTATGTGGTTTTGTCTCTGGGCTTTCAATTTTGTTCCATTGATCTATATTTCTCTCTTTGTGCCAGTGCCATACTGTCTTGATGACTGTAGCTTTGTAGCATAGTCTGAAGTCAGGCAGGTTGATTCCATCATTTCCATTCTTTTTTCTCAAGATGGCTTTGGCTATTCAAGGTTTTTTTTGTTTGTTTGTTTGTTTTTTTGTATTTCCATACAAATTGTGAAATTATTTGTAATAGTTCTGTGAAAAATACCTTTGGTAGCTTGATAGGGATTGCATTGCATCTAGCTTTGGAAGTTTAACATAGCTTTTAACATAGTTTTAAACATACTTTTGTAAGTTTTAGCCACATAAATCAGATAAGAAAAAAATAAATAAATAAGAGGAATCAGATTGGAAAAGAACAATTAAAACTCCCACTGATTGCAGATGCCATGATCCTCTACAAAAAAAAAAAAAAAAAAAAAATCTAACAATACCACCAGAAAATTACAAAAGCTAATCAATGAATATAGTAACATTTCAGGGTATAAAATTAACACAGAGATCACTTGCATTCCTATACACTAACAATGAGAAAACAGAAAGATAAATTAAGGAAACAATCCCATTCACCATTGTAATGATTAGAATAAAATAATTGGGAATAAATCTACCCAAAGAAATGAAAGACCTATATATTGAAAACTATAAAACACTGATGTAACAAATCAAAGATGACACAAATAGATGGAGAAATATACCATGTTCATGGATCAGAAGAATCAATATAGTGAAAATAAGTATACTACGCAAAGCAATCTATAGATTCAATGCAATCCCTATTAAGCTACCAACGGTATTTTTCACAGAACTAGAACAAATAATTTCACAGCTTGTATGGAAATACAAAAAAACCTCCAATAGCCAAAGCAACCTTGAGGAAGGAGAATGGATATGGAGGAATCAACCTGCCTGACTTCAGACTATACTACAAAGCTACAGTCATCAAGACAGCCTGGTACTGGCACAAAGACAGAAATACAGATAAATGGAACAAAATAGAAAGCCCAGAGATAAATCCACACACCTATGGACACCTTATCTTTGACAAAGGAGGCAAAAATATACAATGGAGAAAGGACAATCTCTTTAATAAGTGGTGCTGGGAAAAATGGTCAACCACTTGTTAAACAATGAAACTAGAAAACTTTTTAACACCATACACAAAATAAACTTCAAATCGATTAAAGATCTAAATGTAAAGCCAGAAAATATAAAACTCCTAGAGGAAAACATAGGCAAAACACTCTCTGACATAAATCACAGCATAAACCTCTATGACCCACATCCCAGAGTAATGGAAATAAAAGCAAAAATAAGAGGGGACCTAATTAAACTTAAAAGCTTTTGCACAACGAAGGAAACTATAAGCAAGGTGAAAAGAAAACCCTTAGAATGGGAGAAAATAATAGCAAACGAAGCAACTGACAAAGAATTAATCTGAAAAATATACAAGTAGAACATACAGTTCAATACCAGAAAAACAAACGACCCGATCAAAAAATGGGCCAAAGAACTAAACAGACATTTCTCCAAAAAAGACATTCAGATGGCTAACAAACACATGAAAAAGTGCTCAACATCACTCATTATCAGAGAAATGCAAATCAAAACCAAATTGAGGTACCATTTCACTCCAGTCAGAATGGCTGCTATCAAAAAGTCTACAAGCAACAAATACTGTACAGGTTGTAGAGAAAAGACAACCCTCTTGCACTGTTGGTGGAAATGCAAACTAGTACACCCACTATGGAGAAGAGTGTGGAGATTCTTTAAAAAAAAAAAAACAAAAAAAACTAGAAATAGAACTCCCATATGACCCAGCAATCCCAGTGCTGGGCATACACACTGAGGAAACCAGAATTGGAAGAGACTCATGTACTCCAATGGCCACTGCAGCATTATTTACAATAGCTAGGACATGGAAGCCTCTTGGATGTCCATCAGCAGATGAATGGATAAGAAAGTTGTGGTACATATACATAATGGAATATTGCTTAGCTATTAAAAACGAATGCTTTGAATCAGTTCTAATGAGGTGGATGAAACTGGAGCCTATTGTACAGAGTGAAGTACGTCAGAAAGAAAAACATCAATACAGTATATTAACACATATATCAGAGTTTAGAAAGATAGTAATGACAACCCTCTATGTTATACAGCAAAAGAGACACAGATATAAAGAATTGACTTTTGGACTCTGTGGGAGAAGGGAGGGTAGGATGATTTGAGAGAACAGTATTGAAACATGTATATTACCATATGTGAAATAGACTACCAGTCCAAATTTGATGTTTTAAACAGTGCACTCAAAGCCAGTGCACTGGGACAACCCTGAGGGATGGGATGGGGAGGGAGGTGGGAGGGGGGTTCGGAATGGAGGACACATGTACACCTGTGGCTGAGTCATGTTAATGTATGGCAAAAACCACCACAATATTGTAAACTAATTAGCCTCCAATTAAACTAAATAAATTAATTAAAAAGAAATTTTTATTTCCAATATCTTCCTTAAAGAATAGGTATAATCTTTTTAGAGACTCATGAATCTCCTAGCTGTATTCCTCAGGAAAGAAAGAAAACAAAATTATGTGTTCAGCTTTGATCATGAAATTCACAATCCATTCAAAAGTTAGAAGTTTGAGTGACAGAATTATAGAAATTAAAAGTATCCAAAAAATCACAAATCACCAGTAGTAATAAACAATAATTATTACATTATAACTGTGACTCAGAAGATGTGCATATCATCAACATTGATCAGTCTATTCACTTTTGTGTTCACTTTAGTTATATCATTACAGTTTTTAACTGACTTGACCTTACCCATTTATATACTCACGAGGTGAATTTCACTAGCGTTTTGTGGAAAAAAAGATTTTTATCTGACAGCAGCTTGATGTTTGCTACATGTCTTCCTTCTTACGTTGTATCTCAGAGTTGCTTAGCTCAGTATTTCTTATGAAAGATTTTTCTGTGAAGCGCATATTCTCAGTTGAAAGAAAAATAAAATGTGCATTTTGGCAAATATTTGGCAACACATTGGGAAGGGCTTATGGCACACATGACTCATCAAATGTCCATATCTTAGTGATGGAATTCAATACAATCTGTTCATTATAGAATTCCTGTAGTTGTTTACTAAGGTTAGTCTAAGAGCACCAAATTGGCTACTTTTCCATTTAGCTTGGCTGAAAAGTCGTAGAAGCACACCTATGTGAAAAATATCAGGAAGGCATAGTAACATTGAATTGTGTCTGAGAATACTGAGAAACCATAATCTAGGAGACATTTTACCCAGGTATAGTTGCCTAAATAATCCTGGGTAAATATTCCATTTTAAAATCATAGAAAAGGAGTATTTTTTTTTTTTGAAAAGGAGTATTTTTATGTGACTGTGCTTGTCAGAACACTAATTTCACTTATCAAATTCATCAAGATTGCTCTTCATATCATGCTGTGGCTACCTGGCATTAGTACATCTATGATTTTGAGAATTACTTTCCCTGAATGTTTCCTACTGCTTTCCCGAAAGAAAGATTTGTGAGTCAAGTAATAAATTATTAATGATACATGTCATAAAGTAAAATACATTCTTTTTCAGACCTTGATTCACTAATCAAGAATAAATGAATGCATCTGAATTATTCAAAGAAGCTAAAATTATACAAATTATACTAAAATTGAATGTTTTGAATATTCTATTCAAAATATAACAAAAGGGATCACTTTTCACATTAATCTATACTTTTATGGGTTCTTACATAGAACAGTTAACAGTACATTCTTTATGAATTAAAATGAAACATATGTCTTATAAATTGGAGATCTTGCATCAAATGCAGAGTAGAAAGTCAGTTATCTTGACATTAAAAGGTTATTGTGCTAGGTTGAACCTCAAGACATCAGATTCCAAAGCATCTTGTTTCATACCTTTAGCCACTCTTCAAAAAAAAATTGTCATTACCATGTGATAACTTTCTGTACTAAGTGATATTTATTATTTTTCAATGGTTTTCAATGACTCCTTGAAAACTGGCAACAATGCTTTAACTTAGTCTGTCACACTTGTGAGAGACCAGAGTTACATTAGTCTATAGGAATCTAGGATTTTAATTAACCTACTTTCAAAATGTACTTCTCAGTCTATGGAATGGATATGCTGAGTGTATTTTAATCAAGTTTATGTTATTATTAGTTAATTGCTTAATCTATTTTAGTTGCAAAACTAGCTGAATCCCACTATACTGAAGACAAAATAACATCAAAATTACAAGCTTTGTGTATTATAGTAAAATAGAGGGATAACTGTGGAGATTAAATTATTTAAGGAATGCAAATCATATTGCTTGACAACAAATAACAGTATCTAGGGATATTATAATTATAATTCACTCATCTACATTTATGCAAAACAGTTCTGTCATCCTTTAAAAGATCTATTATCTGTACCTTGCAGGACATGCTTATGCTATTCCTTCCATGATAGAAACTCCATTTCTGTAAAGATTCTCTCTCTCTCTTAATTCTTTTCTGTCAATTTGTAAGCAACCCTCTATTCCATAACAAATTCTGCAAACCTACAAAATTGTAGTGTTATTCAAAATTAGAAAATATATTTGTATGCCAAGGCTCACTTTTTCTATAGTTGAAAAAGTTATTGGAGTATGTGTGGGCATAAGCTTCCACTTCTTTGTCAGGTAGACAAGCTTCACATCATCATGTGTACTCTTTCTATGTACTCAACTTCTTTGGAGTTCTGCAGTGCCTATTGTTACCTTTTCTATTAGATAAGAGAGTTTTAGAAAAAAATATTGGGCTGAAAATAGGAAATGGATCATAAGACTGAATACTGAAGAGTAAATTTCCCATTTGCCCTCCCTCTCCTAAAAAAGAAGTACTACTTCCCAAAGTCTGTCTTCCAGATACAATCAATTTTTCTAATAAAAATAAATTGAACTATCTCAGAGTGAAATTTTCTGAGTTCTAGCATATGGGCATCCACCAACATAATGAACAAATCTCAGACCAATCAATGAAAGCTCTCAGTAGGCTCATCAGTTTCAAAATAGTTTTTAGTTCCTGATTCTTAACTTTGGAATAAATCCTGACTTTTGAGGAAAACTGGAATATATGTCATCAATTAAAACAGCAAGGGAGTGATGTCAGCAAGATGGCAAAATAGGAAGACCCAATCCTTGTTCCCCAACAGAAATACCAATTTAACAATAATGTATGGACCAAAATATCTTTATGAGAGGTCTAAAATTTGGTTTGGAAGCTGTATTCCAGATGAGCACAAAACAAAGACAGTCACTTTGAAATGAAAAATAAGAATAGTTTTATTTATCCTAGGCCAGTTCTTTCCTCAAGTTGGCACAGCTCAATACTTAGAATGTTGGCCTACAACTTCTCCAATCAGGGAAAAGATAGAATGGGACATACCTCAAACATCTCAGTATTTACATGCATTGCTGGAGAAGTTGGTTTCTGTCTTGCCTCATACATACCGCTACTAAAACTGGCATAATTCAAATGACATGGGGCAGTTTAGAAAAAAAGAAATGGGCCAGACAGCCTGCTGTGGTTGTCATTGCTCTGCAGTCAAGTGCAGAACCTGAAGATTCTCCCCTTGGAGGGAAGGAAGGGAATGGAGGATGCCTCCAACATCTTGGTCTTTCACTAGGCTGCCCAAGAGATTGGTTTCTGTCACCTCTCACAAGACTTTAATGGAATCAACATATTTTCATGGAGGAAACTAAAAAGAAGGAAAAGTGAAGAGTAGCATACTGTTCCCAGTACTGCTCTGCAAAATTGGGAGAAAGGGCAGATCTTAAGACTCCTCTGCAAGGAAGGAGGGAGAGGAGTAGAGGGCATTCCTCTAATGTCTTAACCCACAGTATAGCAGTCAGATACCAGAAGGACAGAGGAGTAAAAGATTACAGATTCTTTTTTTTTTTCATTTATTTTTATTAGTTGGAGGCTAATTACTTTACAATATTGTAGTGGTTTTTGTCATACATTGACATGAATCAGCCATGGATTTACATGTATTCCCCATCCCGATCCCCCCTCTCACCTCCCTCTCCACCTGATTCCTCTGGGTCTTCCCAGTGCACCAGGCCAGAGCACTTGTCTCATGCATCCAGCCTGGGCTGGTGATCTGTTTCACCCTAGATAATATACATGTTTCGATGCTGTTCTCTCTAAACATCCCACCCTCGCCTTCTCCCACAGAGTCCAAAATTCTGTTCTGTACATCTGTGTCTCTTTTTCTGTTTTGCATATAGGGTTATTGTTATCATCCTTCTAAATTCCATATATATGCATTAGTATACTGTATTGATTCTTAAAATGGATAACCAACAAGGACCTACTGTATAGCATGTGAAACTCTGCTCAGTGTTATGTGGCAGCCTGGATAGAAGGGGAATTTGGGGGAGAATGAATACACATGTATGTATGGCTGAATTATTTTGCCTTTCACTTGAAATGATCACAGCAATGTTAATCGGCTATGCTCCAATACAAAATAAAAAGTCCAATTAAAAAAAAGAGATTACAGATTCTTTAAAAAAGAAAGAAACCAGTAAATCACTCTAGGTCACAAACTACATACACAAGTTCAGGGAATATACATTCATATTAATAAAAAAGATTTGAGTGGTTCCCAGAACATCTAGCCAGGCTGATTGATGAAGGTCTTTTCCTGTCAAAGCCAGTCTGGACTTGACTGAAAGAGGCAGATGTTTCTTCAAATGTAGAGACATCAAATAAAGCTATAAGGAACACAAAGAATCAGGGAAACATGATACAATAAAGGAACAGCAACAAAAACAAAAATGTCTAGTAATGGAGATCTATGAATTATCTGACAAAGAATTCAAGATAATCATGTCAAAGTTCAGTGAGTTATAAGAGAACACAGATACACAACTAAACAAAATCAGGAAAGCAATACCAGAATAAAACAAGAATAACAGTGAAGAGAAACTATATATAGTTATATATATAGGCAGAACATATATATATATATATATATATATATATATATATATATGTTCTGTATATATATAGAACAGAAATTCTGGGGCTGAAATGTATAATAACTGAACTGAAAGACTCACTAGAGGGTTTAAACAACAGAATTGATCAAGCATATAAAAAGAATCGGTGAACTTGAATGCAATCCCACTTCTGGGTATATATCCAAAATAATTAAAATCAGGATCTCGAAGACACATCTGTATTCCCATGCTCATTGCAGCATTACTCACAATAAGCAAGATATGGAAGTAATCTTCATGACTGTCAACAGATCAATGAATAAGTAAAATGTGGTATATGTATACAGTAGAATATTATTCAGCTTTCTGAAACTCCTGGATCAGAGACAAAGGATAGTTCATTACTCACAGCAATAGCAGTAGCAAGAGTATCACGTTTTGTATTGCTTTCCTGATTCTCAGTTCCTGCCAGGGGATACAGAAAAGTCATCTGAAACCTGAACATACAATGGGATGTATTATAGATAATGAACTTCCAGTTTATGGGGCTCAAATCTTTTTTATTTTTTATTTTTGAGCTCAGATCTTTTATAATGGACCTTAAGTATGCCTGCCCATTTCTCTGGAGGGAAAGGCTACCTCTGTCTTCCAAATCTCTTCTCTATACAAACATTCTTTAAAAGCTAGTTCAGAAAAAAAGACCTTCCTCATAAGAGATACAGAAACTCAAGAGACTCATTAAAAATTTCTCCCAACAGAGGCTATTTTAAATTTAATAAAATGTTAAAATTCAGTTCATAAGTTACACTAGTCACCTTTAAAAAATTCCATAGCCATATGTGGCTAAAGGCTACCAAGTGAACAATGAAAATATGGAACACTTCTATTAATGAAGAAAATTATGTTGGCAGACTGACTGACTCTATGTCATACAATAGCAATAATAATAATAGTAATAACTAATATTTATTAAGCCTTAACAATGTACCAAGCACTTTAAATGCATTATCCCCTTTAACCCTTACATTAGCCCTATAAATTAGAAGTTGTTATCTCCACTTTGTACATGAGGAAACCATCCTTAGAAAGGTAGAATGATTTACCTACTAATCTAATATGTGTGGTAATTGTCAGAGATTGAACTATACTTAACTACTCTTTCAAGCTATTTTCCTTGTATTCCTATAGCAGATAGTATTTTCCAATGACTGCAACAATATTTACAGTCTTACACACTCTTTCAGATTCTCACAACAACCCTATCAAGAAACAGAACCTATATTCCCTCCTCTTAAACTTGGGTGGGTCTTTGTTACTGGCCTGATGAAGTGATGTTACATATAGTGTAAGTGATGTTATATAAGGTTCAAGAATATGTTATATTCTTGATAAGAGTTCATATGTTCGACAACAAAATAAAGTTTCTACTTGTCTTCCTCATGGGACAGTAGCTACTACTGGAAGTCAGCTATCACTCTGTAAGGAAGCCCAAGACACACTGAGAAGTCTTCTCATAATACTTAAGCTAACAGTCATCATTTAGGTCCCAGGCAGCAGTCAGCATCAACTGCCATTTGTGTGAATGAGGGAGACTTCAAAATGATTACAGCCCCAGTCATCAACTGATTGTAAACTTGGAGACCCATAAAAAGAATTGTCTACCTGATCAAAAACATCCCTCTGGACCATGAGATGATAATAATAGCAACAATAATAATATATTAATATTTTGTATCATTAAGCTGTTATGTAGTGATAGTTGAAATAATGCACTTTTAAGCAAGTTATGTATAAAGCTTAATTTTAGCCAATTAATGAATATTTATTTGCTTTGTGAATTGATGCATTGGAAGAAGTAAATTAATATATAAGAAGGAATATATTCCTTCTATATTCTGCCTCATTTTTTGTATGACTAGATTTGAAAAGGAAAAGGAAAATAAAATTTTTGCTTATATGAAAAAAATAAAACTATTGACAGAGATGAATTTTGTCCAAAGCAAAATTGTTTCTTAAATAGCTCTACACATTTTGTTAGATATTGCCATGTTTGGATTTCATACCCTAGACTTCTATCTTTCATTTATTTATTCTGGCTGCTACATAAGTTGCCTTTGTTGATTTTTTTTTCTAAAAATGTGAAAAAAATAATTAAAGTGAACATATTTAATCCTTTTTGCTGAAAAAACTAAAGCTATTATACAAATATTAGAATTGAAAGGATCATGAAAAATCATCAATGAAAACATACAACTTTATCATATCTTTATAGTCTAGAATCAATTTTTGCATTGCCATATACTCATTACACATCTAGGAAAGATGTTATGAGTTTTTGTAGAACTTATATTTTGTATATTTTTTTATTGCAGTAATAAAACAATATGAGATCTATTGTCTTAACAAAATTTTAAATGTACTATTATATATTCTTAACTATAGACACTATACTGTACAGCAGATCTCTAGAACATTCATCTTGTATAACTGTAACTTTATACCAAATGAGCAACAAAATTCTCCCTTTTCCCCACCCAGCTCCTGAAGATTTATTTTAAGCAAGCTTAAGACTTTTCAGAGATTGTTTTTATCTGGAGGCAAAAATTGTTTACAATCAAACTTTGAAAATAGATATCCCCTTCTTTCCAGCTGATCAATTCTTTGGAAATGGGGCGATATCCACATACTAAAACAGGTTAGAAATAGCTTATAAGCTATTGTTTTAAAATCACCTCAAGCACTTACAGTGTCATTTCTTGGCAGCACCATTTGTCCTAAAGCATAAAGGAAGGACAAGAAATCAGGAGCTAACAAGATAGAGGACCCTGGAGTTACATTTACAGATTCTTTTTTTCCTGGTGTATTTTATTCACTATGGCTTAAGGGGCAAGCAAGTATTCACCATCCACTACTTCCATTATTTTCAAGATTGTTTAGTAGACAATAACAGACAATAACAAATGCTAAACAAATAAATCTTTTGAACCATTTAAACATACTTCTGACTTTGTAGGTAACAAAAGCTTACAGAGTTGAACTTAGGTATTTATTTCTATATCTACGTGTATTTTTTCATCTGTCTTTCAGTTCAGTTTGGTTCAGTTCAGTTGCTCAGTCGTATCCGACTCTTTGTGACCCCATGAATCACAGAACACCAGGCCTCCCTGTTCATCACAAACTCCCGGAGTTTACTCAAACTCATGTCCATCGAGTTGGTGATGCCATCCAGCCATCACATCCTCTGTCATCCCCTTCTCCTCCTGCCTCCAATCCCTCCCAGCATCAGGGTCTTTTCCAATGAGTCAACACTTCACATGAGGTGGCCAAAGTATTGGAGTTTCAGCTTCAGTATCAGTCCATCCAATGAACATCCAGGACTGATCTCCTTTAGGATGGACTGTTTGGATCTCCTTGAAGTCCAAGGGACTCTCAAGAGTCTTCTCCAACACCACAGTTCAAAAGCATTAATTCTTCGGTGCTCAGCTTTCTTTATAGTCCAACTCTCACATCCATATATGACCACTGGAAAAACCATAGCCTTGACTAGACAGACCTTGGTTGACAAAGTAATGTCTCTGCTTTTCAATATGCTGTCTAGGTTGGTCATAACTTTCCTTCCAAGGAGTAAGTGTCTTTTAATTTCACAGCAATATCAGTAGTCACAGACTTGGTCTCTGGCCTTCTGTCTGACTTGCAGATAGCCATCTTCTGTCTGTGTTTCACATGGATGAAAGAAAGAGAGAGAGAGAGAGAAAGTCCTTTAGTTTCCTCTTAAGAGCACTAATCCCATAATGAGGATGATATTCTCAAGACCTCATATAACCTTGAAATTTAAAGAAAGTGAAAGTTGCTCAGTCTAGTCCGACTCTTTGTGACCCCGTGGACTATACAGTCCATGGAATTCTCCAGACCAGAATACTGGAGTGGGTAACCTTTCGCTTCTCCTGGGGATCTTCCCAACTCAGGGATCGAACCCAGGTCTCCCACATGGCAGGTGGATTCTTTACCAGGTGAGCCACAAGGGAAGCCTAAGAATAGTGGAGTGGGTAGCCTATCCCTTCTCCAGTGGATCTTCCCGACCCAGAAATCAAGCCAGGGTCTCCTGCATTGCAGGCAGATTCTTTACCACCTGAGCTATCAGGCAACCTTAACTATCTGCAAATACTATTATCAGGGGTTAAAGGCTTCAAGATATGAATTTTACACATATACAAATTCAGTTGATAACACTAAATAGTTATCTTTTCTTGGATGATAATAAAAATGGAAATGTGGTTTTTTTTACATTTTAATAATTCTTTGCTTGTGTATAGGGAAGCAATTGATTTTTGTGTTTTTACATTATTTCTAAAAACTTGCTATAATTACTATTAATTCTAGGAGTTCTTTTCTCAATTCTTTGGGATTTTTTGCATAGAGAATCATGTCTTCTGAAAAAAAAATACATTTTTTTCCTTCCTTCCTTATCAGTATATCTTTTGTTTTATTTTCTTGTCTTATTACATTGCTATAACTTCTGGTATGATATTGAAAAGCAGTGTTTAGAGGGAAAATGTTTGCCTTACTTCTATTCTTAGCATAATTGTCAATTTTCTCACCATTAAATGCTATGTTATCTGTAGGATTTGTGAATATTTTATATCATATTGAGGAATTCTTCTCTATTCCTAGTGAACTGAAATTATTGCCTATAATTTTTCAAAACAATGTTTCTTTGCCTGAGAAAATCTTTATTCTCCACTTTTGAAGGATAATTTTGCAGGGTACAGAATTTTAGGTTGGTGAGTTTTTCCTCTCAACATTTTAAAACATTTTATTCTATACCTTCTTGCTTACATAATTTCTGAGGATGTAACTCTTATCTTTACTCCTCTATAGGTGTACCATTTTTACTCTCTGGTTTTTCTTTATCTTTGACATTCTGAAATTAGAATATTACATGCCTCAGTATAGTTTTTTTTTTGTTTGTTTGTTTTGTTTTGTTTTTGTTTTTTCTTTTGGCATTTATCTTGTTTGGTGTTCTCTGATTTTCCTGGATCTGTGATTTGGTGTATGACATTAATTTGGGGAATTTTTCAGTCATCATTGTTCTTCTTCTTCTTTTTTTTTTTTTTTTCTTTTTTCTGTTATTTTTTTCTTTTTCTGTTCTTTTTCCCCTTTGGTTTGTCCATTATGCTTTTGTCGTACAATCGGTTCGTAGTTGCTCAAACAACTCGTTATCTG